>NC_060121.1:429434833-429743755 GCF_021461395.2 Schistocerca americana | reverse complement strand
GTACGCCATCTAATCTTTTATAGAGACAGTATCTTGTCCAAGGGATGTGACCGACCGAAACACTATCGAAAAACACAAAAATGTAATTCAAATTGAAAAAAAATTTTGAGCTACTGCATTAATGAGATTCTGACGAAGAACTGGATTTTCAGTTCCATAATCTGTTCGTATTGGAGCTAGCTGTTAACAGTCCCGCAACGAAAATTTATTGTGTGTGACATGTACTGTGTTACTGTCTCAGATAACACACATTCAAAAGTTATTACTATTCTGTAAATGCAGTCATAGCCGATGTGTGATATGATCGCATCAGATCATAAAGTAACTACTCGTACAACAGTCCCATACATCTACCAGATGTTTAGCAGCAGGATACCAATAAAACTGCTACGTTACCGCATTACTTTAAGAAAACGAACCACTTGAAAAATATTCTGCTCTGGAATTTAAGATCATCGTCAACCGGTAGATACTTTCCATTACTGGCCACTTAGATGCAGAACCAGTAGCGTTAGCACAACCCTTCTCCAGAGAGACAGAGGCCAGTCACCAAATAATTATCAAAAGGTTTTCGGTTCGATGGCTATCAGTTTGGCCTTAGGAAACGTAAAGGAACGAGAGAGACTGTTCTAAGATTACGGTTGGTACTGGAAGCAAGGTTGAAGAAAAACCAAGACAGGTTAATAGGATTGGTCGACGTGTAAAAGCGCAGAATGACATCAAATGATGCAAGATGTTCGTAATTCTAAGAAAAATAGGGGTAAGCGGTACGGAAGGACGTGTAATATATAATATGTACAAGAACCGACACGGAACAGTAAGCCTGGAACAATAAGAACGACGTTCTCGGATTAAAAACGGTGAGATACAGGAATGCAGTTTCACCCCTACTATCCAATCTATAAGTCTAAGAGGTAATGATGGAAATAAGGGAAAAGTTCAAGAGTGGGACTAAAATTCATGGTAAAACGGTGTCAGTAATACACAAATTTCGTTAATGACTATGTTGTCCTAAGTGGAAAACAGTTACAGAATCTGTTCAGCGGAAAGATGAGTCTAATGAGTATAGAATATGGTTTGAGTAAACTGAAGAAGGACTAAAGTGATCAGAAGTAGCATAAACGAGAACAGCAAGAAAAATAACAATAGGTTTGTTTATAAATAACTCACCTGCTACCAGCCACGATTTTCTTTATTTTATTTTTCGCACGACGCATTTCGGGAAATGATTCCCATTTTCAGGTGCGTTATGTGTCTTTGTATGTTATTGCTATATGATGTTATCGATGTGTGAGTTTCTGCTTCAATTTGTTGACTTTACTGCAATATGTAAGAAAACACGCGATTTTTAGTTGGTTGTCGATTTTTTTGTGAAGTTAGCGGTGAAATTTAGAAGAGTTTGTACTTACAGTTTCCTCATGGTCCATTTGTGCAGAGTCTCTCACACACTAAACATCACACATAACTTGTACACTTTTATATACCGAAAACATTTTCATAAGCAAAACAGTGACACAGATGTTCTTACAAGTAGTCAACAGAGAATGACATTATAGGCCTTTCACAGATTATGATATGTTTTTGTACAGAGGTTATTTACCTTAACAACTAGGAACATAATTTACTTACGTCAATTTTATTATTGTGCTTATTTCTATGTGTTACTATTTTTATTTAAATATGCTCTCGAAAGATCTGAAGAAACTCACTGATTCACTTTCAAATTTTTCATTTCATATTTTATCTTCATATTTTCTTTAATGCGAATATACCTCCAGTTCTTCTAGCAAACGCATTTTATGTCCTTTATTTAGTTGGTTGAGTACTTTGACATTTTGCTCTATTTTTTCAGATGGGTGTTCTGTATTATGTACATGTGTTGCTATGGCTGAAATACCATTGAACCAAGAAAACATGCAACAAAAAATAAACACAGATAAAAAGATTGAAGTTTCCAATGGTTACAATGGTTCCATGGTTGACACAATCTTAGGCAAAGTGAAGAAAGAGTCAGTTACAAAATGCACCACAGAAGAAAAAGAGAAAAATAAATGTATGTCTGGTATCCCATACATTGGCAATGAATCACAGAAGATTGCAGATATTTTCAAAAATCACACAGTAAAAATTGGATTTTCTGCATCTAATAAACTACAACAAAAACTAATACACAATATAAAGTGTAAGCATGATCCATACTCAGACTCTGGAATATACAAGGTCACATGCCAGGAATGCTCCATGTTCAAGCTGGGACAAATAGGCCGAAATTTCAACACCAGTTACACAGAGCACATACAAGTCTATACACACAACAGACACACTACATCAGCCATAGCAACACATGTACATAATACAGGACACCCATTTGGAAAAAAAGAGCAAAAAAATATCTCCACCGACTAAATAAAGGACAAAAAATGGATTTGCTAGAAGAACTGGAGATATATTCGCATTACAGAAAATATGAAGATAAAATATGAAATGAAAAACTTGAAAGTGAATCAGTGAGTTTCTTCAGATCTTTCGACAGCATATTTAAATAAAAATAGTAACACATAGAAATAAGCACAATAATAAAATTGACGTAAGTAAATTATGTTCCAAAATGTTAAGGTAAATAACCTCTGTACAAAAACATATCATACTCTGTGGAAGGCCTATAATGTCATTCTCTGTCGACTACTTGTAAGAAAATCTGTGTCACTGTTTTGTTTATGAAAATGTTTTTGGTATTTAAAAGTGTACAAGTTATGTGTGATGTTTAGTGTGTGTGAGATCTGCACAAATGGACCATGAGGAAACAAATTCTTCTAAATTTCGCCACTAACTTCATAACAAAATCAACAACCAACTAAAAATCGCGTGTTTTCTTATATATTGCAGCAAAGTCAACAAATCGTAGCAGAATCTCACACATCGACAACATCTCATAGGAATGACATAACAAACACAAAAAACCCACTTGGAAATGGGAATCATTTCCCGAAACGCGTCGTGCGAAAAATAAAATCAAGAAAATCGTGACTGGTAGCAGATGAGTTATTTGTAAGCATAGCTACTGTTTTCACAGTCGCAGGCTTTCAGAACCATTTATAATAGATCAGATCTGAGAAAAATAACATCAGAATTGAAGACCACGAAGCAGATGTCGTCATGGACTCTGCTACATAGGCAGCGTGCTAATCCATGACGGACAGAACAAGAACATAAAAAGGAAACTGTCACTGGACAAAAGGGCATTCCTGGCCGAGAGAAATCTACTAGTATCAAATATAGGCCTTAATTTCAGCAAGGCATTTTTGGGAATATACGTTTGGAACACAGTATTGTATGGTAGTGAAACATGGACTGTTGGAAAACCAGAACAGAATAAAATGGACGCATGCGAGATGTAGTGTTGCAGACGAATGTTGACAATCAGGTGGAGTTATTATGTAAGGAATGAGCAGATTTTCTGCGGAATAGGCGAGGAAAATAAGATATCGAAAATACTGAAAAGAAGAAGGCACAGGATGACTGGACATCTGTTAAGACATCGCGCAATAACCTCAATTGTACTAGAGGGAGTTGTAGAGGGCAAGAACTGTAGAGGAATACGTCGAGCAAGTAATTGGGGACGCAGGTCGTAATTGCTACTCTGAGATGAAAAGGTCGCATAGGAGAGGAATTCGTGGTGGATGCATCAAAACTGTCAGGAAATTGATGACTGAAAGAAAGATGCCTAGTGTTATACACAAGAAGGTCCTTCCAGCACATTCCATTTCTAGTAGGCAGTCACCAGGGTAAACACCCACCCTATAGAAAGCATGATATGAGGGACGTTCAATAAGTAATGGTACATTTGTTTCTCTTGGCTAATTTCGGATTTTGTTGTGGGACATCGTGTAATATTCCCGCTTCAGCCTCTATAGTTTCATGAAGTTCCGATGGGTGACGGTGCTGTAACTAGCCTTCAAATTTGCGTCTGCAACCGAAGTGCGTTAGAAGTCAACAGCTGTAATTGAGATTCCTTTGGCGAAAAAACAGAGCATCGTATTTAATAATAGGCGCTTGCAGAATCTTCACGGAGACCTGGCAGTGAACTAAAGCACGGTGAGTCGTTGAGCGAGGCGTATGTCATCAGCGCAACCAGGTCGTACAAACATTTGGGATCACCCGCGAGCCAACCGGCCGCACACTGCTGTGACTCCTGCGATGTTGGAACTGCGGATATACTCATTCGAGGTGCTCACGATCAGACATCTTGCTGCTCAAGTGGACGTCTCTGTTGGTAGTGCTGAAGCACTGGTCTACCGGCTGGGGTAGTCAATGGTGTATCCCAGCTAGGTTTCTCGTCGTCTTACAGAAGACCGTAAAGAGAAACAAAGGACCATCTGTGTGGAATTTCTTGTGCGTTACAAGACTGATCGTGAAAAATTTTTATGGAGCTTCGTCACGGGCAATGGAACGTGGGCTCATCACTTCGAACCGGGAACCAAACAGCAGTCAATGGAGTGGCGCCACACCACTTCCCCTCAGAACAAAAAGTTCAGAATCGCATCCTCAGCCACTAAAGTCATGGCGGCGGTTTTCTGGGACTCTGAACGGGTTATTCTGTTTGATGTTCTACCTCATGATCAGTTTGGAAGTATATTGTGCAACCCTCAGGAAATTGAAGAATCGACTTGAGCGTGTTGGTCACCACAAAAATGCAAACGATCTTTTGCTTCTCCATGACAACGTAAGTCCTCACAAAGTCCTGCACATCTGAGAGAAGCTCGCAAAACTTAATTCGACTGTTCTTCCTTATCCATCTTACAGCCCGGATCTCGCTGCTTCCGACTTCCATCAATTTGCCCCAATGAAGGGGCATACCGCAGCAGGCAGCACATGGATCATTATTGATGCATCCACACATTGGCTCCGACGTGGACAACTAAACTGGTGCATTGCGGGCATACAGTCTGGTGGTTCAAGGCTGTCGCATTGAACGGACATTATGTTAAATAATATTGTTTTGTAGCCAAAAGAGTGGGGAATTCTGAATAAATCGCACCCGCTTTCTGAAAGAAATAAGTTGCATTACTTATTCAATGCCCCTCGTATTTAGAGTAGAACAGTAAACTGAATGTTTTCCTAGTCGATACTCAAGTTCGAAAATTCAGAGCTTGGGTGTCGCCTATCTCAAACTTTTGCGCTCCACAGAGCCCAAGCGAGATGTTTTCTGACTGGGGTTTTGGTACGGAAAATTGCCAGTTCAGAAACCCATATTAATTACTAGGAATTGTGAGAACTTTTAAAAAAAATGTGAGAGGTAGGAATTATAAAAATCCATAAGGATTGACAATCGTGAACAATAATTACAGAATTATTCGTGGTTTATACTCCGTAAAGCAAATAAAAAGAGAACGTTTCCTTAAGTCTTTGCAGTTTTAAGTTGAACACAGGGTTACAAATTTTTGTCGTCACATAGGTTACGACTGATTTACTTAAGCGTAACTTGAATAAATCAGTATTACTAGTAAATATAAAAGGCTTCCGGGCCTTTGCCACAGTCAATAAAATTCTTCCGGGTCAGTGACCGCATTGTCAATGTGTGAGATTTCGGTCACTATTGCAAAAGACCACACTGGGGAAGGCCACATACAATAGCGGTCGAAAAGCGGAAGTTTTACTCACTGACACTGAGGTCACACACCCATAAGAAATTTACTGAAATCAGTATTAGCTCATTTCAGATTATGTTCTTGGAGTTTCAAAGTGTTTGCATCAAACGTCTGGTGGTGATAGATCACTTCATGCGGAACAACTTTTCTGAGAGCCAGTAAGTTCCTGGCGAAGCTAGGCGCCCTTTAGCATACGCCTGCACTGCGGCAACGAGATTTCACCGAGCTAGCAGTGTCTGCTACATCTTACCTACACCACTAAAACGATCGATTTTCAACAAAAAGACCTATTAATTAGTGTCTCTAAGTTGAGAACGATATTTTAGAAACCAATGAGAATTTTTGTAGGGCTACCCACTTTCAGACGGTGCAGATGAGTCGATTATAGGCAATACACATGAACTTACTCCCTGCCACGTTTCAGAGACATGACCAATATAAAAGGACAAGTAACGTCGCCGGGAAGTGTCAGCAAACATTGTACCACCAACAAAAATTGTTCCTCACGACGATATCTGTCTTCCTTAGAGGTTTATCGTAAAGACTTTGAAACACCATGTACATACACCGTAAGATTATTTCTGCATCTCTTTGTGAGTACGCCATTAAATCTTAATGAGTTCAAACAGGTATGAATTCTGCACCTAATGTCGATCGACATATTTTATTTCTTTGTTTACCCTTGGAAGATCAGCGTCATCAGTCCCTTACATCCTAACAGGTATTCCTCATGTTCCAAATCATATACACGTAACTGCACAGATGTTGTACAAGTTCTTCATTTCAGGCAGCATGCAACAGAAATAACTATAATGTAAATCGGGGAAGATAAGTAGCTGCTACAGCAGAAAAGAAAAAGAACGAAGTTTGCGTTAGTCAATCACAATAATAGAGTAATACATGTCGGTCACAGTCACGTAGATTTAAGCAGAGTTCATTGGCAGCAATGGACATGAAGAAGGGTGGAAAAAGAGAAAAAGAGGTACGTGATAAAAACAAACGAAATGAAGAGAATCGAAAAAGAAGTGGCGTAAATGACTGAGAAACGAAAATTGAAAGAAGTGTAGTTGGAAGAAGATGTAGATATTTGCTTTACTCCTTGGCACAGATAAAGCTAGCCATATGTTAACACATACGACGTTGACGAAATAGTTTTTTCTTGTATGCCATAGGGCACTGAATTATGCGAGGATATCTTGTTCCAGAGGCTGCTGTTTTTGCTTTATGGATACCCTCAGCTAGGACGTTAGACAAGCGAGACTTTCTGTTGCGGTTATGATGTAATGACAGTTGTCGAGTCCCCTGTATGTGGTACTGGAGTGCACTCAAACCAGAGAGTTACGCAACTTGTCTGGCCCAAATCATCGTAACTGGGCGCACGAGATCATTAATTCTTAGGTGATGAAAATATGGATGCTGCAGATGTATGGACAAAACCATTCATGGCCAGCTACAGCCCTATTGTGTTTCCAGTACTCAGGTCGTGTTCGATTTTATCGCTGTAGTGCAGGTTCCGTGTAACGAATGATTGCAGAATAGAGTATTCAGATGTGTTGTCCTGATACATACACGACAGGTTGCTGTCGTAACTACACAGATATGATGATGATGATACAGTCACATCGATACCAGTCACGAAGTAAAAAAGATGTGCAACTGGAACTGAACAATAAACGATGTATTAAAATAGTTTTTTAATACCAGTTAAGTTGCTGATTTATCTCGCAATGTACAGGATTATTCAAAAAGAGAGGATTTCGATTGTACATTACATAGAAACTATGAAAGATAGAAACACATTGCGCATATCACTAGACAGAGGAAGATTATTTTCGTAGATATGTATACCATACACTCAATATGAGTTACATGCGTTGCTTGAGAAATATCGAAGATTTGGTCCATTTCATACCACACGTGAATCAATAGGTCCCTGTCTGTTGAATCGACAGGTTCAGTAATTCAGTTCCTCGGCTCTTGAAGAATAGTTGTCATTGGTAGGACAAAAACTGTGTGTTTTATGAACCCCCACAGAAAAAAATCGCAAGGCTGTGTGGTCTGGTGACCTGAGAGGCCGAAAGCGATGATCAAGATATTGTTGTCCCCTTTCCAGTATAAAGCTGTGGGATAGTATAGTTAACATTGTTTTTGAAATAACGGCTCGGCTCTGAGCGCTATGGGACTTAACAGCTATGATCATCAGTCCTTGAAATAACGCCGCACTTCATAGTAAAACTGAGTCGGAGCTACGACTTACATAAAAATGGAAACATTGGAACCTTCGTAACGTTGTGGAAACTACCAATTTGGCAACAAGTCCAGATATCACATTCCCATCACAGTTTTCTCCATAAAATCGGGATATCCATAAACACTGTGAACAGAAACGGCACAAGACATATTCGGTGACAATGAGTCTATGTTCGGCGACGACGCCAGGACTTTGTGACCTTCAAATTTCTACATTACGGCCATTTACTTTAGTCGATAGAAGAATCGTCGATTCGACCGTAAAGATGAGTCATTCAGTGAAAGTGTCCTTTGCCATACCCCGGAGGAATTGAAATGCAACGTTCATGCCTTATAATACGGTCGCCGGGCCGCAATTGCTGCAGTAACTGCAACTTGTAAGGCTTCATAAGCAGGCTTCGTTTCATAACAGGCCACACCGCCGATTTCGGAGGCTGAAGTCCCCTGCCTGCCCGTCTAGTGGACTTCCGAGGGCTCTGTGTGAACGCATCTCTGATACGCTGGACTTCTTCATCGGACATGGGTGGCCGACCAGTCCTCTTCTCTTCACATATGCAACCATTTCAAGAACTTTGCATGTCGATCAGAAATCTGCTTGTGCAGAGCTTGGCTTCTTGCTGAATCGACAGCGGAAAGCTCATTAAACACTGGATTGAGTTCGAGCAAATTCCAACACATAAAATGATTTCTTTTATGGTGTGGTCGCCACATTGCTACAAAGCAAACAACAGCGCAGATGTGTCAAAACGTTTAATCTTCTTCTTTCCAGTGACAGGAGCAATGTCTTTAAACGTTTTATACGACGGCTATTCGGCTATGTTCGATCGGTCATGTTATACGAGTAGAAACCAGTGTAAAAAGAAAAAATGATTAATGTGGAACAGTTAGCTACATCTTCCAGCTACTTCTCCACACAGTTGTCTCTCCGGCTTAGACAGTTGTCGCAGAGTTGTAGCAACATTCCAGTACCGTCGTCATAGAAGGCAGCCACCTGTGCTTTGCGCCACTTCTCTGTGCTCGTCTGCAGCTCGTTGTCTGTGCCAAAGTCTTGTACTCATAGCCAGCGATTCATGTGAGAAGAGCTGAACATCAGAGGGTTCCAAGTCAGGGCTGCACGGTGGGCAATCAAAGACATCCCTACAAAACAAAAAACAAAAAAAACGCTGCAGCGACGTCTTCACTGCCCCTGCAGTGTGCGGCCTAGAACTGCCATGATGAAGCAAACACATGACAGTTATGTTACGTCTGCTGCATAGGTTGAAGCGAAACCTCTAACGGGTACCCATACTTGGCGGGAGACTCAATTTTTTAGGCATCTCTACGTGCTCACTGTGCGCTCAGAAATGAAAGGAGCGACTTGATGCCATCGACGGGCATACTGGAAATACTGCCAAAGAAAACTGTGCAAAACTTCATCGGATATTCAGAGTTTTTTCCATTTCGCGCCAGATCGGACCTTACTTTCGGAATAGTCCTCGTAGTTTGTAAAGAACAGCTGAATTCTGTTCTTTATTTTTGACCCGTATGTGGGCTACAGATGTCAGTTATGACTGGAAATAGGCTATCTTCAGTGTTATTGGTCAAGGTAATGGTAACACCGTCATTGGTACAGGAGACAGACAGAAAGAGAGAGAGGGGAGAAATATTTCTCCCTGATGTAACTTTTCAAACATGTTATAGGAAACAAGAGTGGAATGGTACTGCAGAACGACATAATACACAAGCACAACATTGGCTTCAACGTGAAATACAGCGACTACCACCGGTCGGAACGCAAAGTGGCTGCAGCCCCGCGTATCGCCTTTATAAGGGCGGCACGTTTCCGGCGCGGACGGCGCGCGATCTGATTAATTCCAGCCGGCCAAGCGGAAAGCGTCACGAGTGTCAGGGGGCCTAGTCCAGCCGATTTGTTTCCGAGGAGGGAGGGAGACTGGAAAAAATTGTCGCCTGTCGGCCTGCAGACGGCACGACGTCGGCGTTCCGCCGTCAGCAGCGCTCTCAGTAGCAGGGTGGACGCACCGCGCCAGGCCATCTCGTTTTCGTTTGAGGATCACTGTACGTTGAAAACAGAGACAGCTGGTGGCTGAAAGACTTATGTTATTACGACAACGTTTTGCTGCACACCGACATGAAGTGGATGGATCTACGTGTTGCTGTGGTCGAACCCCGCTTCACTCGATTCTCCTTTCGTGACAGTTTCTGTGTAATGTTTTTGTGAACTATATATTTCAAACTGAGGTTGCTCAGATGGTAACATTAGGGCTTCAGAACTATTACTAAGTGAGCATCAGAGGAATTACTGCAATTTACGTACGTAGAATCACATTAAGTAAGGAATTAGATTTTCAGATGCATCTGTTTGGACTGAAACAATATTTACATCATAATGCTACGTCGTTCAACAGAGGCTTGATTTTATAGTTGTCCCATTCTCGATGTATAGCGTACATTCAGAAGTAATTCAGTAATTTTTGACTAGCTTTAATTTTGAGAAGGCTTTCTCACACAGTCAGTTTTATCCGAGAATGTCTTGTCTTATACTTGCGATTAACTAGGTTAACGTATTCAAGTATGCATGGTTTTGTATACAAGTCAGTATAATTTGTAATTTAATTTCTTAATTTTTCTATTCCTTTCCTTAGAAAACTGGTCATCTCACGATGACTTGGTAGCGGGTCAAAAACCCGTAATGATACCGTTCGAGTGGTCTAAGGCCAAAATATATAAGCTTTTAATTTTAAAAACGCGATTTCTCTCCTAGGGTATTTTGTGTAAACGAGAGATTCAAGCTCAAAATTCTAGTTTCCTATCTGTAAGTGACTATCAGTCTCTTCTCAGCGAGACAGCCAGTTAGAATGCTGTGGTGAAAGGAATTTTGGCGTCAAACGCTTGAAATGATACGGTGTAGAGTATCTGTCCGAGGTTTCTTTTTATATTTCACAATACTCCTACTTACATTGTGAAATGAGGGAATAAGACTGTCTTAATATTCGCTTACACTGTTCTTCATCAGCATTAGCCCTGTCTCTTTCTTCCAGTTCCATCGCCATTCACACCGAACGCTTGACGCAGCGCGAGGGATGCATAGTGGTAGTAGAGTCATAAGGGGGTTGGGTTAGGTGGAGGGGAAGGTTGTATATGCACTAGGTCCATTCAGCTGCAATATGGCTTTGGACTGCAATTAAGTTCGAGATAACCTATGACAGGTACCTTGCGATAAGGAAGCTCTATGAGCGCAACCTCGGTACACTTCGTAGTTATTAGAATCAGTGAAGTAACTGAAACGTTAGAGAATGAGAACATCTTGATTCGATGCCAGTCCTGTTCAGTGTTCTAAGATCCATTCTTTAGGTTTCTTTCTGTGTAAATTCTAGGCTTATCGCTCTCTTAAACGTAACTACATCTACATTTATACTCCTAAAGCCACCACCTAACGAACGATGGATGGGTACCTTGATCTACTTCAAGTGATTCCCTTTGCTGTTCCATAAGCAAATGGAGGCACGGAAAAGTGACTGTATACTTCCGAACTAATCACGATTCCTTCTATCTTGTCTTCGTTTGTCATTAAGTTACATCTGCGTTGTAGGGAGCAGAATCATTCTCACGTCTGTTGGAAACGAAATTTCTCTACATTTTAAAATTATATTTCGTGAAAACACCCTCGTCTTCCGTGAAAAACTTTCCATTAGAGTTCATCAATTTCAGGAACACGTGTTAATAGAACCTATCCGTAAAAGATCTGTACGCATCTCAATTGCTTCAATGTCTTCGTTTAACGCGGCCAGCGAAGATCCTAAACGCTGGACCGGTAGTCAATAATAAGTAGCGCAAGTGTTGTCCACGTGGTCTCCTTTATACTTGTTGATCTTCATTTTCATAGAATTCTCCCAATTTGCTAAAGTCCACCATTGGCCTCCCCTAAAGCCAACAGTAGGCGCTCGTTCTGTTTCTTGTCGTTTTGCAACGTTATGTCTAGATAATTATTGACGTAACAGTGTCACCCGGCTTACCACTAATACTGTAATAGAAAATTACATGATCGATTTTCCTACTCATGAGCATTAACTTACAGTTTTCCACATTTAGAACGAGCTCCCACTCATCACCTCAATTAGAAATTCAGTCCTTCTGCAGTCACTCAAAGACGTCACTTTCCTCTACCCTACTGCATCATCAGCAAACAATTGCTGGTTGCTCATCTTCTTATCCGTTAGGTCGTTTATGTGTGTGGACGACAACAGACAACACATTTTCCTGGGACATCTCTGACGATAGCCTTCTCTCTGATGAACGCTAGATGTCCTGGAAAACATACTGCTTTCCATTTCTCGAACAGCCTTCGAGTCACTCACTTAACGGAGAACCCATACCGTTTGCTCGGACTTCCGTTAAAAATCTGATGTTTGGCACTGAGTCAACAGCTTTCAAGAAATCTAAGAGCACGGAATTTGCACATTGCTTTTCATTCGTTATTTATAGGACATCGCGCGACGAAAGGGCGAGCCGACTTCCGAACTAGTGGTGAATTCCAAATTCACGCTGGTTTTTTTAAGAGTAGCTCTTTCCTCTAGAAGAAATTTACTGTATTCGAAAGGAGTTAGCGCTCAGAATTTGTTATACAGGGTGATTCAAAAAGAATACCACAACTTTAGGAATTTAAAACTCTGCAACGACAAAAGGCAGAGCTAAGCACTATCTGTCGGCGAATTAAGGGAGCTATAAAGTTTCATTTAGTTGTACATTTGTTCGCTTGAGGCGCTGTTGACTAGGCGTCAGCGTCAGTTGATGCTAAGATGGCGACCGCTCAACAGAAAGCTTTTTGTGTTATTGAGTACGGCAGAAGTGAATCGACGACAGTTGTTCAGCGTGCAT
This sequence comes from Schistocerca americana, assembly GCF_021461395.2. NCBI lineage: Eukaryota > Metazoa > Arthropoda > Insecta > Orthoptera > Acrididae > Schistocerca > Schistocerca americana. The sequence continues at coordinate 429,730,982 of NC_060121.1, read as the reverse complement.
TTCGAACGAAGTATGGTGTTAAACCTCCTGATAGGTGGTGTATTAAACGTTGGTATAAACAGTTTACAGAGAATGGGTGTTTGTGCAAAGGGAAAAGTTCTGGACGGCCTCCAAGAAGCCCTGATCTTACCCCCCGCGATTTTTTCTTATGGGGGTATGTTAAGGATATGGTGTTTCGGCCACCTCTCCCAGCCACCATTGATGATTTGAAACGAGAAATAACAGCAGCTATCCAAACTGTTACGCCTGATATGCTACAGAGAGTGTGGAACGAGTTGGAGTATCGGGTTGATATTGCTCGAGTGTCTGGAGGGGGCCATATTGAACATCTCTGAACTTGTTTTTGAGTGAAAACAAACCTTTTTAAATACTCTTTGTAATGATGTATAACAGAAGGTTATATTATGTTTCTTTCATTAAATACACATTTTTAAAGTTGTGGTATTCTTTTTGAATCACCCTGTATATTTCACAGAAAGTTTATGGGAACATACATAAGTACAGAATGAAATTTTCTCCCCGCAGCGGAGTGTGCGCTGATATGAAATTTCCTTTCAGATTACAACTGTGTGCCGGACCGAGACTGGAACTCGGGCCAGAGCTCGAGTCTCGGTCCGGCACACAGTTGTAATCTGCCAGGAAGTTTCATACAAAGTTCAGTACTACTGCGATCACTCCTTACATATGCTTATTGGCATTAGGTTCACATGGTGTTACCGTTTCATCTTTTTAAACAGACTGACTTCGCTCATTAGGATGTAGTACATATTCTTCCTCCTAATTTATAATAATCAGGTTATTTAACGAAAGACGTAACTGAATGAAGAAAGATTGTTTCGACAGGACGCTACTACTTTCACTATCTGAGCTCTCCCGAAGGACTGAAAAAAACTTGAACTAATTCGCTGTTACCTTCCAAGTTCTGTCCGTGGGAATTCAGGGCCCGGGTGACATAACATAATGTTCTAAGCAGTCCCGGCTGCTCTGTAGACGCAGTTTAAAAAAGTGAATACTACCGTCCTCGTTGGAAGATAACCTCTTAGCTTTTGTAGTACTTTCTCTAGCATAAGAGATTGTATAAGTTTTGATGTAATGAGTACGGGAGTTTCGAGATTAAATGATGCACAATGATCTGTTATCTGCCCCTATGTTTGCCAAACTTAAAGATGCCAGGTCAAGATCTGCACCGTAGGTATTTCAGAATTATGAAAGGGAGATGCTCCGTCTTTGATGTCGTGTTAACCTCCAGTAAGCAGGAATGGTTACTTCAAATATGTGAAGTGATACTCCAGGAGAGTAGAAGCGAAGGCAAAGAGCCTGCTTTCATGTTTTTGCAAAGACAGAAATCCACATGTACGAAACATTAACTTTCCATGGGCTCAGATCATAACATCAGCCAAACGAATGTAACGCTGGTACTTCTTTAGTATCCGAAAATGATTCAGAATGCCCGCACATCCCGTGTGTCGACTCAAAGTGCGGCCGCGGACATGTCACGTGCGTTCGGCCAGTGCTATTAAGTAACGCAAGCCCGAACTTGCCGCTCATATCCTCACAATTCTCTGAAGTCTTCGATAAGAGCTATTTGCAGCAGATTGATATACCTTGTCTGTGTTTACGTTTCTCGATTTGTATAGCCCCGTGGACTGTTTGTGCACGCCTACGACGACTCTGAGCATTGCTTCTGGCTAGCCGTTCGCTTCATGAACTTCACCTTCGTCGACCACAGGAACGGCCTGTTCGCCTGTTTGTCTCACCGGTCTATGCGTCAGCACCAGGGTGAACGATCACGAACTGTTTTCTACCTAAACAGAGTAAGAAAAGAAGATTTGATTGTAAAATAACTTAATCGCATATTGTGTAATACAAACGTACATTAAAACCACAACAACACGTCGAATTAGAGACCGATTTTTTATTAAATCCTAGAATTCTTCATGTTCAGAATGTCCTTCTAATTGCGTTTGTTGCCACGGTTTGCGCTGCTCTCCCCGTCGGAGGTTCGAGTTGTCCCTCGGGTATGGATGTGTGCGTTGTCCTTAGCGTCAGTTTAAGTTAGATTAAGTAGTTTGTAAGCCTAGGGACCGATGGACTCAGCAGTTTGGTCCCATAGGAACTTACCACAAATTTCCAAAATTGCGTTTGTGTCTGTCAACATCACTTTCCTCATGTTAGTCTCTGGCCGAATACCTGGTCCCTCTACTCCTCCCTTCCCCCCCCCCCCCCCCCCCCCCGCCACATATTCACACACGCATCAATTTATGCCTATGTTAGCTAGAATTTAAAGTTTACCGATACTTTAATGAGAACTAGATTCCTTAGAAATTGCAGCCAGGGAAAAATATGCCTTTGTTCCATTGTTTGGTTTCAGTTTATTTGTAACTGTAAACAATATTCATCTACAGTATACAAAATGGTAACGGGCTGTCATAATGAGTTTAAATCAAAATTTATTAGAGGTGCAAAGCTGCAAAATGAAATAACAGTATAGCAACAGTAGTCGCTAAGTTTCAGAATACTTTTGTGCCCTTCATATCTAGTGTATAAACATTTAGCGGGGAGAAATCTCTACCACACATCCGCAGTTTATAAGGCCACATAACTGTTCAGGTGATATACAAAAGAGACAAAAGAATAGGACAAGGGTGGAGGCCAGATTACAAATAATACCCGTTTAACAATAAATATGCAACACCTAACAAGGACACTGCACGCACTTGTCATCGTCGACTTCATTCAGATTTTTGGCACGTGTAGGGCTTGGCCAGAAGTGAAAGGAACGGAAGTGGCGCCCCAGGCTATCTAGCGTTTATAAATACATTTTTCGGCGCGGGTCGGGAGAGGCATGAGCCAGTTGTGTTAGTGTAGACTCCACGCAGTAGTTGGAGCAGTGGAAAGAGTACAGAACGGTAATCTGAAGGTCGTGAGGTCGAGTTCCTAGCTGAAAACTTTCTTTTCCTTGTTTGATTTCACTTTTTGCGTTACTTACACAGCAAAGAAATCGAAATAATGCTCAGTAACACCGCGATATCGGATTTTATCATAATTTTGATTTGCGTGGACCACAGGCTCTAAAAATTGTGTAAAGGTAAACATGGTCTATAGTGGGCTGTAGTATTCTTTATTAATTTTGCGATCGGCCACTTTCACCGTTTATGTCACGTTCCAACACACGTGAATTATCATCCCCAGATAAATAATTTTACCCAAAATCTTCAAAGCTACTGTTATCTCATCGAGAGATTAAAAGAAATCATTTTCCGGCGAGAATGCATCGAAACACTTCCCATTGTCCATCTCCAACTATCCTCGCCGATATTTGGAGAGATAATGCGTTATGCATGTTTTGCTTGTAAGTAGGCTGTTTAGGTTTTTATGTTGGTAACGCCACGCAGAGCTCTGTATGAAAATCGCTGACTGTGCTGTGTGCAGTCTGTGGCTGGTTGGACTCATTGTTGGAATATTCACTTATGTAGTGTTGGGCAGTTGGATGTGAACAGCGCGTAGCCTTGGGCAGTTCGAGGTGAGCCGCCAGCAGTGGTGGATAATGGAGAGAGAGATGCCAGAGTTTTGATAGGTTACTATGAGCGGATTATCTGGACGTGTGTCCGTCAGAAAAAGGAAATTTGTGACCATGGATGTCATGTACTGATACATATATTATGGCTTTTGAACACTATTAAGGTAAATACATTGTTTGTTCTCTATCAACTATGCGTATCAGTAGTTAGTGCCTTCATTAGTTAGAAGCTTTTATTTAGCTGGCAGTGTTGGCGTTCGCTGTATTGCAGCAGTTCGAGTAACGAATATTTTTGTGAGGTAAGTGATTCATGAAGGGTATAGGTTATTCATAGTCAGGGCCATTCTTTTGGAGGGATTACTGAAAGTCAGACTGCGTTGCGCTAAAATATCGTGTCAGTTTAGTGATGATCAGAATAACTAAAGAGAGAACTGTCTGAGTACGTTCAGTTTTGCTCAGCTGTTTGAAAATCAAATAACGTAAGAGTTTTTCCAGCACTATCACTTTTTTACATGCAAATGGGAAGTTTCATATGTCGAACCTTAGCCGACGATACCTCGCTGGAGTATCCTGATTTTTTTCTTGTAATTTCAGTAATTGGTGTAGTTTTTGTTTATTGCTAGCGCGTAATTGTAGAGAGAAACTCCTTTGTAGCTGTAGTTTATCATTGTTGTACAGTAAGACGTTTGTGGTATGCATGTAGATTTGCACCAAGTATTTCGCAGCCGCGCTTGCAATTAATTTCATATTATTTTCAGCGTTATTTTAATGTGTTTTCTTATTTTGCTCTTCAGATTGTGCTTTCCTCTGCTATTGTGTGAAATACGTGACAATTAGGGCGTGTGCAAAACGTAACACTAGGCCGCAAAGTAAATTGAGAAATGTTAGTAACGACGAGCGTAGCTTATCAGCATCACCGTGTTATGAATTAACAGACATTCAAAGTAGTAATTTGGTAATTGTTCATAGGGAAATGGACCAGGCGATAACTAATGGTGTAAACAGTGAAACAGATAGTGAACAGGGTAGTATTATCGATCGATCGGTAGGCAAAAGCTCGCCTCAGGAGTCCGAAATGACAGGAGAAAATGTTGCTAATACTGTAGCATCTGGTTTTGCATCATTACCCGTTTCTCAATCAAGTCTAGACACATTTTCTCCTTTTCAAAAGGCAAATGTTGCCTGTTCAAGTGCACTGCCGAATAGCACTGATGAACAGGCTTTAGACACTAGTGGATTGTTATTAGAATTAATGCAACAAATAGGACAAAGGCTTCAAAAGTTAGACACAACACTTGAACAAAATCAGAAACAAATCGGACAAAGCTTCAAAAGATAGACACAATGGAAAAAAATCAGAGACAAACACAGCAACAGCTTCAAAAATTAGACACAACACTTGAATAAACACGCGAAGATTTAACTGCTGAGTTACTTAACATCGAAACTAAATATCAAAAAGTCTGTAATGCGCTAAAATATTGTGTGCCAGTTTAGTGATGATCAGAATAAGTAAAGAGAAAACTGTCTGAGTACGTTCACTTTTGCTCTGCTGTTTGAAAATCAAGTAACGTAAGAGATTTTCCATCACTGTCATTTTTTTACATACAAAGGGTAAGTTTCATGCTGTCAAACTGTGTAATGATAGAGAATATTTTATGAATTTAAACCAAGTTTGTTATTCTGTATAAACTTAAATCAACAATGCAATTGTAAAAATCCGGCGGTTGAAGACGCCCAAAACATTACTGCAAGGCCTGGTTGTCCGATATCGCCTCAGTAAGATAATAAAAGTACCTAATTTTTATTTGTAATTACAAACTTTTATATGGTTTCTCTTTTCATACCTTTTATGGAAATATTAATGAATACAGGGTACTGGGCATTATTTGCCTGTAGTGTAAGTAACGTAAAAATCTAAAATATAAGAATTAAAAAAGTTTTTGTTTAGTGATTCGATTCCACGCTCCTCTGATTATCGTTCTGCATTCTTCCCGCTGCGCTAATCGCTACCAGAAAGCTATGGTAGCATACATGACTCATGCCTTGCCAATCGCCGCTGAAATGCATTTTTTCCTAAACACTTGGCCCCCTGGAGCTCGCACCACTGTTGCATTTATTTATGACCAAGAAGCCCTATATATACAATAAATTCGACCGATATTAGTGACGTCGAACAGTCGCGGTCCCCTTGAAAGCATATTTAATGTTTGTTTCTATATATAGCCCTCCACTCTTCATTTCCAACATCCGTTCAAAATTCTATCACTATCATATAAGATATTAATTTAATTTCTACCCATAAGTTTGTGTGTTCTGACGCCACCAATCTTTAGCGATCTTCTACTTTTTTAGAGAAGCACGAGGTCTAAAACTATACTGGTACTGAGGAGCGGATCTTCCTTTCGGAAACTGCACGCATAACATTCTTTTTCCCACAGGACACCTTCAAGATCACCGCGGAGTGCCGGAGTGCTTGCGCGCTTTCACGAGGTCGGTGGCTATGCAAACGATAGCGTATCAGTGACCCCCGAGCTAAAAAGTCTCTAAGGATAGAAACGGGGAGGGAGTTTGACCTCGCAACACCAGAACGTCTCTACAGACATCACAGACTTGCGAGTAGGTCTCACGCACCGAGGGTTCCACACAAACTTAATTCTGTTTACAGGTAGTTCATCCATTCCGGAAATCGGGAACTTGGACGTTTTTTGCCTGTTATCGAGATCGGTACTCGCAAGGGGTCAAAATATGTGACATAAATGGCTGTGTCAAATGGTTCAAACGGCTCTGAGCACTATGGGACTTAACTTCTGAGGTCATCAGTCCCCTAGAACTTAGAACTACTTAAACCTAACTAACCTAAGGATATCACACACACCCATGGCCGAGGCAGGATTCGAACCTGCGACAGTAACGATCGCGCGGTTCCAGACTGTAGCGCCTAGAACCGATCGGCCATCCCAGCCAGCAAATAACTGTATCCTTCGAGTGCATTGACACAGAAGATTGAATTTTTTACAACGCCCCAACATACCATAACCCATCGTATGTGACATAAATAAGAAATTGGTACGTCTACCGGTTCATGAGAAAAAAGGTGTCTTAACAGACGGAGTTGCAGGCAGTCGGATAATAAACGAAAAAAAATATTTTTTGTGTTGTATGGCTAGATATTAACAGTTCTCCGATTTTTTGTCTTACTTGTGCTGTGAATTTTTGCTTCTTGCCAAATTTCATGGTCCCCGGTCAACCGGAAGTACGCTGCAGATTTTGGTGAGTGATTTGGCGACTTTAAATATATGTGAAATAAACCGCTGTATCTTCTGAATGCATTGTCTTAGGAGCTTTAGCTTTTTACACCACCAAGGAGGCGTAGACCTTAGTATGTGGAATAAATTTCAACGTGATACCTACATAATATCCAGAGAATAAATGGTTTCTAACAGTAGGCCAGAGAGACTGACGGACAACAAAGTGATCCTATGAGGATTCTGTTTTCACCGATTGAGACACGGAACCGTAAAAATTATTTATTCTCCGGCATGACCACTCCAACGTTCATCAAAAAATTAGCGGTTTCGGCAGTCATCGGTCACATCAACATCAAAAGAGTAGTTTCCTCACAAACACGTCGAGAGCACCTCATACAGTGAATGAACTACTGCATCCTCTTGTGACCTGAATCTGACCGGTGATGATGGGAAGATAACTTGTTGCTGAAATTATAAGCAGATTTAGTGAATAATAAATCACTGTCCTCCAAGGCCAACAGCACTGAATTCCGGTAGAAGGGCAGAAATGAGGGACTTGTAAACCGTCGTAATTGAAACATGTATTATATGCGCACCAGCTACGGATATCGGAACAATGCTTACACAATCGCTGGGTGAAGCCTTCAGGAAAAAATATTTAAGGAAAAGAAGTGCAATGAAAAAAGGAAACTGTTAGAGAGCCTGTACTGCCTGTACAGGGCTGTGCGTCATCCTCAGAACAAGTTCCACAGACTTTTTCTATCGAAAGATCTTTCAGAAATTCACGGTAAATATACCCTTCAAACAAATAAATAAATGTGATTGTTTGAAGTAAGGCATTCTGAGTCTTCGTCTGTACACGTGCACCTTCATTCCTCAATCGGTTTCACTTATTACAAGCATCATCACTTCAGCTACACATTGAAAAATCGAAACGACGTTAACATCAATTTTTCACTGTACAACTATTCCTCCAGTGATGACACTTGTAATGAGAAAAACCGGTTGAGAAATAAAGTTTCTCATGTACAGCCGAAGGCTAAAGATACTTTACCTCAGTTATCTTACAGCTGTAGGCAATTAACCTTATATAGATCTTATAAATACGGTTAACCGATCGAAACCACAATATTTCTCTTGAAACTCAACGCAATGAACAGAAAGGTTACATATGAAATTCTACTTTTGATGATACATTTGTATATGAGGTTTCTGCTACGCGATGAGCGACTGAACCTCTTACAAAATCACAATTATCAGATACAGGTACAAGTACTCGTACTAGTGAAGAAAAACGCCAATTACTCTATGTGAATAAGGTATTTGGCTCCAACTAGATACACAGGAAATTTTATAAGGAATATACTGAGGAATTCACCCCTTTCGTCGCTCATAGATGTTACGAGTCTTACAGTAGGCATAGTGTTGTGTAACTGGAAAGGAATGCAGGTCGTTGCTGGTGACTAGATCAGACGGGCAGGTTCACAGACTGGTGGATGAAAATTCCTTAAGTCCACGCATTTGAAAGTCATGGATCAAATATTCTCACACTGTTAAGGCATTGTGCTTCTATCTAACGGAAGGAATCGTCGCTGGTTGGTTTCAATAAGACAGTGCAGAATCACTTTGATATCGTTTGCACTTTATGAACTGAATGCCAGCTAACTATAAATGTCGATAATTCCCCACAGCAGAGGGAAATAACTTAAGAGTATTCGATTACAAGATTAGTGACAAGCATCTGGATCATCTTCACATCGGATGAATGTCTATAAGTTGTAAGTTGGAACGCGTGATATCAGTAGCAGCAGGGAAAGGAAATGCAAGACTACATGTCTTTAGAAAAACATTCAGAGTATCTGTTAACGAAAGCGGCTAGTATAACCTATTCTATTGTATTATTCCAGTGTTTTGAGTCGTTATCAAGAAGACTGGATGATGACGGGTCACCAAGAAATTCCATGCTAGAGGCTTTGCTTTACAGGTCTCGATCATTGTTTGACAAAGAAATTATCGCTGAAGAATTTTAAGACTTACGAATTGTGTTCCGAAGGAAAGACTAGTAAAATCAACGACTGAGGAAAAGGCTGAGACTGAGAAACAAAGAAAAAAAGCCCAGAGTGTTTTTTTTTTCCTTTTTCTTCTTATTTCGTTATTTGGTCGCGTATCCAGAAAGATCTGCAGGCTCCTACGAAAACATGGCATTCAATGTATTTAGCTCCTGTTGACAATGATAAAGAGTATTATTTGTCATTTCAAAGAATAACAAGGTCTCCGAAAGGCGGCTGCGCACTGTTTTCCATGCGAAAATGGGATGTCGCATGTGGGGCAGACTTTAGGGCAGTTGAGGAGAGATGCAAGGAACATCAATGACACATCCGACTAAAGCAGCGAAGCAAACCAACTGTCTTCGAGCGCTGCCTAGATTATAATCATGAATCGTAATGTGACGACATCAGAACTGTGGTAGAAATGTTACATACCTTGGACAAGATAATTAAGAAGGCAATAAAAATAAAGCTGTTGGTAACATAGTAAACCTGGACGGACATTTCAAGTAACGCAAAGCTTGGGATCCGGAATTAAATTTATTAATATCTCGTCAGCCCTCTCATCTATCACAGCTGGAAATCCCTGAAAGAACGTTACGTTTCACGCATTAACACTGCGGGTTCCGAGAAACATACGAGCAACAAAGGCCGCAGCAGTTGCCGGATGTCGAACTCCACTGCAAATAGATTGGCGACGCTAGCAATACTTCAAACGCTGGTTTGAGTCACGGCAAGAAGTACACATATTGCTCTCAGTACCTGAGGTCAAAATGTCGTGTACAAAAATAAAAACAACTAGGCTGAACTCTAGAAAATAGGCCCTTAATAGATTTACAATTATTTCAGTAACTACTCAATGTCTTCACTTGTAGTGAAAGCTTAGCTAGTGAAGGCATGAAACCTAAAACTTAAACCGAGCGAGGTGGCGCAGTGGTTAGCACACTGGACTCGCATTCGGGAGGACGACGGTTCAATCCCGTCTCCGGCCATCCTGATTTAGGTTTTCCGTGATTTCCCTAAATCGCTTCAGGCAAATGCCGGGATGGTTCCTTTGAAAGGGCACGGCCGATTTCCTTCCCCATCCTTCCCTCACCCGAGCTTGCGCTCCGTCTCTAATGACCTCGTTGTCGACGGGACGTTAAACACTAATATCCTCCTCCTCCTAAAACTTAAAAAGATGTTTACTTACAAAACATCAGGGTTTCTATTCCAATAAGCATGTAAAAGTTTTTGAACGGCTATTGGAATCAAGTAACATAAAAAATAGGTGTGGGCAATTTAGAATGAATCGACTGATACATAAAATTTCACGCCTCTTGTGATATGTGTCAGTTATCGTCATTCCGATACTGCGAACGAAGATTTACTATTTTGTCGGCCATTATTGTATATTGTCATTGACGGTGAGACTTTTCAAAACCTATGAAGCTTTCGAATAATGAGCTTTCTACTGAATAAATGTGTTGGAGCACAAACCAACGGCGCTGTGGCAATGACAGTAAAAGAACAGGGTTTCACGTTATTAAAGTTAATCTGCAACCAGTGGTCCTACTTTTGTTCATTGGATGGTTCGTCTTAAATCCTTAGCAACCAGAGAATCTTCAGGTCTGATGCTGTATTACAAACTGTAGTTAAAGTTACCAGCTTAGATGACACGTACTTAGCATTCTTCTTTTCGCAAACTTATTTGATGAAATGAAATAGAATTTCAAAACAAAATTAGTAGATTCAAAAGTGCAATGGTTTTCAAGGAAATAAGCTCTGAACTGGTTCTTATAGGAAAAACATGGAAATATTATTTTTGTCAGATTAACTAAGAATATGTCAGTTTCTTCCACAGCAAAAATTGGCTGTGGAAATTATGCTACCTGTTAGATATATTCGAGAAACTCGAGAAGCAAAATTTTTACGTGCAAATACATACTGACGAAGCAAAAGATTAAGACCACCTGTTTAATGGTGTGTTGGAACGCAATACAGTGTAAATTTTGCGTCACATGGGTTCGACGAATCCTTAGTAGATTTTCAGAGGTATGTGGCATCATATGTCTACGCACAGATTACGAAATTTCCGTACGCTGGCTGTCACCTGATTGCTTATTTCCTCGGTTTCAGATCAGGCAAATTTAGTGGCCGAAACTTATCACGAGTTCACAACATGCACCTCGAACCACTGTAGCGCGATTCTGGCCTTGTGACACGGACAGTTATCCTGCTGGAAGATGCTATAGCCGTCGGGTTAGACGTCAAGCATGAAAGGGTGTAGGTGGTCTGCAATAACATTCACATAGTCCATAACAGTCATTTTGCATGTGATTATTATCTCAGGCTCATGAGGACCCAGCTGAATAGTCCTACAGCATAATATTACGCCGGCCGCTCAGGCCGAGCGGTTCTAGGCGCTTCAGTCCGGAACCGCGCTGCTGCTACGGTCGCAGGTTTGAATCCTGCCTCGGGCATGGTTGCGTGTGATGTCCTTAGGTTAGTTATGTTTAAGTAATTCTACGTCTAGGGGTCTGATGGCCTCAGATGTTGAGTCCAATAGTGCTTCGTGCCATTTGAACCATAATACTGCAACTACTGGCCTACGTACTTGGTGCGGTGCATGTTTCGAGCTGCCATGCACCTGGATGACAGCGTGTTCAAACCAGACCGTTTGCTTGGTGTAAGAAGAAACCTGATTTATCTTTCCAGGGAATAAGTTTACATTGATCGACGGTCCAGCCTCAATGGTCCTGTGTCCACTGCAGTCTTAATTGGCGGAATCGTTCAGCCAATATGGGAGTAGGTAGCGATTACCTGCTGCGGAGCCCCACATTCAACAACGTCTTGCTCTGAAGCAAGTGCCAGATGTACTGTATATAACAGCAAATGACAACGACGTATAAATGTGTCAGCTTGTAGAAAGTAGACATGGCTTAAAGCCAAAACATCTGCACTTGATAATGGCCTAAGGTCGAAATTGCAACAGTGGAAATAAAAAGTTTAACAGTCACTGGCGTAAACAAGATGTCTTTCAAGAGTAAAGTTTTGTATTGTGCAGTTATCAAGGGTACACGAGTGGGCCTTCGGCTCCGAAAGCTCTTATCTATGATTTTTTTCGTTGCATGGTCCGCACGCTGACACTTGTTTATGGCTCAGCATTAAAATCTGTAGCAATTTGCGGAAGGGATGAACTTCTGTCACGTTGAACGATTCTATTCAGTCGTCGTTGGTCCCATTCTTGCAGGATATTTTTCCGGCTACAGCGATGTCGCAGATTTGCTGTTTTACCGTATTAGTGACATTCTCGGTACACTTATGAAATGGTCATACGGGATAGTACCACTTCATCGCTACCTCGCACGTGCTGTGACCCATCGCTCATGCGCCGACTATAAAAAGTTAACTAAAATATTAGTAGCCTGACATTGCAGCAGCAGTAACCGATCTGATAACTGCGCCAGACACTTGTTGTCTTGTATGGGCACTGCTGACCGCAGCGCCGTATTCTGCCCGTTTACATATTTCTGTATTTCACTGCTCATGCCTATGCCAGTTTCTTTTGCGCTTTCTTAAGTTTTCAGTTTATTACTGTTACCATAATTTCTTTCCTCTTATATTGTTTCGTATAAACGCTAGACAAATCTATAATCTTTCAAATTACAAGAAGCACCGTACTTCATTGCTACGTCACTTCGCAAAAGTATTTCCAGATTAGGGTAGATGCCATTCTGCAATACAATGGATGTCAGCGAGGACAACGAGAGACTACTGTGTAGACTAGATGGGAGCAAGTCTTGCACACTGCACGTACAGGTCACCGTAAGCTACGACATAAGGCAACAGAGACGTCATTGTCTCAGCAATGCTGCACCATTTCTTATGTCATGTGTTCAGTCCTAGGATCTGCCAGCACCGTCATTAAAAAAGCACTGCACTCTTTTCCCATTTATACTTCAAACCAATCCATATCCCACGAATAAAAATTATTTGTTTTTAAAAAAGTTTTATTTAAATATGAAAAATTTTAGCACTGTTGCTTTGGGTAACAGATATTTTGATTTTTATAATTAAAGAAAATATCCGAAAACAATCAACTACCGAAAAAATACCGGTTATTTAGAACAAATACCGATATCGGTTTTTCTCATCCCCACGTCAATCACTAGGTAAAATGCTCAAACAGTTTAAGGAATATGTTGGGCTTGACTTCAAGATTGCATTTTGATATTGCTGGCTTTAGCAACGAAGAATCTTACGCTATTTGCTACCTCTTATTCGTTTCAGTTGTTATTTTTAACAGTGATGGTCATTAAATGAAAATGTTGCTCAAGTCTTCAGAGCTCTGCGAATGCCGTGGCAAAACTAATGACGGAAATTAAGCGATGTTAAGGCCTATTGTGTTGCAACATCCACCTTATTGCAAGAAAATTTTCCTTTCTCCATCCTTCGGTAATATATCCTTTGTTACATTCCGATTGAGATTAATAGTGAATTATTTTGTTTTTCACTTCTTTCTGTTTCATTCCATTGTTGGTGTTTTAATCACCATTTTAATCTTGTTCTTTAATATCTTATTTATCTAGTTCAATCATTATTTTTGCTTGAGTATCGACTTGATCAGGGAATCGTCATAAGGACTGTGGTCATTGTGTCTACTCAAGCAAATATGCGTAATAAAAGTCCCGTTTGTACAAATCACATTTACAGCAGTGAGTGACACGTGAGAAGAAATGCACCATTACGAAAGCTCTGATCTACACTGCTTTGTTTACAAAATTATAAATCAAGAGCACTTATTTTGTCTTCCTTTGATAAGATTTGATACCTGATGAGTGTAGTTCCCAAGATCTCTCCACTGAAATCACAAACGAGAGGTACAGAGAATAGCCACAGGTGCTAGTGCTTTCATCTTGCAACGTAAGCCACTCTGCGTCTTAGTTGATGAAAGTGAAGATGAACCAATAACAGCCAGGGCTTAAGACACACGGAATCGCTTACCAGCCGGTCTCAGTAATTTTGGGCAGCAAGAACACTTGTATCTCTAGAAATACGTGTCTCATGGGATTCAGTGGTAAACTTCGATTCATATCACAGTAAAATTACAGTCTCTATGATCGACATGTTGTCAAACAGGCAACATAACACGTCAAAAATTCAGCCTTAAATACACAGACGTATGCGTCATCCTGTGTACAGGGGATGCGGTGGACCGAAGCTGATGACCGCAGAGGATCGATACTCGTGGCGGACAACAGGTCAAAACAGCCGGGACCACTTCCCATATTCTGTGTAAAATTTGTTTATATTTCGGTGCCAGTTTCTGAATATAACTGAACACAACCACAGCACAACACCACCAGTACTAAAAATTATGGTGATTATAGCTACAAATATTGTCATCTTATAGAGATTATGTTTACGTAGAGTAGTCGCTTGCAAATAAAGTAAAGCAATCATCAATCTTAGTGTAATTTTTAAGACCACAGTCCTGTTAGTTCCCTTTGTAAATAGGTTCAAACCATTCCTAGTGAGGGAATGTACTGCTGAAAGTGGAAATAGTGGAGTACTGCTGCATTTTCACATGCACGAAGAGTTTCGTGTAAGCATTGACGATACAAAAAACTTTCATGTCCCATGGTCTATCCAATATCTGAAAAACCAGAATAAGATTTTCAGACTAGTAAATAACTTTCTAGCAACCGTAGTGTTTAATCATCATTTCAGTTTCAAGAAAGTGCTTTTACGAAGAGAGCTGTGTGGTCAATACTGGCAATATTTTAGATACACATCGGATGAAACAACTCCTTTTGTTCTAAATGATGAGGTGCACTTCCCTTGTGAGAGATTGTTCTAAAAGGGCAGAGATTGAGGAAGCGAGGGAGAGAATGAGAGAGCGTGTGGAAAAGAGTGACGGAGAGAGAGAAAGTGGAAGAGGTGAATATGCTAAATGCCAAATGTAGTCCTGTCAGAGTAATATACTTTCTATTCAGTTACGAGATTCAGTGACACCAAGGTCTAGTGATGTAACCGACCCTAGGTTAGCTTTCAGCTACTGTTTAGTTTCTGAACAAAAATAATGGACGATGAAGGCCAAAATCTTACGAGTTGTACTAGAAATAACTCTCAATCCACCAACGGCCAGTATAAAGACGGCAGTTAGAGGTTAATCTTCTCGCAGGCAACTATGGATAACGGCAGAATGTAACAAAGTCATGAAACTACCGGGAAACTAGTAAATCATACAGGCTGATATTATATTAAACAGGTATTAGTGGAAATAAAAGAAATACTCGAGAGAGTAATTAAAATTCAAGATGAAAGGATACTAACGAAAAGATTCACTGATGGCATTGATGTCCTCAGTAAAAGTGAAGATGAATTACAGGATCTTCTGAACGGAATGAACAGTCTAATGAGTACAGAATATGCACTGAGAGTAAATCGAAGAAAGACGAATGTAATGAGAAGTAGCAGAAATGAGAACAATGAGAAACTTGACATCAAGATCGTTGATTTCGAAGTAGATGATTCTGCTACCTAGGCAGTGTGATGATGATATCTCCATTGGCGAAAGATTCCAGAATAGTTCCCCATTCGGATCTCCGGGAGGGGACGGCCAAGGGGAGGTGACCATGAGAAAAAGATTCAGTATCAACTAAAGGATAATGTTCTACGAGTCGGGGCGTGGTACGTTATAAGCTTGAACGTGGTAGGGAAACTAGAATATCTGAAAATGGAAATGCAAAGGCTCAATCTAGATATAGTAGAGGTCAGTGTTGTGAAATGAGAAGGAAGACAAAGTCTTCTAGTCAGATGAGTACAGAGTGGTATCAACAGCAGCAGAAAATGGTTCAAAATGGCTCTGAGCACTATGGGACTCAAATGCTGTGGTCATAAGTCACCTAGAACTTAGAACTACTATAACCTAACTAACCTAAGGACATCACACACATCCATGCCCGAGGCAGGATTCGAACCTGCGACCGTAACGGTCGTGCGGTTCCAGACTGTAACGCCTTTAACCGCTCGGCCACCCCGGCCGGCCAGCAGAAAATGGTGTAACGGGAGTAGGATTCGTTATGAATAGTAAGGTAGGGCAAAGACTGTGTTACTGTGAACAGTTCAGTGATACGGTTGTCCTTATCAGAATCGACAGCAAAGAAACACAGACAACGGTAGTTCAGGTATACATGCCGAAGTTGCAAGCTGAAGATGAAGGGATGGAGAAGGTACATGAGGATTTTGAAAGAGTAATGTAGTACGTAGAGGAAGATAAAAATCTAATAGTCAAGCGGGATTAGAATGCAATTTTGGGGAGGGAGTAGAAGAATAGGTTACAAGAGAATATGGGTATGGTACAAGAATGAGAGTAGCGAGAGACTAATTGAGTTCTGTGATAAATTTAAGCTAGTAACAGCGAATACTCTGTTCAAGAATCACAAGAGGGGGAGGTATACTTGGAAAAGGCCGGGTGATTCGGGAAGATTTTAGTTAGATTACATCATGGTTAGACAGGGATTCCGAAATCAGGTACTGGATTATAAGGGGTCTCCAGGGCCAGATATGGACTCAAAACACATGGTTGTAGTGATGAAGAGTAGGATGAAGTTTGAGACATTAATAAGGAAGAATCCAAATGCAAAGAAGTGGGAAGTACTAAGGAATGACGAGATACACTTGTAGTTCTCTACGGCTATAGATACGGCAATAAAGAATAACTCAGTAGACAGTATAGTTGAAGAGGAATGGATGGTCATCACAGAAGTAGCAAAGAAAAACATAGATACCAAGAAGGTAACTGCGAAGAAACCATAGGTAAAAGAAGATGTACTTGAGTTGATCGATGAAAGGAGGAAGTGTAAAAATGTTCCGGGAAACTGAGGAATACAGAAATACAAGTCGCCGAGAAATAAAATATACGGGAAGAGCAGGGAAGCCAAGATGAAATGACTACATGAAAAATATGCAGAAACAGAAAAAGAAATGATTGTCGGAAGGATGGACTCAGCTTACAGAAAAGTTAAAACAACTTTCGGTGACATTAAAAGCAAGGGTGGTAACATTAAGAGTGCAACAGGAATTCTATTGTTAAATACAGAGGAGAGAACGGATAGGTCGAAAGAGTACATTGAAAGGGTGTATGAAGGGGAAGAATTGTCTGGTGTGATAGAAGAAGAAACAAGAGTCGATTTAGAAGAAATAGGGCAGTTAGTGTTAGAATAAAAATATAAAAGAGCTGTGGGGGGACTTAAGATCGAATAAGATAGAAGGGAGAGATAACATTCCATCAGAATTTCTAAAATAATTGGGAGAAGTGGTAATAGAACGATTATTCACGTTGATGTGTACAATGTATAAGGCTGGTGACATATCATCTGACTTTCGGAAAAATATCATCAATATAATCCTGAAGGCTGCAAGATGTGACAAGTGCTAGTATTATCGCACAATCAGCTTGATAGCTCAAGCCTCCAAGTTGCTGACAAGAATAATAGACAGAAGAATGGAAAAGAAAATTTGGGATGTGCTAGGTGATGATCAGTTTGGCTTTATGAAAGCTAAAGGCACCAGAGAGGCAATTCTGTCATTGAGGTTGTTAATGGAAGCAAGACACGTTCACACGATATCTCGACCTGGAAAAGCATTAGACAATGCAAAATAGGGCAAAATGATCAAAATTCTGAGGAAAATACGGGTAAGTTACAGGGAGAGACGGGTGATACACAATAAGCATAAGAGCCAGGAGGGAATAATAAGAGTGGACGACCAAGAACGAAGTGTTGGGTTTAAAAAGGGTGTAAGAAATGGCACTAGTTTTTCGCTCCTACTGCTCAATCTGTACACCGAAGAAACAATAATAGAAATAAAAGAAAGGTTCAGGAGTGGAATTAAAACTCAAGGTGAAAGAATATCAGTGCTACATTTCGCTAATGACATTGCCGTCCTGAGTGAAAATGTAGAAAGAATTACATAATCTGCTGAATGGAATGAACATTCTAGTGAGTACAGAATATGGGTTGAGATTAAATCGATGGAAGACGAAAGTAATGAGAAGTAGTCGACATGAGAACAGCGAGAAACTTAACTTCAGAATTGATGGTCACGAAGTACATGAAGTTAAGGAATTCTGCTACCTAGGCAGCAAAATAACCAATGACGGTCGGAGCAAGCAGGACATCAAAAGCAGACTAGCACTGTCAGAAAGGGTATTCCTGGCCAAGAGAAGTCTACTAGTATCTAACATACACCTTAATTTGAGGAAGAAATTTCTGAGAACGTACATTTGGAGGTCAGCATCGTATGGTAGTGAAACATGGACTGTGGGAATATCGGAACCGAAGAGAATCGAAGCATTTGAGATGTGGTTCTACAGACGAATGTTGAAAATTAGGTGGAATGTTACGGTAAGGAATCAGGAGGTTCTGCGCAGAATCGGAGAGGAATGGAATATGCGAAAAACACTGACAAGGAGAAGGGACAGGATGATAGGACATTCGTTAAGACATGAGGGAATGACTTTCCATGACATCAGAGGGAGCTGAAGAGCGCAAAACCTGTTGAGGAAGGCAGATACTGGAATACATTCAGCAAATTGAGGACGTATGTTGCAAGCTCTACTCTTGCCTTCAAAATGTCGGGACAGGAGAGGATTTCGTGGCGGGCCGCATCAAACCAATCAGAAGACTGACGGCTCAAAGAAAAAACAAAGAAAAAAGAAAACGGTGACGTGTAAAGAGAATTCATATATCTGATCTACTGACGATGGGGTAATAACAGTATTTGTCTTCATTATACGCGTAGTTAACGAAGTTGGTTCCTGTAGGCAACCCTGTCGATGTACACACGTATTACTCATGTGCATAATATCAGCTGATGAGGGGGAAGCAGAATACTTGTGGAATTTGAGTGAACTTACGTGATAGGGAAGGACAATAAGGAAAACAAAGGGAGACAGAATTATTACAGGGCACTAATTGCGGGGAAAGAACGAGAGTCACTTAATGATTTCGAGCAGGTTGCAACCGGTTGAGGAAAACAGCCCTCACCCAGTCCAACAAAAAAATACACCAACGTGAGATAAAGTGAGCGATACGAAGATAACAGTTACAGTAGAACAGGGAGGAAAAATTATCTAGAAGTCACATACCGGAAGGAAAATCCCGTGCCAAAATAGATACTGATCACAGATTCATAATTATGAAGAAGGGAACAGAATTACAAATTATGGAAAAAGAGTATTTTTTGAAGCGGTAAAAAGGGAAATTTAAGGCCATTTGACACTACTGGAAATTCTATGAGTTTATAATATTGTTGCGGATACTTCAGTGGTATAACTACAATTTAGAGTTCTTAAAGAAATTTAGTTAAACGGAGACTACTACTCAGGATGACTGGATTATACTTCTAAAAACGAAAAATAATTTGTAAATTACAATTTTTTAAACAGAAATAATGGTTTAAATTTCAATTCTCACTCACACTAGTAAAAAAGTGTCACGTTCTCTCTGTGAACATAACTGTCCCATTTTATATGTACAATGCAACATGCACAATGCACGAGCACGGATGGCAGCTCAGTTTTAAGTGAGCATGATGCATGTCAGCTGGCCGTTTGATGTACTGATTTCGTAACCAGATTCTGGGTCCGTTTTCATTTTTCCTCCCTTACAGTTTTACATTTTAACGATTTTTTTATATTTAACTGTAACTTTTCACTTTGTCTGTTCTGGATTGTTAGTTACGATGATGGGTCATAATAATGGAACCAAGTAAACGGTTAAAGTCTGCCAAGTGTGATCAACGCCACTGTGAATAAATACTTTTTTCTGATTAGAATACTAGCGTCACTTTGGCATTGATAAATATCATTCTACCGACAGAGAAAGTTGAAAATTGTTGATTGGTATGAAGTTGTGTACCAGTGTCGGAATTTCAGTTTCAGTTCTGTCTTTGTGATAACTTGGTCACTGAAAGGATATCTTTTCTAGGCTATTTTGGATGCTCCGATACAAGAATATAAAGTATGCCACTATCGAGTTTGTCCCTGAACATCCCTTATTTTTGACACTCATGACATTGCAGGTGGAAAACTTAATTTTATCTAATCACAGTCGTTTAATGTATCTAGTTGCTATCGTTTCAGCTCATGTGCCTGCCCAGGGCGGCCGGGTGGGCAGATGTACAGGTGGACATGGGTTGGCAAATGTTTTACAAATGGATGGACATGCAGCTAGGCTGTATTATACCCGATTTTATTCCACAGAGCGAGCACACTAGGTCATCGGTGGCCAAACGGCTCGATGATGTACAGAATGCGCGTAATAGGGCATTATGAGGGTAGCCTACACTAGCTACACCTGCCCACCCGGGCAATGAAACCCTTGCCCCACGGATAGCGTTGTAAAAGCCTAATCTAGATGGACAAGTGACAAACCACACTCTACAAGGATACTGTCCGACTGGTAAAGATCATGTTGTGGAAACTCGAGAAACAAATCTCTCTCCATTCTCTATTTTCACAACCGTGACAGCAACATGTTCTGACCCCATACCCAGATATTGGTTTGGCAATGGGGCGACACTCATTACATATGCGGAAAGAAACATGAATAGAGTACTGAACAAGTTTCATTCCTTTGTCGCAGCTAAATCAGGAAGTATGCCTTTGCAACGAGTGGATATACATGCAGGTAGGCCACAGTGGCAGTTCCACAGCTGGACGCTGTTAATGTTGGCAGAAACTTCAGTACGCCGAAAAATCGGCTGTGCGGCGTTCTACCGTTGGTGGCGTACCATATTGCTACAAGTGTAGCACAGCCTGACATTTCCACAGCCGAATACGTAATAGGAACCCGCCTGCTGTGACAAAAGACGCAGCCAGATGAAGTATAAATACTCCTGTGTCAGAGGGCAGAATTATTCGGAATCTTGTGTTCTGCCGATGCAGTTTCCCCGTCTGTCATCTGTCAAATCTACAGTTAGAGTGCCCGTCACGAAATTAGATACGCCAAAGTCACACCCGCTGCCTGCAGTTCACAGGGGTAAGAGCTGGGATTCGCCCGCCTCATAGATTCGTTGCCATAATGTTGGCAGTAAAGTACATCAGCGTCATGGTTCCCATCCGATATTGTGTGTTCACGTGTGGTTTCAGTGTTCCATGGAATAGCGCATTGACGTGTTTTGTTAGGGAACGAAATACAGAAGCAAGGGCCTACGTAGAGGGTGCGAAGACATGCGAAAACAATCTAAAATTGTCGTATTGGATGTACTGAAGGTTAATTATTTGACAAAGTGCTGTTATAGTCAACACATGGCCTCACCAAGCAGCTGCGTCTACTAGTCGGAGCCGCTGGTCTCGTTCCCGGGCTTCAAACGGGATTCGATGGTTAGAGGCAACTCAGCGGTCGCCTATGCCGCACACAGCAGCTCTTCACTGATCGTTCATAGTTCAGCTCGGAAGTTTGTAAGCTTTCTGCCAACCGCTACGGCTAGAGGTTGTGCACACAAGCCCAGCCGCCTCTGGCCTTACGACTAGAGGTAACCCTGTACAGGGTGAAAAGTATTTAAACCGACAAACTCTGCGAGGTTGTAGGGGACATCAAAACAAATATTTTTCCCTAATGTCATTTTTCCCTATGAGCAGTATTTAAACCGGTAGAGGAAGATTTCTCTGGCGGCAAATTAATTAAACCAACAAACACTTGTCCTTTTTATTATGACCAAGAGACAACACATTAACACAACCCAACTTCAATTACAGTAGATTTTCAAAAATGCCTCCATTGACACGTAAACAAAGGTTACACTCTCAAATGGTTCAAATGGCTCTGGGCACTATGCGACTTAACTTCTGAGGTCATCAGTCACCTAGAACTTAGAACTAATTAAACCTAACGAACCTAAGGACATCACACTCATCCATGCCCGAGGCAGGATTCGAACCTGCGACCGTAGCGGTCGCTCGGCTCCAGACTGTAGCGCTTAGAACCGTACGGCCACTCCGGCCGGCAGTTACACTCTCAGATCATGTTCTGTCTGACACGGGCAAAAACCCCAGGAGTATTCTGAATTTTTCCTGCTGCTGCTACTATCCGGGCAACCAGATCCTCTTCTGATGCAAGAGGAGTTCCGTAAACAAGGTTGCACATCTCTCCCCACACAAATAAGTCCAGAGGGGACATATCTGGGGATCGAGCAGGCCATGGTACAGGACCACCTCTGCCAATCCACGTTTCTGGGAACAGTCGATCCAGGAATTGACGCACACGACGACTGAAATATGCCGGCGCTACCTCATGTTGGAACCACATGCATTGTCTTGTAGGGGGCGGGGCGTCTTCCAGCAATTCTGGCAATGCTCTGGCGAGAAAATTGTAACAGTGTCTGCCATTTAATGGCCTAGGTAGCAGATACGGCCCAATTAAACAGTCCCCAACAACACTGACCCACACACTAACGAAGAGCCGCACTTGATGAGTGTTAGTAACTGTAGCATGTGGGTTATCCTCACTCCAAACATCCGAATTGTGCATGTTGAAGACTCCATCACTCCCGAACGTTGCTTCATCGGGAAACAACACAGAGAATGGAAATGTAGGATGCATTTCACACTGTTCCAGGTACAATGGCGAAAACTGTGCTCAGAGTGGATAATCAACTGGTTCCAGGTTGTGGACACTCTGTACGTGAAATGGACGTCACAATTGCTCTCGAAGGACTGTTCTTACATTCGTCTGATTCGTCCTCATGTTACGTGTGGCCCGCATCTCGTGGTCGTGCGGTAGCGTTCTCGCTTACCACGCCCGGGTTCCCGGGTTCGATTCCCGGCGGGGTCAGGGATTTTCTCTGCCTCGTGATGGCTGGGTGTTGTGTGCTGCCATTAGGTTAGTTAGGTTTAAGTAGTTCTAAGTTCTAGGGGACTGATGACCATAGATGTTAAGTCCCATAGTGCTCAGAGCCATTTGAACCATTTTGAACTCATGTTACGTGCAATTGCACGAGTGCTGATTCAAGGATCCCCCTCCACATGCTAAAAGACAGCTTCATCAAATTGCAGCATTCTTACCGTGCGGCGTCGTCCCTGTCCAGGTAATCTGCTAAATGACCCGGTCTCACGCAGACGTTGGTACACAGCAGAAGAGGTCATATGATGCGGGATACGGCGATTAGGATATAGTTGTCGATAAACCCGTTGTGCAGCTCGTCTGTTGTGGTGCGCTACATAGTACGCACCAACCATATCAGTGTACTCACTGCAGGTGTATCGCTCCACTAGTAAACAGAAACAATGCACTACTACACGGTGGACAGCAGTTGCCTACAACTGAAGAGCGTAATACGCCCTCTAACAACTGAAAATCGTAATACGTCCTCTAACAACTGAAGAGCGTAATATGGTCTCCACCGGTTTAAATAATCGTCGTAGGAAAAAATGACATTAGGGATAAACATTTATTTTGATGTCCCGTACAACCTCCCAGAGTTTGTCGATTTAAATACTTCTCACCCTGTATTTGTCCGGCAAGGGCGCCGCGGCCGCCAATTGCTGATGCACTGCCTTTGCAGTCCATCTTATGGACGTCACATACTGCATGTGGGACACAGCTCGCGCCACGGCAGCAAAGCTGTGTGCATGTATAGTGTCACAGGTCAATAAATAAGTAAAATTGCTCTTGCATTGTTAGCTCCGCAACCACCGCTGTAATACAGAATACGGACGGCGTCTATCGCTGAAACAATAGGTTTTAGTTTATATCTTTTTTTTTCCACGACACATTAACCTGATTGTTAAATCTGCTCAGAATATCCGGGTTCTGAAATAACCGATTATTGGTATTTTGCCCCATTATCTCCTGTAATAAACGTACAAATCGAATAAAGGAAAGTCGTAAGTGATTGAATACTAGAAAAAAAAATCACCAGCAGTCTCGTACTGGTTTTCATCTTTTGAAACTCTGCTCAAGAGTTATTTTATAATCAGGGATTATATCAGAGTTTGGGCACGGCGAATAGTCAGTGATAGGAGGTGAAAACTGAGGTTGAAGAAGTCTGTTTTTTGTGCTAATTTGTCCGTTTCCAAGAGCTACAAGCAGATATAGGCATATTATGTGGACACTGCCAGCACATTAGCTGCCTTCTATTTATATTGTGCATTATGAATGAATACTTGTCAACTTCTTAAATTATTGCTGTTGCAACAATCTTCCTTCTCTTATTGCTGTTGCCACAATCTTCTTTTATTATTTCACAGAAAAGGCAGCCAAATCTTTAGTCCTTTTAAGTAAATAATGCGTTGGAATTCATCGTTACGTCACACATTTCCACTTTAGGGCTGGTTTCATTCTGCAATACAGCGGATGTCCGACGACGACAACGAGAAACTACCGTACAGATCAGGTGAGAGCAAGTCTTACACATTGCTCGTACACACGTACTTTATGCTAGGGCACACGGCAACAGGGACGTTATTGTCTCAGTAATGATGTACCAAACCTTTTACCATGTGACTGTTGATCGTTTCTGCCTGTAGTGTTACTAAAATAGTACTGATCGTTTTCCCCATTTCCTGTTATGACGCAATGTTTCAAAATAGCACAAATTTTACATTATTAGTAAAAAATAAAAAACAGTTATTATAACAAAGAACAAATAAATACCGAAAAATACCGGGTATTCGGAATTAAAATATCGGTACAGGTTTTAATCAGTCAGGTTTTCTGATCCTTGCTGGAGAACCCACACCACATACAGCACTGAAACGATAAGTGGCCACCCTGAAACACTGTGAATAGTCCACGTGAACGAAATCAGCAACCTTACAAAATTTCTAATTTGCTTAATAGAACAATTCCGATGCACTCCAGTACTTATGTTACTTACTTACCCCATCCGATGGCCACGTAGGCACTAAGCTCAATGTTCTTCACTGTGAAGGTCTCCACCACGAGGATGTATAGGTAGAGGCCTGCAAATTATACAACGTGCATAATGTGAGAGATACCCAAACTAGAATTAGGTGGCAAAATTTGCAAAGCGACATTGTTCAATGAAACTTATGTCTGCATCCAAAATGTCTAAGTGTCATAAGTTAATATACCAATATGTTATTACAAAAGAACAGAATAATATACATATACAATCTACATTGTCATTAGAGAATAAAGGTGTTTTCACATAATCTGTTGTGATGCCATACTACAACTCTCTCATGATACCAGCACAGGGTGAGACGTGCCAGTTGTCTATATGTCTGAATTATTTAACAAGTTGTTTCAGGACTACGTGATGGCATTATCAAGTTCTTAAAACTAATATTCCATTAGGAACAGTAAAAAATAATAAGTAAGCACCAAACATGCGTTGTCAGGTATTGTCTTGTATGTCTGATATTGTATGTTTGCTGCGTTGGTATTTTTTTCAGTGTCTCGTGGAGTATTAATTTTAAGAACTTGGGATCAATTTGTACCGAAATTTGTGTTAAGTAAATAAAACGTTTTTGCATCTTTTGCGTCGTTCTCTGTACCGAATTCGTTTCAAATATGTTAAACGTCATTTTTCATATTGTTAGAGTAATGGAATTACTCTGTGAACTGAGATAGTTACCGTTTGCGGAATACTCGGTTGGTCATTGGTGTAACATAGATGTATAAGAATTTGAAATCCACTGTGTTAATGTTCAACAGTATTATTTATTTTATGTTTCGTTAAGAACATACTGTCCTCAGACAATTTCAGAGTAAACAGATTACCTACACAACAGTGAGAGAATATAGTTGTACAAAGACAGATTAACTAAAAATGTGTGACCAGCGTACACCGTTGTATCTTCATGAGAATCAAGCACATTGACATACACAAAGAAGCTATGACCAAATCAACCTTATATTACGTTAGAGTAAAAGATTAAAAGTATAAGAATCTGTAATCCGAAACAGCACCCACGTGTATACTGAAAGAGATACTATGCTACATGGAGAAAATAACTGGTGACGAGAGGAAGAAGCTGACTATAAGATAATATGCTTGTTCTAAATAGTATACATGTTCCCTACTCTCCAAATTACACAGCGGAATTGTATCGAATTCCTTCTGGATTGACAGGGTCGTAGCATCAACCAGAGCCCCGTTTTACACTGGCGAACACATCAAGTTGGTTTTCGTAAGATCTATGAATAACCAACATTGATTATTATATATAGGGGATTTTCGGTTTCTTTGAATATTATAAGGCATGAGCATAAAACTTGTTCCCCAATTATACATCTGTTTGACTCCACCATAACAGATCTATAATTGTGGGCACTTGTCTGACAGTTCTTGGAAACGGGACTGACGCTTTTTTCAGTGGCTTCACATCTTTCGGTGCTCCAATCACTGCTCCTATTACGAAAGGAAGCTGATACAAGTAATATCTGTGCATTTTCATCGGGCGTATATACCTTTCGGTATTGAGTGATTTCATGATTTTCTATTCAGCCATCTCTGATTTCAGTATCTGACAGTTCGGCTTGCTGCAAAGACTGATTAAGAACTCTACGATTTCCTGCACAGAAACAATTTCGTAAAACCAAAATCGGAATTTTGGCCATCATTCTCCCATTCTGAGGTACTGTGCCGGTATTTTCAGTGAGAGACTATGTAGATGATTTCCATGTGATTAGTGACGTTTGTGTGATCCTTAACCGCAGTGGTCGCAATATAACAATTTTCAGTTCACTGATCGGTCCTCATATTGCTCTCCTTAGGCTCATTTTGTATATCAGTGTACTTCCGTTTATCACCAACGCCTTTACATAGCTTAAATTTTGGATGAACCGCTGTTTTCTTGTGTACCAACTTTCTGACGTGGCTAATGAACAGCGATGGGTGTTTCCCATTGTACAAAATTTTTTCGTCAAATTGGAAATTCATGGTAAGGCCTTATAGGACCAAACTGCAGAAGTCATCGATCCCTAAGCCTACACACTACTTAACCTAACTTATAGTTTAAGTTAGGTTAAGTAGTGTGTACGCTTAGGGATCGATGATCTACACTATGGACAACACACACACACCCATGCCCCAGGGAGGACTCGAACCTCCGACGGGGGAGACGCACGGTCCGTGCAAGGCGCCTGAGACCGCGGGGCTACCCCGCGCGGCCTTTTTTTTTTTTTCCTTTTCGTTTTTGATTTGGCACATACGGGCCCTGTATTTTATATTTATCCATTGGTGATGCTCAGGTACTTTACAGTTAGTTTCCTGTCTCTTTCCTTTCGTAACATTCACCTGACTACTGATGATTTGAGAGCCTTATGCTCACTGTTTTCTTTCTCTGCGTTAACTAATTCGAAAATCTCAGGTCTATTAGTTTCTAGGGAGTCTAAAACGTTCTCCTCTCGAGTCGGCTCCCTGAAACTGTAAGTCTTTTTCAGAGAAAATGTTCAGCCCAATTTCATTCAAATCCGTGATGACCCTTCCGTTCTACTGTGGTCCATGTGGCAGGTGGTCTATAAAAGCATCCGATTACTATATTTGACTCACCTTTGATGCTTACCTTCACTAGTATTATTTCACATTCAGAATGTATAACAACTTCACTATATGTTATCGACCACTTAACGGAAAAAAATAAGCAGCGACCACTAGCATGTAATGTATCCTTTCCGTATTTACTCCAGTCTGACTTTACGATTTCACAGTTATTCACTTCGGATTTCTATTACAGTGTTTCTTATAATCTTTAAAAACGAAGACTAATTCTGGTCCCTTACGACTGACGCTCCTACACCTTATCAATAGCACATTAACATTTTGTTTTTCTACGGAAGATCGATGATTGGGGCAGGCTTGCATTTGTCTCTGAACATAAATAAATGTAACACATGGCGTGTAGGTATTCGAAGATATCCACTACTATTCCATTACAGGCTTTATTGCGAAGTCAACTTAGTTTTCAGCCCAAAATCATCTAAATTTGTCTAAATATTTAAACCTGAGGGTAGTTTAGTTAGGTACTTACGTAGGAATTTGCTCTGTGGATTAATATTTACTGATTACCATACCACTCGTAGATGATAACAACTGGATTTAAAAATGAAAAAGAAAGCATTTAAATGAAAGTTTTTATTGATGGAAAAATAATTCAATTGAAGAATTTACTTTTACCAGTAATCATTCTTTATTTACATTTGCTTACAATTTATTGTTTTGACGTTTTTCTGAATTTTGGGGAAGATGGTCCAAGGAGGAAACGTCGTCTTCCAATTCTTCGTCTTCTTCTGGCACAGGATCTATACTGATTTTCTCCTCGACGTCAGTCTCATCATCGATTTAGGTCGAATCGAGAAAGATGACCTCTTCTGTTTGAGACGTAAAGCATGTAAGCGCCCTTGGAGTCGCTAAATGCAGCCATTCACTTCATAGACATTTTCCTGCCTGAACAAGCTGCTAGTCATACCTTCCAGCACGTGCAGCATATTGTGGTGAGCAGTTCCAGGACCGCTGTGGTTTATTGGTTGCAATAGAGGACAGATCGTTTTTGGTGGTCTTCCATCCGCATTTCAGTGGATCCAGCTTATGGTTTCTCCAGATCTGAACCCTCAAGTTGACCCTGAAGGAGTGCTGACGAGCGGCAGCTTCGGTGGGAGGCAAAGATTCCAAGCTGATGTTATTACTTTTCTATAGAGCTATCTGGATCAGTTGCAGAAGAATTTCATTCAAATGCTCCGAGCCACCACCCGTGTGCAAGCACACAATAAACTTCACTACCGCATCAGCGACCTTAACCGGATTGCTGCTGGAATCCACGAATTCCGAGGTGGCTTGTTGGAGGTTTGCATTCTTTTGAAATATGTTTACAAATTTGACTTTTTCCCTGCCGGAAAAATATAGAGGTGGGATCACAGCCACCGAAGACAAAACAGTTGTTCTTTGGTTTGTTCAGAGAGCTTGGAATTGTTGCGGTGTAGATGAATGTGACTTGTTTCCAGGCTTCATAAGGAAGATACTGGCTACGGGCTAATCCAGCTCAGTACTATCACCTGCGTGATCTGTCAGCAGGACCAACAAATCAGTATCTTCCCCGTCAATGAAGAAGCTGACTCCCTGCCTCGAGTTTAATGGTCTGTACTCTCAATGGCCTGCTTGACTTGGTAGTATTAAGCGAATAATTTTTTTCTGCCAGCATCGAGATAACACGTTTCTTATTACGTTCGATTAGTAAGAAACGATCTTTTGACATAATATGTAGCAGTGTCTCATTCAATAAAACAGAAGCTGATGACACAGCCTGGGCTCTTTGGGAGTGTTCACAGATTTTATCCTTTACTCAGCACCCTTCCAAGGGATCCATCAAGCACTATCGTGTAACTGAACACAAAGTGTTTTTTGAGGTAATAATTTCGTATGACCCAGTAGCTTGGTGTAGGTTTTTCTACTCGACCGCACTTTGGCGACTTGTGTGTCCCTAATCTACCCCAGTTATCCAACCGCGTAAGGGGGATCCATAGTTTAACGAGGTATCCAAATCATGCATTGTTTTTGGGGACTCCTTACATAGTCGAGAGGTACTGGCTAGGTTAAGACGAAAACCGAAAAACCCATCGTTCGATCGATATTCAATCCCGCGACATCACGGTTTCCAGGTACATGGACTTTACCGTCAGATCACCAGGATCGAATTTTTGATGTCGTTCACGTACTTTTCATGGATGGAGGAAAACACATCGTCAGTTCCCACACAACTCGGTGTAAGAGGAACCCACCATTAAGGACGAAGTATGTGTTGCTTCTTATTTTAACACTGGCTGGATTGAGTAGTTAGAGAGGTCTGATTTTCTTGTCTCGCACCTTACTCTGTTGCATCAGAAAGAGTTAATGGTTATGGGGCTAACGCAAAGGCGAAGTGTGACTCGAATTGTTGTGGTGAGAAGGGATTCGACGAAAAATTGTTTCTGAACTAACAGGATCTGGTTCACCATTCACCTCTGCTCTACGCATCACGGCTCGTAGGGGCAGTGCACGTGTCCAAAATCTTTCCCGTGAATATTTTTCATACTTTTTCCCATTTTTTAGATACTACTTCTATGATTAATCCAAACACAAGTTATTAACAGAAAAATTATAAATTAACTACTTGAATAATGAAATTAACAAATAGAGCTAACTACACAGATAGGTACGTACCGAACAACATTGCTCATAAATGTGAATGTGGATTATTTTGGATTCAAAAGTAATCTGACTTCACATAAAAGTCTTACCAGAAATTAAGGCTACGAATACTTTCACGTATTTATTTGTATCTTTGGAAAGGAGTCACTGAATTACGAGATCTATTTACACAGAATTTGATACTCTTCAACCTTACTTCACGACATTTTTCATTTAGCGTAGCCATGTTTGTGTTAGAGGCGCTGGAACGTGAGCATGACTCCCTTTTCCGCCAAGTTGGTAAATATTACTCATCTTTGTTATGACTAAACGTCTGACCCAATTTTAAGTTCGAAGCAGTTAATTTTACTCGTAAGTTAATGGTCACTCATTTCGGTGTCTTGGAAATTGTCTGTAGGATGTACCGTTGTCGAGTAATAATTGAAAAACCGAAAAACTTCCTAAAATTCAGTGGTTTTTCGACCTTCAAATGTTTAGCATCAGCCAGAAACTGTTGTAGACTCATTTAATTGTTATTTAGGATATCTAACGTCGTTTAAAATTACTTCCGGATTGTGCATCTTTATTGGGCAGCGCGGCCTTATTTCGGGCTAATTTTTCTGGACTATTTACAGGCAGAAAATAATTACCGCTCACAATGCGGGCCGATCGCTTCTCGTAGAACCCCGAAGTCTTTTATCTGTCACGGACTGCCGCTGGCATAGCATTCCAGGAAGGTGACTTTTCGACTTTTCGGCAGAAGTCAAGATTCCTTTGAAGCGTGTTTTGGCCTGATGGTTCTGCTTGTAAAAACGGAGGCTCTCCACGAGTGTAGGTGTTTCGCCACGCTACGTTAACATAGCTTCACATAAACTGCAGAGAAAACTACGCGCAAAACAGTCGTCAGGGAAGAGAAGGATTTAATATGGTCGCGTACAGATTAGTCGTGGCAACCACTTATGTTATTAATTACAAGGCGTTGACTATTTTGTTAATTGACTGGAATAAAGTGCAGATAGTGATTATTTTACATCAGTTACTAACAGCAAGTGACACGAGGCAGTCTGGCAATGGAGTGACGCGATCATGAGCAGGATCTCTGTCTCTGGTAACAAAATTTTAATTCTAATAAACTATGCTACATACAGCTCTAATCTGTGCTCTAAATGGTACCTTAACTTATAAGGTTTTTTATGGTCACTCTTCCACATGTCTTTCCGGTTTTTCAACAAAATGTAGCTTAATTCATAAAGTTCTTGTGGATACATTGCTAAATGTGTAACGAAAGTACCAGTTTTTTTTTCTATCTCGCTTGTTACAAGCAGCGTAATTTACAAGTGCTGACGTCACAATGTCTTCCAGGCAGAAGAAAGCTCAATGTTGTGGTTTCATGAAATATAGTCGCCTATTATAATTCAGCGAATGTTCCGATGTGCGTATGGTCAAAATCCGCCAGATGTGAGAAACATCAAAAGACAGTACAAAAAGTTTCAAATTACCGGCAATTTTGGTAACAAGGCAAGACGTGGTAATCCTGAAGTGAGGTACGACACCGTTGACATGGTGCGTACGCTATTTCAAGGGAGTCTGCGGAGGTTAGCGGGTCGTGCTTCCAGAGAAAGAGGCGTACCTCAGAGCATTGTGATGAATATTTCCACATCTGGCTGCATTTCCACGCGTACAAAATGCAGCTCCTAGAAGTTTTGCAGCCAGATGCTAGGAACATGTTGGAGCCAGGTGTAGACAGTGACTACCTTAATACAGTTCGTTTTTCCGATGAAGTAACTTCATATCTCCGAGAAATACATGATAACCGGATGTGAAGGGAGCGGATAACATGTTTGCTCAATTAAGACGGAAAGTTTGTCACGCTAATAACATACATGTACATGTCCCACATCTCTCGGATATCCATCGTATCTGTACTGATATGTGTAATTATTGATGACAACTGCAATTGCGAAGTTTCTAGTTCCATTAATACTACACGCTTTCCTTTCGCTTTAGACTGGTGATTAATGCTTCTCTGGTGTTTCTGTTTTCAGAACTGATTCGCAACACACTCGTTCAACATCCATTCGCAACCGTCATTCATCTGTCATCAGCACGCTGTGAATCTGATGCCCCGTCAAAGATTATCAGACGTGACACAAAATTGAAAACGTGCCTGGTTTTGCGAAATGCAGCAGGATAACAGTTTCACAGCATATTAGATGCTGAAATTTAATTTCCTCTGTGCGTCAGCTGGCATGTATTGTCTTTATTCCAGGTTTTTGCTTAGTTTATTGTTCCTGTCGTCACTTTTGCAAAGTCAATGGGCAGATATTTCCGAATTGTTAACGTTTCCTTCGCTGTCACTTCTTCGGACGACGTTACTTATTTCATATTACTGGTGAGAGACTGTTACGACTGTCAGGATGGATTTGTTCTAAGATCACATTTCGTGCAAATTTTTCACGAATGTTCTTATAATCTGAGAATGTAGTTGCATACGATATTACTTTCCTCCCACTCATTACCGCGTGAGCAGATAATATTACAAAATTACAGCGTTAACAAACATGGAGATAACTGAGATTGTAGTACTATGCGTTCAGATTCTGATACACCCAAAATTAGGAGTAGCCGTCGTTCATGTTGAGGGGCGTACCAATGTTACCTACTGTAGCGAATGAGAAACTGGACATACTTCTCAGTGAAGAAGGGTATGCGATCACCATTTTAGAACGGCTTATGATTACTGTTTGGTATGTACATAAACATCTGAGGGACGCCACGAATGTTACATACTGTTCCAGAATAAGATGCTCGGCTAATCATATTGAGGTTGAAGCTCATTTATCTGTGTTTGCTTTAACAATAACATATGTTTCTGGGTGGGGACCGTCTTTAGCAAAACACAATTTTGTTTTTGTCCCAGACGTGATTACAGCTGGTAAACAGTGACAGTCACAGAACTTGTCAATGAAGAAGATGACGAAAAAGCAAACGTTGCAGGTGTCAAACTGTAATGAAAAACAGACGCTGTAAAAACGTAATACAGCAAGAATACCACACCATGTGGTAAGAAGCCATAATAATAAAAAAGACGCTGATCATGCTGCAACTGCAGTGAAAAATGTCTGGGCAAAAAACAAAATTGTGTTTTACTGAAGGCGGACCCCAACCAAAAACATATTTTAAGATGCTCGGAATTCGTCACTTACAATTTGTCCACTCTGTTCCTATCTTATTTCAGCGATCCTCATAATATCCAGTGTGTTTCGTCTACATCTACATCTACACAGATACTCCACAAGCCACCGGATGGTGCTTGGTACGCTGTACCACTTCTTGTCATGTAAGCTGGCGGCAGTAGAATCGTTCGGCAGACAGCTTCAGACACCTGTTCTTTGAATTTTCTCAACAGTTTTTCTCGAAAAGAACGTCGCCTTTCTTCCAGGGATTCCTATTTGAGTTCCCCATGCATGTCCGTAACACCTGACATGTTCGAACCAACCGGTAACGATTCTAGCAGCGCACCTTTGAACTGCTTTCATGTCTTCCTTCAATCAGATCTGGTACGGATCCCGAACTTACGAACAGTACTCAAAAATAGGTCGCACCAGCCTCCTATATGCGGCCTCCTTTACAGTTGAACCACTCTTTCCTAAAATTCTCCCAATAAACCGTAACTGACCATTTGCTTTCCTTAGCACAATTCTCACGTGCTCGATAAACCTCATATCGTTTTGCAATGATACCCCCAGATATTTAAACGACCTAACTGTGTCAACCAGGATACTAGTAATACTTTATCCGAATATTATAGGTTTGATCTTCCTACTCATCCGCATTAAATACATTTTTTCCACATTTATAGCCAACTGCCATTCGTCACACCAACTGTAAATTTAGTCTAAGACGTATCTTCCTACAGTTACTCAACTTCCACACCTTACCGTACACCATGGCATCATCAGCAAAAAAACCGCAGGTTGCTGCCCATTCTGTCTGCCAAACCATTTATGTATATACAGACAACAGCGGTCCTCTCACACTTCCCTGGCCGTGCGGAGTGTTCACGCGGTCTAGGACGCCATGTCACTGATGGCCCAGCCTCTCTCGGAGGAGGTTCGAGTCCTCCCTCGGGCAAGGGTGTGTGTGTGTTGTTCTTAGCATAAGTTAGTTTAAGTAGTGTGTAAGTCGAGGGACCGATGACCTCAGCAGTTTGGTCCCTTAGGAATTCATACACATTTGAACATTTGAACACTACCCTGGGCCCTCCTCTGATGAACACTCGCCGCTGAGGACAACATAATGGGTTTCATTATTTAACAAGTCTTCTAGCCACTCACATTTCTGTAAACTTATTCCATGTGCTCGTGCCTTCGTTAACTGACTGCAATGGAGCACCTGTCAATTGCTATCCGGAAATCCATAAATATGGAATTTTCCTGTTGCCCTTCATCCATTAATCCCAGTATATCATTTGAGAAAAGATCAAGCTGAGTTTCACACGAGCAATGCTTTCTAAAACCATGCTGATTCATGGACATAAGCTGCTAAGTCTAAAGAAAGTTTATTATATTCGAACTGAGAATAAGTTCAAAGATTCTGTAGCAAACAGAAGTTGGGGATATTGATCAATAATTTTGTTGGTCCGTTGCTTTACCCTTCTTATACGCTGGAGTCACCTGCAATATTTTGCAGTCGCTAGGGACTTTGTGCAGGGTGAAAGATTCACGGTGAATGCAAGTTAGATAAGGGCCCAGTGCCGTAGAGTACTCTTTGTAAAATCGAACTGGGATTCCATCCGCACTGGTGATTTATTTGCTTTAAAGTCCTCCAGTTTTTTCTCTACGCCAGATATGCTTATTAATATGCTGTCCGATAGTCAAATAACGGTATGTTTGTACGAATTTCCTGTGTGGACGATTTATTGAACGTGAAATGTAAAACTTCGGCTTTCGTTATGCTATCTTCAGCTGCCACACCAGACTGGTCAACAAGGGACTGAATGGAAACCCTAGAACCGCTCACCGATTTTACGTAAGACCAGAATATTTTTCGGGTTATGTGCCAGGTCTTTTGCTAAGGTGTGACGGTGGTAGTTGTATGCTTCGCGCATAGACCTTTCCACAGACGCACGAATCTCTACTAACCTTCGTTTGTCATCATTTGGGCGTTCCCTCTTGAACCGAGAGGGCAACAGCCACTGGTTCCTCAGTATCCACCGAATTTCGGTACTTAACCATGGTGAGTCTTTTCCATAACACGTAACTCTCCAGACCACGATTTACTGTCTTTTAAACTTAGACCGTAATTCCTCTACACCCATTTTACTGGACATAATTCCTCTAATCCCATTTTACTGGAACTAAGTTGGGCAAATTCACTGTCTAACCGAGATGCTAATAAATGATTATCTGCTCAGCCTAGCAAACATAATCTCCTAGTCTTCGTGACTGATTTATTAACTTTCTTATAGTTGCTATAATGGCATTGTCGATAACGTCTGGCCTGTTCGTAGCTACAAGGTCTAAGATATTTTCGTTGTGTGTGGGTTGACAGCCTAGCTGCTCAACACAATCTTCAGAAAACGAGTTCAAAAGTATTTCACATGACTATCTGTGTGTACCCCCGCAATGAATCCAGAGACATCGCAGTCTATATTCGGCGGGTTAAATCGTCTGCATCTGGCATTGAATGACTCACTTTATTTACGAGCAATTGACCATAGACTTTCTATGAATGGCTCTAGAACTGTCGCATCAGAGTCGGTTGGCCGGTAAAAACATCCAACAATTAACTTGGTTTCATCTACACCAGTTACATGTCACCAGGTGACTTCAATGTCACACTGAACTTAGATCTCAATAGAGACAATACTTTTGTCAACTGCAATGAACACTCCCACTCTTACGGCCTCTAATCTGTATTTCCTATATACGAGGTGTGGCTAGAAAAAAACCGGACTAGTACTGGTAAAACAATAAAACGAATGCAATAAGGCTGAGAGTCGCGTGGCCTGTCACGTGACTCTCGCTCCGCCTACTGCTCGAGTTTCATCTGCCTCTTGCACTCAGTCTGCCCGTGGCGTCTGTTTTAAGTAGTTGACGTTTTGTCTGTGCGTCGGAAAATGTTGAGTGTACAGAAAGAACAGCGTGTTAACATCAAATTTTGTTTCAAACTAGGAAAATCTGCAAGTGAAACGTTTGTAATGTTACAACAAGTGTACGACGATGATTGTTTATCGCGAACACAAGTGTTTGAATGGTTTAACCGATTTACAGATGGCCGCGAAGACACCAGTGATGACACTCGCACTGGCAGACCATTGTCAGCAAAAACTGATGCAAACATTGAAAAAATCGGTAAACTTGTTTGACAAGATCGCCGTTTAACAATCAGAGCAGTGTCTGAATTAACAGGATTGAAAAGGAAAGTGTTAGGCAGATTCTTCATGAAAGTTTCAACATGAACAAAGTGTGTTCAAAAATGGTTCCAAAGTGTCTCACAATTGAACAGAAGGAACGCCGAAGAATGATTTGTTCTGACATCCTGGAATACATTGAAAGTGATCCCACCTTCTTACAAAATGTTATTACTTGCGATGAATCGTGGTTTTGTACTTACGATCCCGAAACTAAACGCCAATCGATGCATTGGAAAACTCCTGGTTCTTAACGACAAAAAAAAGCACGAATGTCAAACTCGAAATTCAAGGCAATGATGATTGTTTTTTTTGACATCAAAGGGATTGTGCACATTGATTGGGTACCAGAGGGACAAACAGTGAATCAGAATTACTACATTAGCGTCCTGGCTACCCTACGTGAGCGAGTACGGAGAAAACGGAACGATTTGTGGAGAAAAAAGTCATGGATCCTTCGCCAAGATAATGCCCCAGCTCACACTGCGTTGTCAGTGAAGACGTTTTTGGCAAAACACAACATTCCCATCTTAGATCATCCACCCTACTCACCTGATTTGGCCCCCTGTGACTTTTTTCTTTTCCCTAAAGTCAAGTCAGCTTTGAAAGGAACTAGATTTGAGACTGTTGAAGCAGTAAAAGAAAAAGCGACGGAAGTAATGTATGGACTTACCGAAAATGATCTGCAGCATTGCTATGAACAGTGGAAAATTCGTATGGAGCGGTGTAGAGACCGAGGAGGAGAGTACATTGAAGGATATAACATGAAATTGTAAATAATTGTAAATCAATGTTTTTTCCAGCATCAGTCCGGTTTTTTTCTAGCCGCACCTCGTACGTTCAACTCTCTAAATATCTCAGACCTTTCCAACTCGCGTTTCGACCAGCTCTGGCTCCCAAGATTAGTTGGAGTGTGAGAACTTTTCTGGAGGGCAGCAAATTCGGGAACTTTATCACAAATACTTCGGCAGTTTACTGACAAAATTGTGACAGTCTAAGTGTCTTTATTCTGAACGCCATTTGACCTCCCTTGCTGCATATCGTCTTGTGAGTGTTCGCCAGAGAACCTACTGCCTAGCCTAAAATCCCTCATGTGCACTACACAACTACTTGGCTACCCAAGTATCTGCTTACTTTGTGTAGTGCATCCCTGACCTATCAAGGGGAGACATACAAATGCTCACATGATAACTCAGGTCTAGAAATCCGCAGCCAAGACCGTCACAGAGTAGACGAAGCCTTTGGTTGAGACCCTCCACTCAGCTTCAAATCACAGGTCCCCAATCAACTCTGGGAATTACACTGCAAATTGTGAGCTATGCTTGCACTGCAGGCGCGAGGCCAGCAGTTTTTCCATGACTTCCGCCTCCGCTTGTACGAACTGTAGATCGCCTCAGAACCCAAGCGACAGACGTCGTCGGTGCCGACGTGAGCCACAACATCCCGATGACTGCACCCTGCACGCTCGATAACGACAGTGAAGGCCGCCTCCATATCTCGGACTAGGCCCCGGCAAACATACGGACTACACATTGGCTTTCTTTCTAGCCCTGATCGCTATCTGCCTGAGGTGCTCCATTACGCACATAACATTGTAGCTCCGAATAACCCTCCCCCGTGTGCCTGCTCGGACCCTGCTGAAGGGTGAATGGGCGAGACCAGGTGCCCAGTCCCCACACTGGCCCTCCGCCTCGTGCGACGCGAACGCGTTACCACCCGCCACTCACTTTGCTGTGAGGGCGGATCCGTCACGTCGGGTTCTCTAGGGGGGGGGGGGGGGGGTGTCTTGGAAGAAGAGCCCATGGGCAAAACAAGCAACACCTGAGGCGTCCCAGGCGACGTGCCAGATTCTCCGCCACCACTACACTCCGAGGCAGCAGCCTGAAGGCGAATGACGTAGCCAAAAGGACATTCAGCTGTTTGTAAACTGCGGCCAGCTCCTTCTGCGTCCGTACACAGCATGTTAACATCCTAGCTATACTATCAAGACTAACTGAAGACCTGCTCAAGTCACACCAATACCCATAAATAGAAGTAGGGAAAAAGCGCTGAATTACAGGCCTTTATACTAACGGAGATTTTGGAACATATACTGTATCCGAACATCATGAAGTACCTCGAAGAAAACGATTTATTGACACATAATCAGCACGGTTTCAGAAAATATAGTTCTTGTGAAACACAGCTACGGTACCTCTTTATACTCATGAAGTAGTACGTGCTATGGACAGGGGATGTCAAATTGATTCCATATTTTTATATTTCCAGAAGGCGTTCGACACCGTTCCTCACAAGCGTCTTCTAACCAAACTGCGTGCCTACGGAGTATCGCCTCAGTTGTGCGACTGCATTCGTGATTTCCTGTCAGATAGACCACAGTTCGTAGTAATAGGTGGAAAGTCATTGAGTAAAATAGAAGTAATATCCGGCGTACCCCGAGGAAGTGTTATAGGCCCTCTATTGTTGCTCATCTATATCAACGACATAGGAGACAATCTGAGTAGCCGTCTTAGATTGTTTGCAGATGATGCTGATATTTATCGTCTTATAAAGTCATCAGATGATCAAAACAACTTGCAAATTGATTTAGATAAGATATCTGTATGGTGAGAAAAGTGGCAATTGACCCTGAATAAGGAAAAGTGTGAAGTTATTCACATGAGTACTAAAAAAAATCAGCTAAATGTCGATTACGTGATAAGTCACGCAAATCTGAAGGCTGTCAGTTCAACTAAATACTTAGGGATTACAATTACAAATAACCTAAATTGGAACGATCACATAGATAATATTGTGGGTAGAGCAAACCAAAGACTGCGATTCTTTGGCAGAAAACTTAGAAGGTGCAACAGGTCTACTAAAGAGACTGCTTACAGCACGCTTGTGCGCTCTATTCTGGAATATTGCTGTGCAGTGTCGGATCCGCACCAGGTGAGACTGACGGATGACATCGAAAAAGTACAAAGAAGGGCAACTCGTTTTGTTTTATCGCGAAACAGGGAAGATAGTGTCACAAACATGATACGTGAATTGGAGTGCCAATCATTAAAACAAAGGCGTTTTTCGTTGCGACGAGACCTTCTCACGAATTTTCAATCACCAGTTTTCTCCTCTGATTGCGAAAACATTCTGTTGGCACCCACCTACATAATGAGAAATGATCATCACGATAAAGTAAGTGAGATCAGGGCTAGCACAGAAAAATTTAAGTGCTCTTTTTTCCGCGTGCCGTTAGAGAAGGGAACGGTAGAGAGACTGCTTGAAGGTGGTTCATTGAACCCTCTGCAAGTCACTTTATTGTGAACAGCAGAGTTATCACGTAGATGTAGAATTATAAAATCAGACAGTTCTTGTTACGCAATTGCTACCCCATGATCTGTCACCAATAGACGCAGACGCTTTAAGGAACTACGTATTCAGTGAGAAACTGTTGCACTTCAGAGTAAATGAATTTACGCTGCACTCGTCAGATCCTCCAACTTCCTTTTCGGAATTCATGTTCCTGTTCTTAAGGACTAGTGTATCTTTTTACAAAAATCTTTTCGACAAATTTTGTATCAACAATCTCACAAAGCAAATTTAAATGAGAAAGTTCCCTGTGCACAGCCCAATAACTTCTAGAAAATCTAAGTCACTTTCTCTGATATATAATACATCGGACATATCGAATATATCGATTTTTAACCTCTTATATATTTTCATCAACTGTATCATTTCGACAAGTTTTCGAAAAGTGTATACAAAATGTAATGGTTATAATTGCAGATATTTTTATACATCTACACACATCAACGTGTTGATTGTTTTTCCTCTGCATCAAACAGTCTTCTTGCAAACACGTCATATAATTTACTATCTGATGTTTTCCACACATAACTGCTCTTTCAAGTGGACTACGCCTTCAGCATTGATTAACCGTTGTTCACACTTCAGTACCTGACGTTTTGTCCAGGGGAAAATAAGCATTATTGGCCTGCTATTGCCACATGTACTTGGAGATACTAACTAACTTTCAAAACATACTACTCCTAACAGCTGTAGTTATTAGTCTGCAAATGATGTAAATACTGACGTAATGTTGTTTAGTACAATATCCTCAGTCACCAAGAAAAATATCTACACTTATGGAAGTTACATCCTATATATTGACAGTGTCATGAATGTACATCGTCACTAGTTAAATGATGGGGAACGTTGGATGTACATGTAAATATCAGCCAAAACGACTGAATGAAGGCAAGCAGTTGAAAGGTCGAAAATTCGTCCCAGGAACATGTGTGGCAGTGACTGTTCCACCGTGTGCAACGCCACAGGCTGCAATATGTATCCTATGAGAACACAGATCACAATCATATGGTTGGCCACACTATTTCACAGCATTATATTCTTCGTCAATTGTTTCAAATGAGGTCCCGCAGTATTTGAGCCATAGATATATCTGGACCGAACCTACTGTATCGCCAGTTATGTTTGTAATGACAGCGGAAATTTATGTGTTATCGTTTAAGCAATAAACATCCGAATATACGGACGAGCACTAGCTTGGAACGGACGAGGCTAAGGAAAAGAACAAGCCCCGTCTAGTACACGGCCATTGCAGCTTCGGCGAAACTAGAGTATCAGTTTTGTGATATGAACATCACTCCTACAAGTTGCACCTGAGTAATCGAGACGAACAGATTTAGAAAATGATTTACGTTTGCCGCTGTATCATATCGACGTTGGTAACAAGATTGCCATTCCTAGCATCAAACCTGCACTACAAAAATCCACATTAAGCATCAGTGGACGGTACTATGCTACGTGAGTAATTGAAGACATAAATTGCTCAAAAATGCTTTTGTACCATATTCATAACAGTCATAGTTTGTGATGTTTTTTATCGTGAATCTTTTTTTCAATTAGTCTCTTGATCACAGGCAATCACGACGTACGAAATGTTAACCTAGGATCAATACTTAGAAGGCTAAAGAGAGCTATTACATTCTAATGTCACAGCCGACGAGACATTTTGTGGCTCACTATGGCTCTGCGTTGCATATACCACTTTTTAAATATTTCTGAAACATAAATAGTACTACGACGACCTCCTTGTATCAGTCCCACATTGCGACAACTGATGTAAATACTGATGACAGATGTGTAATGGAGTGTAGTGGAGGTACGAGGGCAGTTCAATAAGTAATGCAACACTTTTTTTTCTGAAACAGGGGTTGTTTTATTCAGCATTGAAATACACCAGGTTATTCCCCAATCTTTTAGCTACACAACACTATTTTTCAACGTAATCTCCATTCAATGCTACGGCCTTACGCCACCTTGAAATGAGGGCCTGTATGCCTGTACGGTACCATTCCACTGGTCGATGTCGGAGCCAACGTCGTACTGCATCAATATATTCTTCATCATCCGCGTAGTGCCGCCCACTGATTGCGTCCTCCATTGGGCCAAACATATGGAAATCCGACTGTGCGAGATCGGGGCTGTAGGGTGCAGGAAGAACAGTCCACTGAAGTTTTGTGAGCTCCTCTCGGGTGCGAAGACTTGTGTGAGGTCTTGCGTTGTCATGAAGAAGGAGAAGTTCGTTCAGATTTTTGTGCCTACGAACATGCTGAAGTCGTTTCTTCAATTTCTGAAGAGTAGCACAATACACTTCAGAGTTGATCGTTTGACCATGGGGAAGGACATCGAACAGAATAACCCCTTCAGCGTCCCAGAAGACTGTAACCATGACTTTACCGGCTGAGGGTATGGCTTTAAACATTTTCTTGGTAGGGGAGTGGGTGTGGCGCCACTCCATTGATTGCCGTTTTGTTTCAGGTTCGAAGTGATGAACCCATGTTTCATCGCCTGTAACAATCTTTGACAAGAAATTGTCACTCTCAGCCACATGACGAGCAAGCAATTCCGCACAGATGGATCTCCTTTGCTCTTTATGGTGTTCGGTTAGACAACGAGGGACCCAGCGGGAACAAACCTTTGAATATCCCAACTGGAGAACAATTGTGACAGCACTACCAACAGAGATGTCAAGTTCAGCACTGAGTTGTTTGATGGTGATCCGTCGATCATCTCGAACGAGTGTGTTCGCACGCTCCGCCATTGCAGGAGTCACAGTTGTGCACGGCCGGCCCGCGGGAGATCAGACAGTCTTGCTTGACCTTGCGGCGATGATGACACACGCTTTGCCCAACGACTCACCGTGCTTTTGTCCACTGCCAGATCACCGTAGACATTCTGCAAGCGCCTATGAATATCTGAGATGCCCTGGTTTTCCGCCAAAAGAAACTCGATCACTGCCCATTGTTTGCAACGCACATCCGTTACAGACGCCATTTTAACAGCTCCGTACAGCGCTGCCACCTGTCGGAAGTCAATGAAACTATACGAGACGAAGCAGGAATGTTTGAAAATATTCCACAAGAAATTTCCGGTTTTTTCAACCAAAATGGGAGTCGTAGAAATAAATTTGCATTCTCTGAAGAGTGCGCTGTCTCTCAAAGCGCGAACACAGACTCACAAAAATAGCCAGACCGATCACTGGTACTAGTGTAGTGTTCCCATACTGAAGCAGCCATTCGCAGGACAACGCTGTGTTTGCACTTAGGAGACCATAGGGCAATCGTTTTCTTGTATATTTTTTACATTTATGGTACATGATGTTCAGAACGCAAATGTCAATATGTCAAAGAAGTTTAATGCGACTTTAAAAAAAAATTCACGAGAAAATCGACTTTGAAGGATTCCGATCTACCTTAATACACTACAGCACAGTCATCTTTCCGATGAGCCGTTTGATTATGTGGTAAAACGTTGAACTATAACGAACCCACTATGCTGATCCATGGTAAAATTTTAAGACTATGTGCATGTTCCATGAACATTACTATGACGCGAAAACACGGAATGGAGAAGAAACATGAACTTGCAATGTTATTTTTTAATTTAAACAATCCTTTACAAAAGGGCTGTAATTAAGAAACAATATTTTCAATGGAAATTGGAATCTTGCGTACAATTTGTAGTAGATCCATGAACCATGGACCTTGCCGTTGGTGGGGAGGCTTGCTTGCCTCAGCGATACAGATAGCCGTACCGCAGGTATCTGTTGAGAGGCCAGACAAACGTGTGGTTCCTGAAGAGGGGCAGCAGCCTTTCCAGTAGTTGCAGGGCCAACAGTCTGGATGATTGACTGATCTGACCCTGTAACACTAACCAAAACGGCCTTGCTGAGCTGGTACTGCGAACGGCTGAAAGCAAGGGGAAACTACAGCCGTAATTTTTCCCGAACGCATGCAGCTTTACTGTGTGGTTAAATGATGATGGCATCCTCTTGGGTAAGATATTCTGGAGGTAAAATTGTCTCCCATTCGGATCTCCGGGCGGTGACTACTCAGGAGGACGTTGTTATCAGGAGAAAGAAAACTGGCGTTCTGCAGATTGGAGAGTGGAATGTCAGATCCCTTAATCGGTCAGGTAGGTTAGAAAATTTAAAAAGGGAAATGGATAAGTTAAAGTTAGATATAGTGGGAATTAGTGAAGTTCGAAGGCAGGAGGAACAAGACTTCTGGTCAGGTGTCTTTATGGTTATAAACACAAAATCAAATAGGGGTAGTGCAAGAGTAGTTTTAATCATGAATAGTAAAATAGAAATGTGGGT
Organism: Schistocerca americana; assembly: GCF_021461395.2. Lineage (NCBI taxonomy): Eukaryota > Metazoa > Arthropoda > Insecta > Orthoptera > Acrididae > Schistocerca > Schistocerca americana. The sequence goes on along the minus strand of NC_060121.1, from coordinate 429,686,968 downwards.
AAGCTACTACAAACAGCATAGTGAACGCATTATTGTGGCCAAGATACATACGAAGCCCATGCCTACCACAGTAGTACAAGTTTATATGCCAACTAGCTCCGCAGATAATGAAGAGATTGATGACATGGATGATGAGGTAAAAGAAATTATTCAGATAGTGAAGGCAGACGAAACTTTATTGTCATGGGCGACTGGAACTCGATAATAGGAAAAGGAAGAGAAGGAAACGTAGCAGGTGAATATGGAATGGGATTAAGGAATGAAAGAGGAAGCCACCTAGTAGAATTTTGCACAGAGCATAACTTAATCAAAGCTAACACTTGGTTCAAGAAACATAAAATAAGGTTGTATACATGGAAGAAGCCTGGAGATACTGGAAGACCTCAGATAGATTATATAATGGTAAGACAGAGATTTAGGAACCAGGTTTTAAATTGTAAGACAATTCCTGGGGGAGATGTGGACTCTGACCAGAATCTATTCGTTATGAACTGTAGATTAAAACTGAAGAAACTGCAAAAAGCTGGGAATTTGAGGAGATAGGACCTGGATAAACTGAAAGAACCAGAGGTAGTAGAGAACTTCGGTGAGAGCATTAGGGAACAATTGACAAGAATGGGGGGAAAAATACAGTAGAAGAAGAATGGGTAGCTTTGAGAAATGAAATAGTGAAGGTAGCAGTGATAAAAAGACTAGGGCTAATAGAAATCCTTGGGTAACAGAAGAGATATTGAATTTAATTCATGAAAAGAGAACATATAAAAATGCAGTAAATTAAGCACGCAAAAAGGAATACAAACGTCAAAAGAATGAAATCGCCAGAAAGGGCAAAATTGCTAAGCAGGGATGGCTAGAGGACAAATCTAAGGATGTGGAGGAGCATATCAATAGGGGTAAGATAGATACTGCCTACAGAAAAATTAAAGACACCTTTGGAGGAAAGAGAACCACATGCATGAATATCAAGAGCTCAGATGAAAATCCAGTTCCAAGCAAAGAAGGGAAAGCAGAAAGGTGGAAGGAATATATAGAGGGTCTATACAAGGGCGATGTTCTTGAGGACAATATTATAGAAATGGAAGAGAATGTAGATGAAAGTTAAATAGGAGACATGATACTGCATGAAGAGTCTGACAGAACACTGAAAGGCCTAGGGCGAAACAAGGCTCCGGCAGTAGACAACATTCCATTAGAACTACTGACAGCCTTGGGAGAGCAAGGCCTGACAAAACTCTACCATCTAGTGAGCAAGATGTATGAGAAAGGCGAAATACCCTCAGACTTCAAGAATAATATAATAATTCCAATCCCAAAGAAAGCAGATGTTGACAGATGTGAAAATTACCGAACTATCAGTTTAATAAGTAACGGCTGCAAAATACTAACACGAATTCTTTACAGACGAATGAAAAAGATCTCTTTGGATTCCGTAGAAATGTTGGAACACTTGAGGCAATACTGACCCTATGACTTATCTTAGAAAATAGATTAAGGGAAGGCAAACCTACGTTTCTAGCATTAGTAGACTTTGAGAAAGCTTTTGACAATGTTGACTGGAATACTCTCTTTCATATTCTGGAGGTGGCAGGGGTAAAATACAGGGAGCGAAAGGATGTTTACAATATGTAAAGAAACCAGATGGCAGTTATAAAAGTCAAGGGGCATGAAAGGGAGGCAGTGGTTTGGAAGGGAGTGAGGCAGGTTTGTAGCCTATCCCCGATGTTATGCAATCTGTATATTGACTATGTAGTAAAGGAAACAAAAGAAAAATTCGGAGTAGGATTTAAAATCCATGGAGAAGAAATAAAAACTTTGAGATTCGTCGATGACATTGTAATTCTGTCAGAGACAGCGAAGGACTTGGAAGAGCAGTTGAACGGAATGGACAGTGCCTTGAAAGGAGGATATAAGATGAACATCAATAGAAGCAAAACGAGGATAATGGAATGTAGTCGGATTAATTCGGGTGATGCTGCGGGCATTAGATTAGGAAATAAGAGGCTTAAAGTAGTAAATGAGTTTTGCTATTTGGGGAGCAAAATAACTGATGATGGTCGAAGTAGAGAGGATATAAAATGTAGACTGACAACGGCAAGGAAAGCGTTACTGAAGAAGAGAAATTTGTTAACATCGAGTATAGATTTAAGTGTCAGGAAGTTCTTTCTGAAAGTATTTGTATGGAGTGTAGCCATATATGGAAGTGAAACATGGACGATAAATAGTTTAGAGAAGAAGAGAATAGAATCTTTCGAAATGTGGTGCTACAGAAGAATGCTGAAGATTAGATGGGTAGATCAAATAACTAATGAGGAGGTATTGAACAGAATTGGAGAGAAGAGAAATTTGTGGCATAATTTGACTAGAAGAAGGGATCGGTTGGTAGGGCATATTCTGAGGCATCAAGGGATCACCAGTTTAGTATTGGAGGGCAGCGTGGAGGGTAAAATTCGTAGACGGAGACCGAGAGATGAATACACGAAAAACATTCAGAAGGATGAAGGTTGCAGTAGGTACTGGGAGATGAAGAAGCTTGCACAGGATAGAGTAGCATGAAGAGCTGCATCAAACCAGTCTCTGGACTGAAGACCGCAACAACAACAATGTAATGAAAAGTAATAAAACTTACATTATTCATAAAAATTACAATGAGATTTCTGATAATCTGCATATATTAGATGAACTTCATGTTTCTGTGACGTTGGTATCCAAATTGAAAGGAAAGTACGAAAAATATAATGACGCAGACGAGACTCCAACAGTGATTACCAGTCGACAGGCAATGATATCTTTCCGTCTTTATGCACATTCTAACGCAGAAAAGAAAAAATCGACGCACGCGAAGAAATCTTTGGTATGGGACCGACATTTGTAGATATGATGTTCATGTACAGACAGAGATGTGATTACACTTCAAGAAAAATTGAATGATTTATTGAAGAAAATGAGCCCCACAAATTCAGCAAGTCAATAACGCGTTGGTCCACCTCTGGCCCTATGCAAACAATTATTCAGCTTGGAATTAATTGATGGAGTTGTTGGATGTCCTCCTGGCGTATATCGAGCCAGATTCTGCCCGGCGCATGAGATCGAAAAAATCCCGAGACGGTTCGAAGGCCCTGGCCGCAGTGCTACAAACGTACTGTAATGGTAACAGATCCCGCAATTATGGTGCCCAAGGTATGGTTTATGTAGCATGAAGACAAGCAGTAAAAACTTTCCCTCTGTGCGGGGGAGCATTATCTTGCTGAAATGCAAGCTCATGTTCTTTGCCATGAAGGGAAACAAAACGGAGCGTAAAATATCATCGACGTACCGCTGTGCTTTTAGGGTGCCGAGGATGACAACCAGGGGGTCCTGCTATGAAATGGAATGGCAGCCCAGACTATCACTCCCGATAGTCGGGCTGCACAGATGGCGACAGTCAGGTTAGTACTCCACCACTGTCCTGGGTGTTTCCAGAGACGTCTTCGGCCTGGGAGCTCGCTGATTGGAGTAGAATGGTTCACAGTCACGAGCCCTGCTTCAAACTCTAATCCGACGACCAGCGACTATGTATTGGGAGACGTCGCAGACAATGGCGGGATACCAACCTGACTGTTGTCCACCATAAGGCCTGACAACCAGGAGTAATGGTCTGGGGTGCCACTTCTTTCCGTAGCACGACCCCTTTGGTTGTTATCCGCGGCACCCTTACATCATTGCGGTACGTCGACGATATTCGATACACTGTTCTATGGTCCTTCATGACAAGCCACCACAGGTTTACATTTCAGCAAGATAATACCCACACCCACACGAGGAGAGTTTCTATTACTTGTCTTAGTGCTTTCTAAAGGTAGCCGGATCTCTTCCAATTGAGAAAGTTTGGAGCATTTTGGATAGGATTCTCCAGACCACTGCTTCCCTTTCATGCCCCTCGACTCTTATAACTGCCATCTAGTTTCTCTACAAAATGAAAATAGCCATTCGCTTCCTGTATTTTACCCCTGCCACCTTTAGAATTTGAAAGAGAGTATTCCAGTCAACATTGCCAAAAGCTCTCTCTAAGTCTACAAGTCTTTCTAGCTACGTTTCTGAATCTCTTTATTCATTAGGCAAAACAGGAATTGTTATGACAGTCTATTGTGCATCATTACTCCTGTGAGGTAAATCATAAAAGTAGAATGATAACAAGCGTTAATAGTCAACAAACACAAAAGGATAAATTGCACACATTCAGTCATATAATTTTGTTACGTTGGCCAGTTTCAAATTCAAGTAGAGTGCATTTTACATACTCAAGTACATACCTATTGCACTTGATTATTATGTTTGTCAGTACTGAAATAGTAGCAGTAGCAATGGTATTAACGTCACACTGTGAACATCCTACTCATGTGCAAGTAATATTCGCAATGATTTTAATATTTATTAATGTTCTCACTGTAAACCTCAAGGATACAGCGTGTGGAGCAGAATGAATTTACCAGACGAGGAAAGTATGACATTCGCTTCTGCTGTGGTGTTCTTGATATTTGTTCGTTTGTTGCATAATCCACTGAAAACACACTAACTAAGTTCTTCAATGTTTTCGGTATGTTCAGTGGAAGCTAAATTACGTAAATACTTTTCATAAGAATGTTTCATTATTTAAAATATATGTTTCCGCCACATAGCCTTTTCTATTTAGATAATTTTCGCCCTTTCATTACAGAGTTCGCACTTGAGTAATCCTAGTTTATAGCTCTTCTCATTTCCACGATGGTATCTTTTCGTGTTACAACGTTATATGAACCTAGGAGGAGGAATGTCCCACATACTATCGGCCTGTGAGTCATCGTGTATGTGCGTTTTCACAGCTAAACTGGTAATGTTGTTGACTTGAACAGCCAGAAATTTATCTAAATAGTTATCGATTACTCGACAGGAAATATTCACCCGCATGTAAACTAAAACGAAGATCTATCAGGGGGACACAATGATACATTTTCTGAAAAAAGGAAAGGCCATCTACACTAAAAGAGAGGAGTGAGACAAACAGATATCCAATATAGGATACATGTTAAATCCATGAGGAAAGTTCGTTCCAAAGTAAGCTGCTTGCCATATTAAACACTCCTATTTCCAGAGCCTATTATGGCGTTATCTGTTTCCCCCTACGATATTACTGTCTGAAAACGTTTAGATTTACTGCTATCCACCAAGTTTAAGACGCATTTACTGGTCTACTTTGGAATGAAGCGCCATTCGGGTGTAATGTATTGAATCACCTACCTTGTTCTGTAAGAAATCTGTATATTTCTTTTTCTATTACGAGGCTAACTAGATCTTCATTTAGCAGTACTCACCCTCCACGAACATCCAGAAGAAGTTGGTGAGATGGAAATAGTGGAGCAGCAAGATGAGCGCGACGCATGATGTGGCATCAGTCTGCACAGCGATCTGAGAAGAACCGAAATATTAGTTATCGTTGTGTTGTTTGTTATGATAATATTTCAAGCTGACACGTTTATGAGGAATGGTACCAGTATGGCGATGGAAGAACTCACAGCAGCTATGGTTTGCTACCGCCAAAAAAAAATTTAATACAACATAAACTCGTTTTTACTTTTTCTAATTTTGATTTTGCTCGACAAAGGTGACACAAGACGAAATATGCCTGACATTCGAAAGTCGATTGTTCGACGATTACTAGTTGGAACAGCAGCACCAACAAAGAACTGCAGCATTAGATCTATGGAGGGATATACTGCTTACGTGACTCGTGGCAACAGACTGGACAAGATTAAATGTGCGAGAAAACAAACCAATGGAGCCGGCGACATGCTGTTGATGAAAACATCTATCTAACGAAAATATTGGATATCTGAAGATGGGCATGGTAGCCCGAAACCAGTTATGGCACTAAAATAAACTTTAAAAGTTATTTGGGGATGGTTGCGCCATTCACCAGCTATCATTAACGGCCGCGGATTTCACAAGATCCCACTTGGATAAAATAACCAATATTCATTTCTTGCCTAATATTCGAGAGGCTAGTTCTGTTAAACGTAATGATCCAATACAACACAGAATTAGATGTCGGATAACGTGTTTCTACAACCACTGTCAGATGTGATCTTAACAGAGTATCTGTAGAGCTTCAATACTCTGTAGAAGTCGAATCAGCATCAAAGTGTACTAATCAGTGAGACATTTCTTCTAGGCGATGCAACACTGGTCGAAAATTATATTAGGCCGCACGGAGTGGCCGTGCTGTTTAAGGCGGCATGTCACGGATTTCGTGGCCCCTCCCGCCGGAGGTTCGAGTCCTCCCTCGGTCATGGGTGTGTGTGTTGTTCTTAGCATTAGTTAGTTTAAGTAGTGTGTAAGTCTAGGGACGGATGACCTCATCAGATTTGTCCCTTAGGAATCCACACACATTTGAACATTTTTGATAATATTAGAATAACATACCAGAAGAATTAATCTTTAACTTGACAGTAAACGTCTTCGTTTCAACACACCATACATACAGTCTTAGACGTAAAACCTGGCCACCGGCCTACGACCGTTGGGACTAATTCTGAGACGTTGGGTTTAGGTGGTCGATAAGGCTGTGCACCCCTCAGAATTCTATGTCCAGCCAAGTCCAAAAATCAAAAGGGTGACTATTACTGCATTTTGTGTGAATGTCATCAGTTCACTCACTGAGCATTCCCTCACAAGATTGTTACTGGCGACGAGTTATGATACCTTTATACTAGCTTCTTCAAAATGTATTAATGACTGATCCCTAAGAAAAGACACCCACTCTAGCAACCGGCAGTTTGAACATAATTTTTTGCATCTGCTCGCTCCGAAGGGGAAGTGTCCATCGCATCTGGTATCTTTTGCAACACCTGAGACACCTTTCAGTTGCAATATAAGTAAAACGACCAACAAAACTGCATAACGTGTTGCAAGTACACTATAACGTATTCTGCTGAATTCATAAAAACGTCATCCGCAGTTTACTTGGGATCACACACTTTTAACTCTAACCTTAAGTCACCAAAAGTTTATCTTTGCGGATCCTTACCGGATGAAAATGCACATCAAACTTGATATGACGATGTCTTTAACTAAGTACCAGTAGGTTTCTACAGGTGTGGAATCGGTTAACTACTTCAACATTGTCAGAATGTTTTAGATAATGTGAGAGAATGTATCGTTTATGATTAATTCCACTTTTAAGTGTACTTCTGTGCTCAATATACCAATAGGAAAACACTATTAATACATACAATGCAATAATACAAAAGAAATTCAATTTAAGACGATACTTCACAACAGAAAACTATTTCTATAAAATATAAAGCATATGTAATATGATCATGCCTAAATGGCATGGATTAATAAGATATTACTCAAGCTGAACTTCAAAAGTGTCTGTGTTTACTTTATGTCTTGTGTCATATTCAAGTAGTGTGGAGAAGTGATATTTTATAACTAAAAAATACACAAAAACCAGCCATAATGTCAGCAGATGTGGTAAGAGGCGTTATCAGTCGTGCAGTATGAGATACTGTATAGAGCAAAAAATAAATGTTCAAATGTGTGTGAAATCTTATGGGACTTAACTGCTAAGGTCATGAAATTTCCGGCTGTTGTCATCTTCCCAAATATTTCTGCTGCTACTTATCACTCCAGTAGCTCCTAAACGGACATCACAAGGCTGAATGGGTCCCCTGCCAGCCTTCCCAGCAAATAAAAACGCCTGACAGTACCGGTAACTGAAATGAATCCTCCTAACAGTAGTCAGTCAGGCTCTTCGCTCAGCTATGCAGGACGCCAGTTATAATCTGGTCCCATTAATACATTTAGCGATTAATAAACCACAGTTTCTCACAAGTTTTTTGTTTTTATTTTTGTAAGAGATTGTGCTTCATTTTGTCAAACTCTGCTCTTTCCACGAAACCTCTACGATTCCCCCCTCCAGTGTCTTCAGCTGTAAACCAGTATACGTTCTTGGTTGTATCAATATTCGTAAACAATGCTCGGATAGGTTCCCACTCTTAAAAATCGTCACCTGGGTGGTTAGTGTAGCGCCCACATTGGTACAGTAACGAGTACAATTACAATATGTTGTTGTTTTTGTTGTGGTCTTCAGTCCGAAGACCTGTTTGATCCTACTCTGTCCTGCGCAAGCCTATACATCTCCGAATAGCTACTGCAACCCACATCCTTCTGAATCTGCTTATTGTATTCATCTCTTGGTCTTCCCCTATGATTTTTACTCGCCACACTTAGCCGGCCGGTGTGGCCGATCGCTTCTATGCGCTTCAGTCTGGAACCGTGCGACCGCTACGGTAGTAGGTTCGAATCCTGTCTCGGGCATGGATGTGTGCGATGTCCTCAGATTAGTTAGGTTTAAGTAGTTCTAAGTTTTAGGGGACTGATGACCTCAGATGTTAAGTCCCATAGCGCTCAGAGCCATTTGAACCATTTGAGCCCCCCACACTTACCTCCTTCCATCCATTGATGTCTAAGAATGTGTCGTACCAACCGATCCCTTCTCTTAGGCTGTGACACAAACTTCTTTCATCTCCTCATTGATTACGTGATCCACCCATCCAATCGTCACCATTCTTCTGGAGCACAACATTTCAAACTCTTCTCTTATCGTCCATGGTTCAGTTCCATACACCGTTACTCTCCATACAAAAACTTTCAGACAAGACTTCCTAACACCTAAATTTATATTCGATACTGCCAAACTTTCTTCTTCAGAAACGCTTTTCTTGCCATTGTCAGTCTACTTTTTATTTCCTCTCTACTTCAGCCATCATCATCTACTTTGCTGCCCAAATAGCAAAACCCTTCTGTTACTTCAAGTGTCTCGTTTCCTAATCTGACTCCCTCAGCATCACCTGATTTAATTCGGCTATATCCGACTATACTGTATTACTTTTGTTGATGTCCGTCTGCCATTCTCCTTTCAAGACACTGCGCACTCCGTTAAACTGCTCCTCCAAATCTTTTGCTGTCTCTGACGGAATTAGAATGTCATCAGCAAAGCTCAAAGTTTTTACTTCTTCTCCCTGAACTTTAATTTCTACTCCAAACTTTACTTTGGTTGCCTTTACTGCTTGATCAGTGCACAGATTGAATAACATCTAGGATAGGCTACAACTCTGTTTCATTCCCTTGTCAATCTCTGTTTCCCTTTCATACCTTATAATATAAGAAATAACATAAAAAGAATATTAACGTGGGTGCGATGGTCTTTGAAAATCATGCCCCTTTCGCGGCGAATAAAGATGAGCCATGTGCAGGGTCCGGTTCGCACCTGTTTGCCCGCGGGACGGATTGCGCTGTAATTAGGGCGGCGAGGTGGCCATTCGCAGCGCCCCGGGTAAACCAATTAGGGCGACGCCGGCGCCGACCAGATTACGTCTCCGGTCGCCCCTGACAAATGGCTGTGTGCTCGAATCCCGAAACCGGCCGCAGACAAAACGACAGCACTGCAGAGGACAAAAAAAACTAAAAATACCACGGGGTCACACGCGCATGCGGACGCCATTGCAGGAGGCCGGCGCTCTGTGCGTGGCAAATTGATTGCTGCAGACTGAAAATCTCATCATTTCGCACGAAGCGGGTTATTTATAACAGCTTTTGCCTGCCGCGCTGCTCGATTTAGATTAGTCAGATCCATTAGTTTTAAATGATTAAAACTGAATTATGTAGTAGCGGAAGAGGTATTCTGCGAAGGCTGAAAACGTTAACTCTGTTCAGCGCTGCAGCGCGATATCGAAATTGTTCGTCCGCTACATCTAGATTGACAATGTTACATTTCATATGTACAGCTAAATAAGGAAGTTTATTTAGGGCATAAATTCATCAACATTCCTGTCGACTTCCATTGCCTTAAGAGCGTAACACTGCCTCACATAGGAATATGCCCTGTTTACGCAGTTAAGAGGACCTCTTTGACGTGACATCTATAGCATGTAGAAGAGAGCTGGCCAAAATGGCCAACATAATGTATTCCCATTTTTACCCGATTATTAGTAGGAAGATATGCAAAGAAACCAGGATGATAATCTACAACTACTAAAGTATACTATACAGTGAGGTAACAAAAGTCATGGGATAGTGATATATACTCGTACATATACAGATGGCGGTAGAATCAATCGTATACACAAGCGCAAAAGGGCACTGCATATGTGGATCTGTCATTTGTACTCAGGTGATTCATGTGAAAAGGTTTGCGACGTGGTTATGCCCGCATGACGAGAATTAACAGTCTTTGAACGCGGAATGGTAATTGGAGCTAAACGCGTGGGACATTCATTTCGGAAATCGTTAGGGAATTTGACATTCAGGCACCCACAGTGTCATGAGTGTGTCGAGGATGCTAGATCTCATGCATTATCTCTCACTACGGACAACGCAATGGTCGAAGGCCTTCACTTAACTACAGAGGGCAGCAGCGTTTGCGTGAAGTTGCCAGTGCTAACAGACGAGCAACATTGCGTGAATCAGCCGCGGAAATCAGTGTCGCACGTATGACGAACGTATCCGTTTAGACAGAGGGGCGAAATTTGGAGTTGAAGGGCTATGACAGCAGTCAGCCGATGCGACAGGTTTTGCTAAAACACGACATGGCCCGCAGTGCCTCTCCTGGGATCGTAACCATGTCGGTTGGACCCTAGACGACCGGAAACCGTTGCCTGGTCATATGAGTCCCGATTTTAGTTGGTGAGAGCTGATGGTGGGGTTTCGAGTGGCGCGCAGACCACACAAAGCCATGCACCACGTTGTCAACAAAGCACTGTACGAGCTGGTGGTGGCTCCATAATGGTGTGTACTGTGTTTACATGGAATGGACTGCATCCTCTGGTCCAACTGAACCGATCATTGAGTGCAAATGGTTATGTTCTGCTATTTGGAGGCCATTTGTAACCTTTCTTGGACTTCATGTTACCAAACAACTAAGTTATTTTTATGGTTGACAATGCGCCATGTCACCGGAACGCAAGTGTTCGCGATTCGTTTGAAGAACAGTCTGGAGAATTTGAGCGAAAGTTTTGGCCGTCTAGATTGCCCGACATGAATTTCGTTGAGCATTTATGGGGCATAATCGAGAGATCAATTCGCGCAGAAATCCTTGCAATACCCTGCAATACACTGACGCAATTATGAATGCCTATAGAGGCAGCTTGGCTCAATATTTCTGCAGGGGTCTTCCATCTATTTGATGAGTCCATGCCATATCTAGATGCTACAGTACGCCGGGGAAATTTAGGTCCGACACGATATTACGAGGCATCCCATCACTTTTGTCGCCTCACTGTAGAATAGTTTAAGCTCTTTAGGATCACGCTATTTTGTCAATAACTGTTATTTTGAGCCTGCGGCTGTGTATAGAATATGGGTTGACTCCTACACACAAGATTACAGCAACCAGCCCCTTTTTACAATACTGTTTATTTATTTAAACAGCGTCGTTACCGGTTCCGAACCACCAAGTTCATCTTCAGACGGCTAGTTCACGTTTTACATTAGATTTTGCCTTTTGTTTCCCCATCTGACGAAATTTGCTTCGGGTGGTGATGGCCTACAACCAAAACAAAACGTGAGACAACGTCTTTTTAACTGCAGGAGTACAGTCTACACTTGCAACTTGGAAATTGCCTCTCCAGCCTTCAATCCTCCTACATCTTACAAAACACAGAGAACATTACTGAAAAAGAACAGCAGAAAGTATTCTGTAGGCATAAGAAAAAAACTAGATATTTTGAAAATGAAGAATGCGAACCTCCCCTCCAAAACTCATATGATAGCTTACATCAGTTTCATGAAAGAACTATTAACTCAACTAACATCAGTTTTTCAAACAATGAACTTACTCTCATAAACAAAGGTCTAAAGCATAACGTAGAGCCAAGAATTAATGCCAATAACTTGAAGAGCCTTACTGCATCTACTAAACTTGCATGTGATGCTGCTAAATTAAATTCCAAGGAAGTCAATGTTCTGGCCTTCAATGCCAATAACGTAATAACAATACACCTCAAAAACAACAGTTCACGCAGAAACAGTGATCGAAACGTTCCAAACGTTCCAAACTATCTAAGAATAAAGCTTCAATAATGAAAGCTAATAGGAACTGTTCTTCATGTAGGGTAAATAAAAAACTGCTTGATCTGCTTAATACCTATCATACATTTAAAAAAAGTTCTCAGCTAACAACACATACGAACTTATTGTCAAAATTATAGATGTTTACATTCCACCAACAGACACATTTACATCACTTGACATTGTAAACTTTTATACTAACGCCCCTATAGAGGATACCATAAACGTACTCAGAAACGATCTACTGAAACATAAGAAACTAACCGTGAGAGAGATCTGTGAGCTCGTTGAGTTACTCACCTTGGTACTGTCTTAGAATTACGTCAGTTTCAATAAAAAAATATAAAAACAGAAAGGTGGGTCGGCAATGGGTAGAGTCTAGCTAGGATGTTAGCAGATATTTACATAAATCACTTTTTGAAGCTAACAGTCACATCACCAGAAAAGTCATCTACTACAAAAGATGTGATGATGATAAAATTATACTTTTTGATGTCACCAATGAGGAATTAGACACATTAGCAAAAATCTGAGTAGCATGCACAAAAAACATCAACTTAAGTATTGAACATCAGAACAGCAACAGCATCAATTTCTTAGAAGTAAAAATCCCCAGCAAAAACCATAAGCACGCTTTTGAGATTTATAGAAAACCAACATTCACTGACATATGTATCACCAGCTCACCTTGTTATCCAGATCAGCGTAAGCTGGCATATTTTAGATCCACGCTGAACCACCTACACAAAATTCCACTTGAACCAGTTAAAAAAGAAAAAGAAATCAGTATCATTAAAACCATAGCCTCAAACAATGAATCACAAAAAAACAAAAACCATTCACCTACAAAGATGCATACCAGACAAACATGCTACTTACACAAGACACAGTAGAAAATAGCAGAAAATATATTGCACTATCTTCCCTAGGGAGCATATCCTATAAAATATGTAACCTATTTGAAACACAAACAACAAACTCCAGCAGTTAGCACTTCACAGCTTAATGAATAACAGCCCCCCCCCCCCCCCCCACACACACACACACAAAATCTGGCGTATACAAGCTCAGCTGTCAAAGTTACCTCACTTACTATAGAGGACAAACTGGAAGAAGTATTGAGACATAGTTTAAAGAGCATATAGATGCCATACGTGTGAACAACATTTCAAAATCCACATCTGCCATGCACACAACTACTAACAGTCATGGGATAAAGAACATTGAAGACCATGCACAAGTATTGCGCCATGCTGAGAAAGGTAGCCTTAAGAATTTGCTTGAGGAAATGAAATGAGATTGAAATGTATGTACATCAAAGCAAATCACCAGAAAGTCTCCTCAATGAACAAACAGAGTTAGTTAATGCAGCCTTTCTTCAAAATTTCATTCATCTACATTCCAATTTAAAGTAAAGCAAAAAGTCCACTGTTGTAATATTTATATGTTCACATCCATCCCAACCCACCTACTGTGGTTTCACGTATGCCATAATACATGTACAGTTGTAATATTTACTTACGTACATCTGGCCCTTACCATTTACTTTTGTTTCACTGTATACCATAATATTTACGTAATATCACTGCAGTAACACTTTAAAACTGACTGCTTTATTTATTTATCTTAATTTTATCAGTTCTCTTTCAGTGTAAGTAGTAAGTAATGTAAAATTAGCAATTTGTAAATTTCTACTGTCACATATATGTACATAATGAAATAGCTCTGAGAGTGGAAGTCTTTGGTTTTTTTATGGTTGTAATATCGCCATCTTTGTATACATACCTCTATGTGATGAAACTTCATAGTGTGAAAGTGATAGTGAAAGTGATAGTGACTGGGCCAAATATCTCACGAAATAAGCATCAAACGAAAAAACTACATAGAACGAAACTCGTCTAGCTTGAAGCGGGAAACCTGATGGCGCTATGGTTGGCCCGCTAGATGGCGCTGCCATATGTCAAACTGATATCAACTGCGTTTTTTTTAAATAGGAACCCCCATTATTATATCATATTCGTGTAGAACGTAAAGAAATATAAATGTTTTAGTTGGACCACTTTTTTCGCTTTGTGATAGATGGCGCTGTAATAGTCACAAACGTATAAGTACGTGGTATCACGTAACACTCCGCCGGTGCGAACGGTATTTGCTTCGTGATACATTACCCGTGTTAAAATGGACCGTTTACCAATTGCGGAAAAGGTCGATATCGAGTTGATGTATGGCTATTGTGATCAAAATGCCCAACGGGCGTGTGCTATGTATGCTGCTCGGTATCCTGGACGACATCATCCCAGTGTCCGGAACGTTCGCCGGATAGTTACGTTATTTAAGGAAACAGGAAGTGTTTAGCCACATGTGAAACGTCAACCACGACCTGCAACAAATGATGATGCCCAAGTTGGTGTTTTAGCTGGTGCCGTGGCTAATCCGGATATCAGTAGCAGACAGATTGCGCGAGAATCGGGAATCTCAAAACCGTCGGTGTTGAGAATGCTACATCAACATCGATCGCAGCCGTACCATACTTCTACGCACCAGGAATTCCATGGCGACAACTCTGAACGTAGTGTACAGTTCTGCCACTGGCACAAGAGAAATTACGGGACGATGGTAGATTTTTTGCACGCGTTCTATTTAGCGACGAGGCGTCATTCACCAACAGCGGTAACGTAAACCGGCATAATATGCACTATTGGGCAACGGAAAATCCACAATGACTGTGATAAGTGGAACATCAGCGATCTTGGCGGGCTAATGTATGGAGCGGTATTATGAGAGGAAGGATAATTGGCCCCCATTTTAGCGATGGCAATCTAAATGGTGCAATGTATGCTGATTTCCTACGTAATGTTCTACCGATGTTACTACAAGATGTTTCACTGCATGACAGAATGGCGATGTACTTCCAACATGATGGATGTCCGGCACATAGCTCGCGTGCGGTTGAAGCGGTATTGAATTGCATGGCCTGCACGTTCACCGGATCTGACGTCCCCGGATTTCTTTCTGTGGGGAAAGTTTAAGGATATTTGCTATCGTGATCCACCGACAACGCCTGACAACATGCGTCAGTGCAATGTCAATGCATGTGCGAACATCACGGAAGGCGAACTACTCGCTGTTGAGAGGAATGTCGTTATACGTATTGCCAAATGCATTGATGTTGGCGGACATCATTTTGAGCATTTATTGATAAGTTCACAAAGGTACATGTATCACATTGGAACAACCGAAATAAAATGTTCAAACATACCTACGTTCCGTATTTTAATTTAAGAAACCTACCTGTTACCAACTGTTCGTCTAAAATTGTGAGCCATATGTTTGTGACTGTTCCAGCGCCATCTATCAGAAAGCGAAAAAAGGGGTCCAACTAAAACACTCATATTTCTTTACGTACTACACGAATATGTAATAAAAATGGTGGTTCCTATTTTTAAAAAACGCATTTGATATCCGTTTGACCCATGGCAGCGCCATCTAGCGGGCCAACCATAGCGCCATCTGGTTTTCCCCTTAAAGCTAGACAAGTAACCTTCTTTGTAGATTTATCGTTTGACGCTTATTTCATGAGATATTTGGCTCGGTCACGGTCAATGGACCACCTTGTATATACACAAAAAGTGCATTATACAGTTTTCGCTGCTGCAAGATGATGAGAAACCTGCAATGGAACCTAATGGCTCGGAGTCTTCATCGTAAGTCACCGACACATCTTCCCTTTAATAATAACAATTTGTGTACATCACTTAAAATTGTCATGAGGCATAGTTACAGCTAAAAAGAGGTTGTCTCACATCTTGTTTTGGTTGTAGGACACCATTACCCGAAGGAAATTTCGTTAGGTGGGGAAATAAAAGCGAAATCTAATCTAAAACGTGAACTAGCCGTCTGAAGATGAACCTGGTGGTTCGAAACCGGTAACGGCGCTATTTAAAGAAATAACTAGCATTGTAAAAAGTGGCTGGTTGCTGTAATCTTCTGTGTGGTTGTCAACCCATATCTTTAGGATGAAACTGAGTACTTCAAACAACTGAATTTCCACAATATGACAAAGCGAGTATTTTACCTCACGTGAGTGCGAAAATCTCCTCTTAGATCTAATCTAAAAAATAGCAGATTAAAGAACTGTTTTATCAATGAAATAAATATATATAGTTTCGAAACGTCGTTCGACTTACACTTCTTATCAATAAAAGCCAAATTGTGTTCCTGAACTCCTGTACAGAGATCATGAGCGCAGAGGGAGCATAGTTGGTAATTGATCCATTGCACTTCAGGCTTTAAATTTGAAATTTTTCTTCGTAGGCCAAAGTGTCTTCATCGTTGTCATCAAAAAGAATTCTAAGCTTGGTTTCCTGCTCTTTTTACTGCTTTTCTGCTCTTCGGCCGCTTTCCGTTATTCCTTCTTTTTCTTTACTTTTCTTCTCTTTTTTTTTGTTTCCTGCTTCTAGGTCACTTCGCGGAGATCTGTTGAAATCAATGAGATGTCCCTTCCGAATTTTCTAAATCACGTTTCTACACTTCATTTTCCTTCATAAATTCCACAATAGGGGTCTTAAATCAAAAAATTATTTCTGGCACTCCCATTGTCTTAAGCAGCGAACTTTTCAGTAATATAAAGTCTCCAAACTCTGCGTCCAGTTCCAACGAAAGGTGTTGTAGCTGCGTACGACTTCAGATATGCTGCTGTTCACGTTCTCCATACACGCTAATTTAACACAAATTGCTTCTTCATGTACACAACAATGATTATCATCTTCCGACCGTTTTAATTTACTGTTCTTTCATTGCTAAATTCTGTCTGCATGGTACTATAAGGTCAATTCATATCAAGTTTACAGTAACCGTCGACCATGCAACTGCATAATAGATTTTGAGATTTCACAACGCTCTCTTCTGTCATTCCCATTTAATTTTAAAGGTATGTGACGACTTGTGCATACAGACACCGGGCCTGTGGACGTCCACATCACGAACAGACCGCGAAGCGTAAATTGCGCTGACACCACAATTCTGGCGTACTGAAGAGAGTTGTGCTCACCGAAAACTGCCACAGGACGATACTATATCCTGATTAAAATTACTTTGTGACTCACTTCGTAGCTAGTCGATTGGTTGAGGTCAGCTGCCATCCAATAGTAGCTGTTTCTCGATAGCCATGTGCTCAATTTGTTTCTCCTGACGTACCTCAGTTTCATTATATTTCTCAGTAGCCCATAATGTGGAATGTAACCGTGGTTTTTGATTCATAATCAAAAAACGTCTTCGGTCCCGGGTTCGATCCCCGCCACTGCCTAAATTTAGATAAATAATCAGCATTGGCGGCCGAAGACTTCCGGCATAAGGAGTCAGCCTGATACTGCCAACGGCCTTGTCAAAGAGGGCGGTGGAGCGGATAGAGGTTCAGGGCACTCTCTTGTCCTAGGGGTGGGAAATTGCCCCTAAGGGCGGAAGAATCAGCAATGATCAACGACATGAGGATGCAGAAGGCAATGGAAACCACTGCATTAAAGACACGTAACGTGTATCCACAGGACATGTGGCCTGTAATTGAAGAAGTGTCATGATGATTTCTCCATGGGCAAAAGATTCCAGAATAGTCCCCCATTCGGATCTCCGGGAGTGGACTGCCAAGGGGGAGGTTACCACGAGAAAAAGATTGAATAATCAACGTTCTACGAGTCGGAGCGTGAAATGTCAGAAGCTTGATCGTGGTAGGGAAACTAGAAAATCTGAAAAGGGAAATGCAAAGGCTCAGTCTAGATATAGTAGGGATCAGTGCAGTGAAGTGGAAGGAAGACAAGGATTTTTGGTCAGATGAGTATCGGGTAATATCAACAGCAGCAGAAAATGGTATAACAAGTGTAGGATTCGTTATGAATAGGAAGGTAGGGCAGAGGGTGTGTTACTGTGAACAGTTCAGTGACCGGGTTGTTGTAATTAGAATCGACAGCAGACCAACACCGACAACTATAGTTCAGGTATACATGCCGACGTCGCAAGCTGAAGATGAACAGATAGAGAAAGTGTATGAGGATATTGAAAGGGTAATGCAGTATGTAAAGGAGGACGAAAATCTAATAGTCATGGGCGACTGGAATGCAGTTGTAGGGGAAGGAGTAGAAGAAAAGGCTACAGGAGAATATGGCCTTGGGACAAGGAATGAAAAAGGAGAAAGACTAATTGAGTTCTGTAGCAAGTTTCATCTAGTAATAGCGAATTCCCTGTTCAAGAATCACAAGAGGAGCAGGTATACTTGGAAAAGGCCGGGAGATACGGGAAGATTTCAATTAGATTACATCATGGTCAGACGGAGATTCCGAAATCAGATACTGGGTTGTAAGGCGTACCCAGGAGCGGATATAGACTCAGATCACAATATAGTAGTGATGAAGAGTAGGCTGAAGTTCAAGACATTAGTCAGGAAGAATCAATACGCAAAGAAGTGGGATACGGAAGTACTAAGGAATGACGAGATACGTTTGAAGTTCTCTAACGCTATGTATACAGCAATAAGGAATAGCGCAGTAGGCAGTACAGTTGAAGAGGTATGGAAATCTCTAAAAAGGGCCATCACAGAAGTTGGGAAGGAAAACATAGGTACAAAGAAGGTAACTGCGAAGAAACCATGGGTAACGGAAGAAATACTTCAGTTGATTGACGAATGGAGGAAGTACAAACATGTTCCGGGAAAATCAGGATTACAGAAATACGAGTCGCTGAGGAATGAAATAAATAGGAAGTGCAGGGAAGCTAAGACGAAATGGCTGCGGAAAAATGTGAAGACATCGAAAAAGATATGATTGTCGGAAGGACAGACTCAGCATACAGGAAAGTCAAAACAACCTTTGGTAACATTAAAAGCAACGGTGGTAACATTAAGAGTGCAACGGGAATTCCACTGTTAAATGCAGAGGAGAGAGCAGATAGGTGGAAAGAATATATTGAAAGCCTCTGTGAGGGTGAAGATTTGTCTGATGTGATAGAAGAAGGAAGAGGAGTCCGATTTAGAAGAGATAGGGGATCCAGTATTAGAATCGGAATTTAAAAGAGCTTTGGAGGACTTACGGTCAAATAAGGCAGAAGGGATAGATAACATTCCATCAGAATTTCTAAAATCATTGGGAGAAGTGGCAACAAAACGACTATTCACATTGGTGTGTACAATATACGAGTCTGGCGACATACCATCTGACTTTTGGAAAAGCATCATACACACAATTCCGAAGACGGCAAGAGCTGACAAGTGCGAGAATTATCGCACAATCAGTTTAAGCGCTCATGCATCGAACCTGCTTACAACAATAATATACAGAAGAATGGAAAAGAAAATTGAGAGTGCGCTAGGTGACGATCAGTTTGGCTTTAGGAAAAGTAAAGGGACGAGAGAGGTAATTCTGACGTTACGGCTAATAATGGAAGTAAGGCTAAAGAAAAATCAAGACACTTTCGTAGGATTTGTCGACTTGGGAAAAACGTTCGACAATATAAAATGGTACAAGCTGTTCGAGATTCTGAAAAAGGTAGGGGTAAGCTATAGGGAGAGACGGGTCATATGTACAACAACTAAGGGAGAATAATAAGATTGGACGATCAAGAACGAAGTGCTCGTATTAAGAAGGGTGTAAGACAAGGCTGTAGCCTTTCGCCCCTACTCTTCAATCGAGGAAGCAATGATGGAAATAAAAGAAAGGTTCAGGAGTGGAATTAAAATACAAGGTGAAAGGATATCAATGATACGATTCGCTGATGACATTGCTATCCTGAGCGAAAGTGAAGAAGAATTAAATGATCTGCTGAACGGAATGAACAGTCTAATGAGGAACAGTATGGTTTGAGAGTAAATCGCAGAAAGACAAAGGTAATGAGAAGTAGTAGAAATGAGAACAGCGAGAAACTTAACATCAGGATTGATGGTCACGAAGTCAATGAAGTTAAGGAATTCTGCTACCTAGGCAGTAAAATAACCAATGACGGACGGAGCAAGGAGGACATCAAAAGCAGACTCGCTATGGCAAAAAAGGCATTTCTGGCCAAGAGAAGTCTACTAATATCAAATACCGGCCTTAATTTGAGGAAGAAATTTCTGAGGATGTACGTCTGGAGGACAGCATTGTATGGTAGTGAAACATGGACTGTGGGAAAACCGGAACAGAAGTGAATCGAAGCATTTGAGATGTGGTGCTATAGACGAATGTTGAAAATTATGTGGATTGATAAGGTAAGGAATGAGGAGGGTCTACGCAGAATCGGAGATGAAAGGAATATGTGGAAAACACTGATAAGGAGAAGGGACAGGATGATAGGACATCTGCTTAGACATGAGGGAATGACTTCCATGGTACTAGAGGGAGCTGTAGAGGGCAAAAACTGTAGAGGAAGACAGAGATTGGAATACGTCAAGCAAATAATTCAGGACGTAGGTTTGCAAGTGCTACTCTGAGATGAAGAGGTTAGCACAGGAAAGGAATTCGTGGCGGGCCGCATCAAACCAGTCAGTAGACTGATGACCAAAAAAAAAGCCCATAATTCCCTCACTTCTCTGCATCTTCTGCTTATGTCTCCGTGCAGTCTTTTGTACTTTATGGGCAATGCAATTTTCCTGTACCTGAGATGCTGTCTTTAAAATAGTTCCAAGGGGATTCTACTTCTGTAGGCCAAGACTCTTCTATTGATTTAATTTTTTCCTCTAGAACATTACCAACATTTGTTTCCACTCCAGAACTTTCTAATTCCTTAAGTCTATATGCCCCTTCTAGTGTTCCTAAGATAATTCATTTAATTCAATTACTTAAGGGCTATAGTCATTACTGATATTGGCATCAGAATATGTTTTAGTGGATTCCACATATTTTCTTAGTTCTTGTTACACCGGTAAAAATCATTAAAGAAATTTCTTTTGTAGCTCAGTTCTCTTTCATAACAATTTTTTATTGACCGATTCCTACAGATACAACTGTCATCTTCAGATATTAAAAAACTTTTATATTTCACATTCCACACAAGATCATCGAAAATGGGAAATGTACTCTCTATAAAAATATTAATATGGCTTAAGTAACGAACGCACAATTGAAGACGGCGTACAACCCGAAAAGGTTTTCAAGATCAGAAAATCACTTTGTATTTGTGGAACCAGTCAATAAAATGTAGTTTCTAACTCGTTTTTTGCTATAAAAAATTTATTTAAAGGACATACAGAGCGCTCCTCAATTCTCAATACGAGAAGCTTCATGGAATAAAATCATTCTGATTTCTGATGTTCTTCTCTTCGCTATCAGTGGGTGATGTCCATGCGTAAAGCCTTCTAGGATGAAGTTTGAAAAAAATAAAACTTCATGTTCTGTACGTAAGTGCTCCTCTTGGGTCTTGGGACCGACTTTTGGGACCATCTCCTGCATGCCCCAAGGGCAACAGCGTGTCCTAACATCTACTCCATGATCCATCCCCAAGTTGCTTCCTGGTATTTGGTATAGGATATCTTCTTATCCTCGAAGATATTTTGTCAGATAGAAATTGTATCAGGTTTATTTCTGTAGGGAAACTGGCTTGACCGCGCCTCCAAAGGCCTCCTGCTTTGCCTTGTAAGACACTTTATCTGGCTCCTCTGTAAAGACCACTCCAGCTTGGGTGATCGTCGGGATAGCTACGCTACCGCCGGCACAGCCCTTGGCTCCGACGGAGCATATATACCCTCCCGGCTGGCACTGAAAATGTCTCCGACAAGGCGGTGTCCCTTTCATGCAGTTTACTAAAATAATATTAATCGTTTCTACATCCGATCTGCAAGGACAAGTATTCTCTGAGAACATTGTGGCAGATGTGTCTTCGATCTTGCAGGCAAGTGATGGTTCTTCTGACCTAAAAAGTCCCACATGGATATAGAAGAAACATTGACTACTGATATCGAATACAAGCCATTACTATGATAAGCTCATGTCCAGCCGATGGATGGATCCAGGTTACCTAAGGCGACTAAGCTGCGGGTGTCATCGAACCGCAGAAAATTTTGAAGGTCAAGTAAGAAAAATTTGGGTAGAGGGATCTGTAAAAGCAGATATCAAGAGATTTAAGATAATATTGGTGGGACGATAGGGAATCATGGAAACTGGACATCTGACAATGCCGGAAATTCTTCCGAAACCGGGATATGATAGTAACAAATTACTCCTAACCTAAAACTTTTAGAAATAATTACCGGAAGAGACACACCAAACATCAATACAATAATTACCGAAATTTACATAAGCATGCAACAATCACTGAAGCCTTCAAGATCTTTGTACGGCAATCAGGCAGCAGAATTTCTGTTATTTTGCAGCACTCACACGGTAAACCTAGAAGGATAATGTGAACTGCTAGATGTGAGCTAGTTTTCTTCGAATCCAAATTAGTGAAACATAAAGTTAATTCCACTGACTTCGCTAATCATATTTCACGACGAGGTTCTATTCTTAGAGCTACACATATCTGCTTGCGCTCAAGTGAACTTCTGGCGTACCTGCAGCGTGGTTGTGAGTATCCACATGAAGTCCGCTAGAATGTAGGTGCACATGAGGTTCGTGTGGATGGTATTTCGTAAACACCTCAGCTCCCTGTAACACACATAAAGGAACAGTTATCATCTATCCAATCAGAGCTTTAACGGATGCTTACAGGTTGCAATGGGCCAGAGCAAGCAAATAAGCCGACAGTCAGTGTAATGTCAGGTGCTGTGAAACGTTGAAATCGATGGATGCCGGTAGAAAAACGCCAGCTATAGTTGATGTGGATGCAGAAGCACAAAAGTTCCAAGGAAAAGGACGAAAACAAAGGCGACTAGACCGAATTCTACAGTCAGATGGCGCCAATAAAAGCCGGTGGCTTGCCAAGTTGCCAGGTGCAATGGCCGCAACATTTCATGCAACCTTGCCCGCCTGGAAAGCTGGTGTCCGTCGGGTAAACGAGATCAACGAATCACAGACCTGGATTTAAATTGTGTATGTGCTGTTTACTATAATCAACAAATAAAATATTGAAAGCATATAGGTAAAGGTGATGCGACTCCCACCAAGTTATCTGTGGAGTTTATTACTTTTCAAAGTCTCATTTACTATAAAAATAGTACTAAATCCTAGGGTAGTATGGAGGGAAGTTTCTAGCTGTTAATTGGCTGGCTCGAACACTCATTCTGCGAGCCAGTTTGGAGACGATACCGTTGCAAACACATTTGTTCCTAGGCCGTCATAATCAGCAGGCGCGCCAGACTTTGTTTTTGACACTCGTGACCCATGTGACTATAGCGACGCAAAACATTGGTGCAATGTTTGGTCGATTTGCATTGGGTTTTCCTTCCCAAAATCGGTTCGTGGCATAGCGAATTTAGTGTTAGATGTTAAATCATTAGCATAAGGTATTGTGTTTAAATGGGCTCTGAGTATCGTAATAAAGTTCATTTTTTACTTATTTTGGTGTAACTTTGTTTATTTCGGATCGCGACGCGATGGCGATCTTCGTGTTTAATTAGTGCCTGTTAGTGCTATTGCACCTAGTGTTTTAGGTGTATTCATTGTGCGACAGGACTCAGAGGTGAAACTACAGATTGGTAACAGCTATGCTGGACCATTGCGAGATAGATATCGGTCCACTGGATTCCAAGGGTGACATAATCTGAAAGCACTACCGAAGGTCTGTAGCAGAGTTTCACACCCCGTAATATTACTCAAGACTTATCCCACATCAGGGTATATGAGTTGTAAGCGTGAGAGGTTCCATGCCCTCTTCTGCATGGCGCCTCCCATTTTCATCAATTTTATTAATGTTCTATGTCATTGTTTGGTGGTAACAGAGTGAATAAGGTTATTGTAATGAATTAGTACTGAGAGCTCAATGTACTTTTCACTTGATTCCTATGGATGTTGGGTTACTTCCCTGTGTGGCCTGTGCAAGGTGAGCATCGGAGGACGCAGCACACTGCATTTCCGGTTGGGGGCTGCACTTCCCCGAATTCTGAGGGGTTCGTACAATGGGTTTAAGCGCCTGGCGGAACGACTGACGTCGGTCGAGTTTCGCCCATTGTTTTCAGGGAGAAACGACCTGCGAGACGTCTGAGTGTCGCTGCAGTTTACGTTTTTACCATTCCAGCGCGTCCGGAACGAAGACTCCTGGCACCGACTGACTGCATTGTCCTCTTGATTCTTAGAATCCTTGTGGACCGTGCCCTGTTGGGCGCAACTGTCTGGCGCCGGATAGCCGGTGGTCAACGCAGGTTGTTTTCGTAGCCGGTCAAATGGCAAGTTCAGTGCCCTCAGCTGAAATTGGAGGGAACGGTCGCTATTGTCGCTAATTATGTTCTGAGACAGTGGGGAGGGGGGGGGGGGTAATTTTGGAATCAGCGCTGAATGCTGATTCGTGGTTTTCTAGGAGAGTAGGGAGTTGAGAAATGTTGGCTTCGCTCTTGCGTTGCGCGGGCAGTGGGGATGCGGGATCTGATCTTCGTCAGAGTCGGACAGTCTTGCGACTTGGTCGGTCTTTCTCGGAAGAACTTAGAATTCTCGGACAGCCTTCGAGTCCAGAGGTTGACACAGAATTGCTGCATGGCAGAAGTCGTCGCCTTCATGATCAGGACGCTGCCTACCGATGACGTGCTGCAGATTTCAGTATTGGTACAGTATTTTGCGGCTCCGGCATTGAAGGACATTATCAATTTTATACTGAATCCCTCAGCAACATGCGCGCTCGCTTTGTTACAAGTCTACCTTGCTTGTTTCTCCATGTGATCCCATTTGTATCACTAATTGTGATACTGCTATATAGTTGGGACATCAATATTTGATTCATTAGGACCTCCAGTCATTATCGTCAATCTATTGCATCACAGAGAGTAGGAGCCCCTTGTTCTTGAGCCAACTCTTATTCTCATAAAAGTTCAGTATATCCTATCCTTTAATATACTCTAGCCTTTAACCTACTGTTTGTATCGTTAATTATGTGCATTTATGTTCTGATGTATAATAAATCTCATTGTAATATTCTATTCAGCATGTCATTTCGTAGATATATGCAGAAGCCCATTTCCTATTGTTTATTATGATAAAGTTCTCCATTTTTTTCTCTGAGTAGATTACGATTTTTTTAAATTATTGTGAGTCTGAACTCCTTGCCGGTCGGTGTGGCCGAGCGGTTCTAGGCGCTACAGTCTGAAACCGAGCGACCGCTGCGGTCGCAGGTTCAAATCCTGCCTCGGGCATGGATGTGTGTAATGTCCTTAGGCTACTTAGGTTTAAGTAGTTCTAAGTTCTAGGGGACTGATGACCTCAGAAGTTAAGTTCCATAGTGCTCAGAGCCATTTGAACCATTTTTTGTGCACTCCTTATTTTTCCTACTAGCAGGGTCCATCATCATTTTAGTTCGTTAGCATTGTGAGCATAATTAATTAGGTGGTAGGTAATGAGGGGGTCGTGTGCATGTCTCGTTTTCATGCAAAATTCGTCACAATTTCAGAGGTACAAACTCTTGTCCACCCCAGCACCTCGCAAGCGTTTATCGCTTTAGACTCTTGTGAGTCATAGTCAGGTGAGGTATCTTGTTAAGAGAGTAACACGACAAATAGGCACCTAACGCAATTCCTTGTCACTTGAGATCAATTCAGTTATATGACTTTTTGACCTGCTATTTCGTAAGAAAATAATAGTTATGATAGTAATTTAGTTCACTTCAAACCAGTAAACTGTTACAGTCTCTTAACTGAGAACAAAATAATTTAATAATATGAAATTTCGTGAAAGAGGAAGATTACCGAGTTTAATTCCAAACTTCTGTGCAGTTTTCCAACGAGAGAGGGCATATGACAATGTCTGCGTTCGTCTAAAGTTAAGACTACGCAATCTCGTGTCTACTTTAATTGCAACGAGACTTCTGTCGTAACGGATAAGCTGGTTCAGCGCACTGTGTTATTCAGATTACCACCTAAGGGAGCGTCCTAATTAGTGAAGTTCCCAAAGATGAGAATCACAGAGGAGCAACAAAGACGCACTCGAGGGTGAATTTCGCATGGCGGTTAAGATGTGGGGTCTTCGGCGGTTCGCTCTGCCCGTCTGCTGCCCTTAATGGGCAACCGCGCGGCTGCGGCTGGGCCGCGCCCGGCCAGAAGGGCCTTTGCGGTGTCCAACCTCTGCCTCCAACCTCTGCCTATACCCCCACTCCGTGCACACACCGCCCACCGCCACCCGGCCACCCTGGCACATCCCTGCCGTAATCAGCGCGGTCGCACAGGAGGGCAAGGTCGGGAAATCAATCGGAACCTAATTTCCCAACAACTCGCGCCGGCCGCGTCGCCAGATAAGGAGCGCTGATTAGCGCTGCTCACCGGAGTAATTGCCCGAGTTTTCGGCGCCGCCACCCGCCGCCGCCTTAATGAGAAAACCCCTTCCGCGTCTCTTCCAGGTGCTGCCCGCCTCCGCCCGACCACGCCTGCAGCCTCCTCCGCGCTTCCTTCTGGCCTGCAAAAGGGCGCACCCCTAGTGAGAATGGCCCCCTAGGGCCAGCGCTGACGATATGATCTCGCAGACTCCGTGCCCAAAGTGTATCAGCTGAAAGCGCCGCCCGGCGAGCAGGTGGAGGGTGAATGGGGTAATGAACGGCGCGTCGAGGAAACTGCTGGGTCATTAAGGTACCTACAACCAAAGTCCCGATTAATTAACAAAGTTTCCTGCTAAATGATTATGGCTAGCATCGCAGGAACGCTTCTGGTAATAACAAGTTCTCTTTTTGGCGGGGATGGAGTGGGTGCAGGTGAGAGGAGAGGACCGTTCTATGTAAATAAATGCTGTTGCTTGCTGTCAGTAACTTCCATACAGAATGTTTAATAAATCGCTCCTTTTATTCGAATCATTCTTCTCTTCCTTCATTATACACTGTGACAGAAGTCATGGGATACCTCGTCATATCGTGTTGGACCTCCGATAGCCCGGAGTAGTGCAACACCTGGAGGGGCATGGACTCAACAAGTCGATGGAAGTCCCTTGCACATATATTGAGTTATGATGCCTCTACAGTACTGCTAAAGTGTTTCCAGCGCAGGATAGACCTCGCGATAGGTCCAATAAATGCTCGATATATTACATCTCGGGCGATCTGGGTGGCCAAATCAGTCATTGTAAACAATGATTCGTCAACCAATCGTGAACCTGTGACATGGCCTATTGTCGTCTATAAAGAACCCATCGTTGTTGGAACACATAGTCCATGAATGGCTGCAAGTGGTCTCCAAGTAGTCGAACTTAATGGAGGACCCCACATCCCACACCATTACGTAGCCACAAGCAGCATGCCCAATTGCTCATTCAAAACTTGAATCCATGACCTCGTGAGGTCTGCATGACACACTTACTGTACCATCTGCTTTTACCAAATGAGATTCGGACTCATCTGACCAGACCGCGGTTTTCCAGTCATGTAGGGTGAAACCGACATGCTGAAGAACCCAGGAGAGGCGCTGCACACGATCTCATACTGAAAGTAAAGGCACTCGAATCGGTCGTCTGTTACCCCAAATTTCGCGGCTTTGTCCTAACTGGTACGTTTGTTGTACGTACCACATAGATTTCTGCAGGTGTTTCAAGTAGTGTTGTTTGTCTGTTAGCACTGACATTCTACGCAAACGCCGCTGCTGTCAATCGTTAGCCGCGCGTTGTGGCCACACGGTTTGAGGCGCCTTATAACGGATTGCGAAGCTCTACCAGCCGGAGGTTCGAGTCCTTCCTCGGGCATGGGTGTTTGTGTGTGTTGTTCTTAGCATAAGTTAGTTCAAGTAGTGCGTAAGTCTAGGGCTCGATGACCTCAGCGGTTTGGTCCCTTAGGAATTCACACACATTTCAACATTTTTTGTCGATCGTTAAGTGACGGCGGTGTGCCACTGTGTTGACGTGGTGAGAGATAATTCCTGAAATTTGGTATTCTCGGAACAGTCTTGACATTGAGGATCTCGGAATACTGAATTTCCCAACAATTTCCGAAATCTAATTCTCCATTCGTGTAGCTCCTCGTTCAGAGTCTGTTAATTCCCGTCGAGAGGCCATAATGACGTCAGAAACGTTTTCACATGAATGACCTGAGTACAAATTACAGCTCCACCAATGCACTGTTTCATACCGTGCGTGCGCGATACTGCTGCCAACTGTATACGTCCGATAGTAATCCATGAATTTTGTCACCTCACTGTAAGTTACAGTTCTATTTTTCAATTTAGTCACAGAAATCGTCAGAAACTGGCATTTTCGTGTTAATAGTTCTTGAGCAGCGGTAGTGTCATTCTTACAGGGCGCTCAGAGCCATCATTTCAGATTTTATAAGGAGGTCTTCACTTTGGTATTGTCAGCCGATAGTAACGCATTGTTAAATTTTCGCTGGTTTAAGAACAGCCTTTCCCGTGGTTATTAGTCTAAATTTAGTTTACTTGCTGTTGACCCTATTATTTTAACGTATTTTCAACAAAGATTTAAACTTACATAATAAAAGAAATACCTTGCACTGAAATATTAGAAAAAGCGGTAGCATATCACCAGGCCTTACTGGCTAACATCAGTTCAAAAGGAAGAGAAAATGAAGAATTTATGATGTTCATGATTTGTTGCCAAAAATGGCATGACTGAATGACGTAGCGATGCTGCCATAGCTAATACAAGAAGTTGAGGAAGCGGGTGAGACCGGAGCCGAACAGATGCTGTTACATCAGGGGCTGGCTGCTGATACAACAGGAAGTGCCTCTATGATGCAGAGCAATCACCACATCGCCGCCCAGCTGAAAGAGCCGATTTGTAAAATCTGCAAAGAAGCAGAGCCATTACATCACTGCTTCACATCTTTGCTGTGGGCTTTGTTCAGACATACGATGTGGATCGATGCCCTTACAAAACAAATACGCACAATCCCGTATAAATAACCTTCATTTTTCCACAGATGGATGCAATATGGCAGCCAAAAGCTTCGAGGGGAGATCTATGCGAGTCCACGAGTCGACATGAATCTACATGACATTCCTTATGCTGCAGGCCTACTGTTGGCTCTGAGTCCGAGGTTGTGGGCTTAACACTTCCCAGCTGTGGGGGTCACCTCCGAGCCTACTTCCAATCGCTGCCCGCCTTCTACCCTGAAGAATTGCTGTTTGCGGTCAGGTGTTGGCAGAAGTTCGGTCAACCACTGCAGTGCGGGCACACTGTGGTGTCCGCCGCCGTTTCCAGGACCATCCACTACTAATCAGAGCTGTCTTCAAATGGTTCAGATCGCTGTAAGCACTATGGGACTTAACATTTGAGGTCATGAGTCTCCTAGACTTAGAACTACTTAAACCTAACAAACCTAAGGATGTCACACACATCCATGCCCGAGGCACAATTCGAGCCCGCGACTGTAGCAGCAGCGCGGTTCCGGACTGAAGCGCCTAGAATCGCTCGGCCACAGCGGCCGGCAGACGTGTCTTCCCGTGCGAGGTACACGCACTTCAGGTGCAGCCTGCCATTAGCTGTGAAGCTATTTCCAGTTATGGCGCACGTCGCCCAGGCAGCTGCACGTACCTCGCTGACGTCATTGTTCTTCTGTGACACCAAAAGCTGACAGAGGCTGCAGGGCGCCTACTTCCCTCAGCACCTCCATAACCACTGTCTACGGGAAACATCCTGGTGGGCGCTGCCATTGCCAAGTGACGCAAAGTCTGTTGTACTTTGATTACTAATAAAATTAATATAATGTTCCATGATACGTCGAAATGAACCCATACAACCACCCGTCGCTCCACTGCTACCCCGCCAAGAGTGGTGCACTATCAGATTCCTCAAACCAACTTTACAATTACACCAACCACCACAGGGCCATCCATTCCCACCTTTTGCTATAAAGACACTGTGAGGTAGAAAAGATTATTAGAGAGAAAAACGACAATGGAATGTTACGGTTTGTTATCTTGCTCTTAGGCGGTATATAGGTGGGTCATCTTCCGTTTATGTAAAAGGTGAGGGTAATTTATGCCTTGGACGCGGTAATTCCTTACAATCTTTATTAGAGGCGTCAATCTGTACAAGTTTTTCTCCAATGAAGTCATTAAATTTGGAGCGCATGCTCTGACTAGGAAAGACTAGACGACGTGACCGGGTGAGTTCTTTACAACAAAACCGCCTTGCAATTTTCCTGAAGCAATTAACGTGAATTGTGGAAAATCTAGAAGTGGATCTGAACCACGAGCACCCAGGATGAGCGCCCAGTGCGGTACCACAGCACAATATCATTTGGTTCCCTGTACTTCGGTGATCAAACCGTATTTTTGCCACGGTATTCTTCTAGCATAAAGCATAAAACACGGAACTGCATGCAGTGTGTCACCTGAAGATGTGCAGGGTGACTATAATTATACTTTCAAAACGCTGTAGAAATGACACCAATAGAAAGAATGATGTCAAATTGCAACGGAATGTTATCAGAGAAGGGGGAATTGTATGGCAGAAGAAAAAAAAGTGTGAAAATTGATCAATAGATGGCACTGTATGTGTCAGACTACGTAAATGAAAACACGTGTCACGTGCACGATCTATTGAAGTGGGTATAAACACGCCGAGTACACGGCTTTTCCTTCTTTCGCGTCTGCGACGTTCGCCATGCCTTTCTCAATGCAGGATCGCACTCTGCTAGTAAAACTGTGTCGCAAGAATGATGACTGTGCACACGTCGCTCTGCAGAAGTTTCGGACACTGACAGGGTTGAAGAAAGGCGTTGGTCCGATGATTGCTGTGGGTCTGGAGAAAATGATTCGGAAATTCAAAAAGACAAGTTCAGTGAGTGTGCAAAGGAAATGAATTCATGCGACGTCAGTGGAAGCAGTGGCCACAGCAATGCAGGAGGAGACGAGTGGTGGTGTGCAAACGGGGAGTGCGCGGAGAATTGCCCCAACATTGGACATACCCGTGAGCACGGTACGTAAAGTACTACGAATCATCCTTCTTTGTTACCCATTCAAAATTACCCATAAGGTTCCTGTTGCTTCCTGTTGCCCCAACAGCAAGAGAGACCTTCGCTTTAGAAACTCTTGCTCGCATGGAAGTGGAAAATAATTAGCCGTGGAAGATTTTGTGGACAGTTGAAGCCCACTTCCAGCTGACAAGATATACCAATACGCAGAATTGTCTAATATGGGCTATGGAAAATCTTCAAGCTTTCTACTTCCTTTTGTAATCAGGACTTTAATAAAAATGTCAAAGGTAATGTTCATCAGAACACTGGGAGTAGTTGTGAACTAATTAAAAATAGATTTATTCATTCATTCCTTGTCCGCCCCTGGTAGCTGAGTGGTCAGTGGGACGAAATGTCATACCTAACGGCCTGGGTTCGATTGGGTTGGGATTTTCTCCGCTCAGGGACTGGGTGTTGTGTTGTCCTCATCATCATCATCATTTCATCCCCATAGACACGCAAGTCGCCGAAGTGGCGTCAACTCGAAAGACTTGCACCAGGCGAACAGTCTGCCCGACGGGAGGCCCTAGCCACACGGCATTTCCATTTCCGTTCATACTACCACAAGACAAAAAAAAAAAAAAAAAATAAAGAAACCTCACACAAACATTTATATTTGACAAACTCTTTC
Organism: Schistocerca americana; assembly: GCF_021461395.2. Classification (NCBI taxonomy): domain Eukaryota; kingdom Metazoa; phylum Arthropoda; class Insecta; order Orthoptera; family Acrididae; genus Schistocerca; species Schistocerca americana. The sequence continues at coordinate 429,655,263 of NC_060121.1, read as the reverse complement.
ACTAATGTGGGGTCTATGGTGGACAGACTGATCAGCTGGGGATTGACACACGACACCAACCACATCACTAATCGCTTTATCTGACTTCATACACGTGAATCCTGGGCTGGGTATGGCACAAAAACTATCCTACTATTAAAGATCGATACTCTACTATTCCAACAAGAAAAATATGGTTCGTAAGCACAGGATGCTGAAAAACATATACTGCAGCCAGCGCCGTGACACACTAGCAAAGGACACAACTCTCACCGTTTAGGTAGTGACCTGCAGTTCTTTACTAGCGAAGTGCCAGTACAAGAGTGACTTCTTCTCTTTCTCCCTGCTTTCCTCGCCAGCTCGGTAGCAAAGCCCATTTACAACTTAGACTACTCCCACTTTAGAACAAGCCAATCACGAGCTGGAGCACCGCATTCGAAGTTGGGAGACTGCTCCATGCGCAGCATACACAGATTTGACCAATCGCTAGGCTAAGTTGATTGGGAGAAAAAGGAAAAGAAAAGAAAAATTCAGCTTCGTGGCCTCTTTCCCACACATTTACGCCACGGCTTGTGCTAACAACATGATCAGGATGGAAGCACAGCCCTCCACAAAAAGATTGTTACCTCCCATGTTGCATCCATTACGAAGCTTCCGAAGACTGGCCACTAACTTTCTAAACGCCTGGTGCCTTCACAAATATGTTTTGTAGCAGAGTCTGGACGTCTGGGTGCCAGTGAACTATCCCACAGTTGCCTTGTTGGCTTCCCGCCTAACAAGGGCCAATCCTCTGCTTTATTGCCAGTCTTCAATGCTTTGCCTACTGCAGCGGTGTTTCCTCGGCGCTAGTCAGCCTACCTGGACGCGACCGAAAACCAACCGGTGCCATTCAACATGTCTGCAGAATGAGACCACAGAACTCGGCGGTCTGGAAATGTCTTCATCCGGGCTCCACAGAAACAAAACGCACTTCCCTCGGCCCTCAGTCGCCGAAAGGTTTTACTGCACTCGTTTGAATCGGCATTCCTTGAACGCAGGTAAAGGTATTCCTTCACTAGAGCACACAAGGAAGAGCGTAAGTACTGCGCTCCATATGTATGAAGTCAGATCGTAATAAAAATCATCTTCCCTAAGAACGTTAAGCAACATGTTACCCAGTCAGAAGGGAGAGTGCTCTGCAATTTCTCAAATGTACTCACAAATCAACCAGTACCATTTCATTCTGACAAGGTCACTGTGTGGTGCTGGTTTATGGCATCATTTATCATAGGACCATATTTACTTGAAGAAACAGGTGCTTCTGGTACTGTTACCTACACCGTCACTGGTAAGCCCTCTGCCGGCCGGGGTGGCCGAGCGGTTCTAGGCGCTACAGTCTGGAACCGCGAGACAGCTACGGTCGCAGGTTCGAATCCTGCCTCGGGCATGGATGTGTGTGATGTCCTTAGATTAGTTAGGTTTAAGTAGTTCTAAGTTCTAGGGGTCTGATGACCTTAGAAGTTAAGTCCCATAGTGTTTAGAGCCGTTAGAATTTTTTTTTTGGTAAGCACTCTGAGGGTCTTTTGTGCAATCACATCAGTCCAGGTCTCCAAGAGCATGGACATGTGGAAACGGTATGCAAGATGGCGCACTTCCGCACATCGCAGATCCAGTTAAGCAGCTGATGCAGCACCATTTCGGAAATGCTAGAATTATCAGCCGCCGTTTCCTTATAGCCTGTCCATCCCAATCTCCTGATCTTAATCCGTGCGACTTCTGGCTGCGGGGCCATCTGAAAGATGTTGTGTTCAGCATACCAACTGCAAATTTACATGCACTGAAGGCACGCATTGTGCAACACATTCTGAACTAGACCCTGGAAACAATGCGATCAGTTGTGGAAGACGCTATTTCTACTTTTCATTTTGTTGCAGGAAGCGGTGGAAAGCATATTGAATATGTTTTGCGCCAGCCACACAGAAATCAATAATCTGATTTGATTTCGATAGATGCTTATCATGCCCCCGGTAGCTGAGTGGTGAGCGCGACAGACTGTAAATCCAAAGGGCCCGGGTTCGATTCCCGTCTGGGTCGGAGATTTTCTCCGCTCAGGGACTGGGTGTTGTGTTGTCCTAATCATTATCATTTCATCCCCATCGACGGCGAAGTGGCGTCAAATCGAAAGACTTGCACCAGACGAACGGTCTACCCGACGGGAGGCCCTCGTCACACGACATTTCATTTCATGCTTTTTTTTGGCCTCAGGACAAATAAAACCGATGTAATTGTTGCCGTTTGAGGTTTTGGGTCTCAGGGCAATTAAAAACCAACGTGATTGATGCTATTTATGCAGTTTTTGGCCTCAGGATAATTAAAAATTGTTATAAGTGATGGTTTTTGTGCCCTTTTTTGGCCTCAGGACAATTAAAAACAGATTTTTTTCATTAGATATGATATGACCTTGCCATCATGGATAAGCTTACGAACCAAAAGTATCACACCTGTAGACCCATGTACACTGAGTAGTACAGTTTTTTAGCATCAAACGTACACCTTAGGCATTGTTACATGATTCATTTGTCATTTGTAGCCGATCACTATTAAATTATGATGCTTACAGTGCCATCTGTTGCTACATTTTGTAACTATTTACTTTACTTCTACCATATATTTTGCCCCTTCTCTGAAAATATTACATCGCAGTTTCACGTCATTCTTACCGGTGGTGTTATTTCTTCAACGGTTTGAAAGTTTAACTTTAATTATAATCACTCTGTATGTTATCTACTTATTGGTACTTTGTGGTGTGTAAAGCAATGAGGAAGTTTTCTAGTCTTAGTGTGACGATTAAGTTTCGTCATTTCGCCGAGCCACTTTGAATACCCAGCAAATGGTTCCGGTGTGACCGCCAATAAAGTGTTGACATTGGCCACAACTGCTGAGAGGGCACTCTGGTGGCCTGCTTTGGCGGTGCCGCCACCAGTCGCGGTCTCAGTTCCTGACCGAAGGCCAGCAAACAAATGACTGGCAGACAACCTGCGCCGCGTCAACTCAGATTGCTACGTGTCTCGACTCGACGTCAATTGGGAGTCCTCAACGGATTTTACAGCCGCATGCGATTTTCAGGCGTGGCCCGATTTGTTTGGTTTCCAGTCGTATTGGATTCTGGACTCGCTAGAAACCTGTTGCGTTACAAGGTACGCTGTAGCCCAGAGCGTTACAAGGTGCTCTAGGTTACAGACATTTGGTGAACTTCACTTTTGTCTTGTTCAAAAATGTGATTGTGTTTAGTACTAGCGCCTCCTATTCATTACTTATTGACAGTGGGAGATACTGTGTTTATTTTCGCGGCCTACTGAATGACCTTCGCTGTGGGTTGTTTGAAAAATGGTTGTAGTTATGGGTTACGGTTTCTATCGCCATTGTTTTGACTGTTATCTATTTTTTGAGCCCCTACCGGAAGTAAAGTGTTCCTTCCAGCCTTAACCGTTACGGTTTACTGTTGGTTTTATGTAACTGCCAACCTGTATTTGAGAATATATATGAGAGTTTTTGATACAGATGTTGTTTTGAAAGAAATATACGTAGATAAAGTTATAAACCTGTGATCGCAAGAATAATTCCGTTGATTTTTGTCTTGCCAGTAAAGAATTGTGAGAGTTCAAATTATTGTAAATTCTGTACTCACTCGTATAAGTGGTGCAAACCTTCTATTTTTAAAATGATTGTGCGTTGGCGTTATTATACATTGTGGTAATAAAATTGTAAGGATAACTTGGGCTTTCTCTCTTGGTTTGCGTGAGGTGCATGCATTTGTGCTGATTGTGAAACATTGCTTATCTTTCTGGAATGTTGTTGCGCACACCTCTCAACAAGGCATCACCATAGTTAGTAAAATGAAAACTTCGCTTGCAACATCACAAGCTAGTGACCTCACGTGTCGTACTTTGTGATCTGGTGAATTTTTTGCTTCATTTTCGTAAGAACGGCGCGGTATTGTCAATTGTAAGCCAGGTTACTGTCCAACAGTGAGACGGATTTGTCTCTTGCTTTAATTTATCAGGTCTTCAACTGTCCAGCTCAGCTGACACCGGCGATCTGGAATCTATTATAAACACAGTTCCATTTGTGCTTTCTTTCGAATATACTGTAGCTCCCAATTATGTATGCTCCTAAAGTTACTCCTTGTTCTGCATTTCGTAACGCCACACTTCGTACTTGGATGGACGCCGAACGAAACGCAATGCTTCAACGGAACTCTTCTTTCAGGCAGTCTCTTGACACACGTTTATACCTCAAAGCACTCTCTTGAGATCCTTTCCATTACATGTTTTGTTTAGATCCAATGGAAAAGCATTTACAACACATACAGAGACGTTAGATGCTCATGATTCTGCAGACTGCGCCCGTCATAGAATGTAAGTGTCATTTATCTTGTTAAACTGTTTTCATCATACAAATGAAGTCACGAGAAGGACTGCTATCCCCAAATCACTTCTTGATAATTGAAACTGACATGGAAGATGTTAAAATATCTTCTGTGGGTGATCTGCTTTCGCAATATGTGCCCTGTCGCGGCGAGCATTTTCGTCTGGGAGTACACACAAAAGTCACTTATTGCTCATGCATAACGACAAATATAACCATGGAGAACGTCATTCTTACAAAGCCTGATTCAAATAATGCTCGAATGAGATGACGGACTTCAAGTCAAACTACGAGAATACGACTCCAAATACAGAATACTTAACTATTTAACGCGTCAATAACCAATGTTATTTGTTATCGTTCACAACTGCAGCCTATTATCTGAAAAACGTACACAGAAGCATTACAGAAAAGTTCCTAAAACTGCAAAACACAGAATACTACGAAAAATCTAATTGATACCAATGCAGACTACTACTATTGACCCTTTAAACAACTAACCAATACTAATACTCTTGTTGGTACCACAAATCTTCGATAAAATTCTGAATTTTGTTTTTGTTCATGCCTTGGGGTTACGTATAAACTATGGAAGGTATAATTGCCTGGTCTTTCCCGGCTAGAGTCAGACGGCACTTTTTTTCTGAGTAGCGTACCGCGTCATAATGTAAAAACCCGGGAAAAACCAACGTTTCGATCATGGTTACAGTGGCCTAATTCTTGGTCTTGTGGACGCAGTACACCCACAAGAAAGCCACTGTATCCGTTTCTCCAGTACGGTTTTCTACATTATGATATGGAAGGTAGTTTCCGCTACTGGATCCTCCCTCAAACTACATCGAACTGCAGCCATTATCTGATGGATCGTAGGGCACAGGAGAGCGAATCAGCAGCGTTAACATCTCGACAATCTTTTCCACGATTGGCTACCAGTACAGTGACGGAAGAAAATCGCAACAATAACGAGTTGTGCAACATAAACGAAAGCTTATATGTGTTTCTACATCTGAAAGATGATATCTGTTCAAATTTCGCACCATTCGCATAAGACTGGCCTTAGTGACACCACTATGAGGTTGTAAATCACGTTTGCTTTAAACACACGCTGCGATGGTCGTGAACGTTAGTTACCTTTGAGGGATAGGACACAATGAGCTGGCATGAGTGAAGAATACCTTTAAGCTGACAAAGTCGCCATTATCAGCAACCTACTGAGTTTGAACGAGGTCGTGTAATATGGCTACGAGAAGCTGCATGTTCCTTCAGCGATATTGCAGAAAAATTTGGCATGAATGTAGCCACTGTACAGGACTTTTGGCAGCGGTGGTTACGGCAGTGTACCTTCACAACAAGACATGACACCAGACGGCCACGAGCTACTATCGAGAGGGAAGAGCATCGTATTTGGAATATGGCAGCAATCAAGTGGCACAATAGTGACTCAGTGAACTGTTGCAGATGGTTTATGCAACGACAGCCCAGGGCGGGAAGCCCTGTAGAATGCTTTCCACTGACCTCAAACCACCACCATTTACGACTTCAATGGCGATAAGCGAGAGTTGACTGGAGGGCAGGGTGGAAGTTTCTTGTGTTTTCTGATGAAAGCTGATCCTGCCTCGGTGCCAGTGGTGGCCGTGTGTTGGTTAGAAGGAGGCCAATTGACGGCCTGCAACCAACCTGTCTACCAGCTACACATTAGTGGACATGTCGTGGAGTTGTGGGCTGAGAGGCGTGCGATTTCTTAAGACAGGAGGAGCACTCTAGTGGCTAAGCCACACACACTGACTGCAAATTTGTATGTCAGTGTAGTGGTTCGACTTTCAATGAACAGCATTCCAGGAGGTGATTTGCTACAGGATAAACGCTCGCTCACATAGAGCTTCGAAACCCAATATGTTCTACAGAGTGTCGGCATGTTGCCTTGGCCTGCTCCATCACCAAATCTGCCTCTAATGGAGCACACACGGGACATCACCGGACGACAACTCCACAAACAGCATTAACCGTCACTGTCCTAACCGACGAAGTGGAACAGACATTGAATTTCATCCCATAAAATGACGTCTGGCAGCTATACAACACAATGCACGCACCTAGCATTTACGTTAATCTGTGATTCTTAAGTATTCCAGAAATTTCCACAGTCTACATTAACCATTTTCTGGTGTTGCGATTTCGTTTCCATCAGTGTATTTAGACCTCACCTTGCTGTAATCTTAGCCAACAACGCAATGGAAAATCCTGAAAACTCTTTTATTCAGTAGTCGCAGATCTCAGATACTTTTTCTCCATTCGTAGAGAATACTGCCTTTCCGGCATGGCAGCATGATAGCCTAGAAGACCTTTCATAACTAGTATCCAGGCCTCCATGCCTAGTCACTGTTAGTAATTGAGCTTGAAAACCTGCATTATCAGCCAGCGATGGAGTTCGTAGACAATGAAACATACTTGGCTATATTCTTCGCACGTAGCTTACTTGACGTTGCATTTCGCTCTTATACTCCCGTTTTCTGTGGTTCCTTGGATTTCCCTCTTAGTGATGGTATAGCGAGAATTATCGCACAATCAGCTTAACAGCTCATGCATCGAAGCTACTTACAAGAACAATATACAGAAGAATGGAAAAAAATTGAGAATGCGCTAGGTGACGATCAGTTTGGCTTTAGGAAAAGTAAAGGGATGAGAGAGGCAATTCTGACGTTACGGCTAATAATGGAAGCAAGGCTAAAGAAAAATGAAGACACTTTCATAGGATTTGTCGACCTGGAAAAAGCGTTCGACAATATAAAATGGTGCAAGCTGTTCGAGATTCTGAAAAAAGTAGGGGTAAACTATAGGGAGAGACGGGTCATATGTACAACAACGAAGGGGGAATAATAAGAGTGAACGTTCAAGACCGAAGTGTTCGTATTAAGAAGAGTGTAAGACAAGGCTGTAGCCTTTCGCCCCTACTCTTCAATCTGTACATCGAGGAAGTAACGATGGAAATAAAAGAAAGGTTCAGGAGTGGAATTAAAATACAAGGTGAAAGGATATCAATGATACGATTCGCTGATGACATTGCTATCCTGAGTGAAAGTGAAGAAGAATTAAATGATCTGCTTAACGGAATGAACAGTCTAATGAGTACACAGTATGGTTTGAGAGTAAATCGGAGAAAGACGAAGGTAATGAGAAGTAGTAGAAATGAGAACAGCGAGAAACTTAACATCAGGATTGATGGTCACGAAGTCAATGAAGTTAAGGCATTCTGCTACCTAGGCAGTAAAATAACCAATGACGGACGGAGCAAGGAGGACATCAAGCAGACTCGCTATGGCAAAAAAGACATTTCTGGTCAAGAGAAGTCTACTAATATCAAATACCGGCCTTAATTTGAGGAAGAAATTTCTGAGGATGTACGTCTGGAGTACAGCATTGTATGGTAGTGAAACATGGACTGTGGGAAAACCGGAAAAGAAGAGAATCGAAGCATTTGAGATGTGGTGCTATAGACGAATGATGAAAATTAGGTGGACTGATAAGGTAAGGAATGAGGAGGTTCTACGCAGAATCTGAGATGAAAGGAATATGTGGAAAACACTGATAAGGAGAAGGGACAGGATGATAGGACATCTGCTAAGACATGAGGGAATGACTTCCATGGTACTAGAGGGAGCTGTAGAGGGCAAAAACTGTAGAGGAAGACAGAGATTGGAATACGTCAAGCAAATAATTGAGGACGTAGGTTGCAAGTGCTACTCTGAGATGAAGAGGTTAGCACAGGAAAGGAATTCGTGGCGGGCCGCATAAAACCAGTCAGTAGACTGATGAAAAAAAAATGAAAAAAAAAGCGAATGATACTGCGATCACTCGATGCCATTCCACTCTCAATCGTCTCGCCTTTCACAAGCCCTCCATGGTTTGGCGGATTGCGAGACGTTTTCAGTACCTCTATTTGGAGTTCCATTACAGTCTCTTCTAGTTGCCTCTCACGGAATCAGTCAGACGGCTATACGGCATCAATGATTTCGTGTTGTGCATCGATAGCGTTTGCAACGAAGTAATATCCCTTAGCCTCAGTAGCAATAAGTCAATATCATCAATAAATTCAAAGTCTGTGGCAACCAGATTATGTTTTCATACAATTTACGTATTGTTAACGACCCTGTTATTTTTGTGTCACTGTAATTTCCGTGTAAAATATCATTATTGTTGTCATAGGACGTAATTCCAAGGTGGCCATTTGGGCATCTATTGGCGTATTGGGTTCTTTGTGTTTTTAGTTACGGTTCTTGAAGTCTCATGCACTACGTTGGCTTTTCCCATGGCATTAGGCTGTCCTATTTTATATCCATTAGGGATTTTGAGTAAATGTTACACAATCTGGCCATCCTCGTGTATAAATCCATGCTATACGATCGGTCATCGTCACAAAATGCTTACATACGTTTCTTCTGGCAAAAACCTGTTTCAACAGATCTGTTCGCCGACGATTCACTTTTAGATGGATTCAGTCTACGAAATAAATTGTAGGAAAAGTTATTCACATTTTGGTGCTTGTTCCTTACTAGACGCCTTAATGCTGTAATAAGCGTTATCGTCTGTTTAGCGTAATGAGTTACTTCACATTCTCTACTTTTCATAAATCTGTTGCGGATCTGTTCTGTTCTGTGTTCAATTGACTACTTCCTGCAGTACGTGTCGCACACCACATACAGTTGCACAGTTTCTGTCATTAAATGCTTCTCTGTTGTATGAAATGTCAATTCTCCGCCTGTAAGATTTCTGTCCGGATATTTGATACATGATATGGTAATAGTCACTCGTCTTGTACTTAAGTCTGGCTCCTAGCCATATCAAGACAGAATATACTGCAGCTTGCAAGTTAACCTCTGACTCCGTTGCCACTTCATCTACTGGCATTAACTGGCGTCTCTATGTTCGGTTATCCCCTCCCTGTGTAATATGCATTTACTGAAAGTTTCTCTACTCTCGTTACTCCATCTCCGCCCCATAACCAACCTTGGTATATTCTTCGCATTGTACCAAGAGGTCTTTTCTTTGCCTTCGATTGAACAACAGGCCAGCTCGTACACATCATAGATGTTGTAATCCTTGACAGTCCTTAGCAGCACATTTTAAATACTGCTACTACTAGTAGTAGTAGTAGTAGTAGCAGTAGCTTTATTTATCCGGAGATGTCTTTTATAAAGATACTGGATATGTCTTGTTATTACCTGTCTAGAATGACAGTGTTGGGACAGTTAGTCGGTAGCCCTTATAGTGGAACCCATCCCGGAATTTGCCTGAAATACACTCCTGGAAATGGAAAAAAGAACACATTGACACCGGTGTCTCAGACCCACCATACTTGCTCCGGACACTGCGAGAGGGCTGTACAAGCAATGATCACACGCACGGCACAGCGGACACACCAGGAACCGCGGTCTTGGCCGTCGAATGGCGCTAGCTGCGCAGCATTTGTGCACCGCCGCCGTCAGTGTCAGCCAGTTTGCCGTGGCATACGGAGCTCCATCGCAGTCTTTAACACTGGTAGCATGCCGCGACAGCGTGGACGTGAACCGTATGTGCAGTTGACGGACTTTGAGCGAGGGCGTATAGTGGGCATGCGGGAGGCCGGGTGGACGTACCGCCGAATTGCTCAACACGTGGGGCGTGAGGTCTCCACAGTACATCGATGTTGTCGCCAGTGGTCGGCGGAAGGTGGACGTGCCCGTCGACCTGGGACCGGACCGCAGCGACGCACGGATGCACGCCAAGACCGTAGGATCCTACGCAGTGCCGTAGGGGACCGCACCGCCACTTCGCAGCAAATTAGGGACACTGTTGCTCCTGGGGTATCGGCGAGGACCATTCGCAACCGTCTCCATGAAGCTGGGCTACGGTCCCGCACACCGTTAGGCCGTCTTCCGCTCACGCCCCAACATCGTGCAGCCCGCCTCCAGTGGTGTCGCGACAGGCGTGAATAGAGGGACGAATGGAGACGTGTCGTCTTCAGCGATGAGAGTCACTTCTGTCATGGTGCCAATGATGGTCGTATGCGTGTTTGGCGCCGTGCAGGTGAGCGCCACAATCAGGATTGCATACGACCGAGGCACACAGGGCCAACACCCAGCATCGTGGTGTGGGGAGCGATCTCCTACACTAGCCGTACACCACTGGTGATCGTCGAGGGGACACTGAATAGTGCACGGTACATCCAAACCGTCATCGAACCCATCGTTCTACCATTCCTAGACCGGCAAGGGAACTTGCTGTTCCAACAGGACAATGCACGTCCGCATGTATCCCGTGCCACCCAACGTGCTCTAGAAGGTGTAAGTCAACTACCCTGGCCAGCAAGATCTCCGGATCTGTCCCCCATTGAGCATGTTTGGGACTGGATGAAGCGTCGTCTCACGCGGTCTGCACGTCCAGCACGAACGCTGGTCAAACTGAGGCGCCAGGTGGAAATGGCATGGCAAGCCGTTCCACAGGACTACGTCCAGCATCTCTACGATCGTCTCCATGGGAGAATAGCAGCCTGCATTGCTGCGAAAGGTGGATATACACTGTACTAGTGCCGACATTGTGCATGCTCTGTTGCCTGTGTCTATGTGCCTGTGGTTCTGTCAGTGTGATCATGTGATGTATCTGACCCCAGGAATGTGTCAATAAAGTTTCCCCTTCCTGGGACAATGAATTCACGGTGTTCTTATTTCAATTTCCAGGAGTGTAATTTAGGGAAACCACGGAAAAGAAATCAAGGTGGTGGATAAAGATTGGAGCCACCACCTTCCAGAATGCAAAGCCACTCTGTTGAAAACAGCGCTGTCGCATACTGTTTAGACCCAGTGTACAATACTGTTTTACAAATAAGCTATTTAACAGTGATTAATGGATAATCTACGCTGCTTATTCATTTCTCACTCCCAGTCAATCTAAACGCTCACACACTATACACACATTGTGTCATAGTGCTACGCCCGCAACACTCACAATCAGGTGATATTAGGACCATTTTGTGCACAACACGTTCCCATTTGGTAGCCTGAAAACCTGAGTCAGCGTCTCTCTATAACGAGTGAGATGTTGAGCCTAGAAGACGATAATGTATATACATTTGAGACAAAGTTTCTCCAGGAAGGGAATGAAATGAAGGATAAAATGTAGCTTGAAACCGGTATGTGGAATATAAGGCGTTTCGTGTCCGCTAGTGTTATTTTTGTTGCCGAATACTTAGTAAGAACAGCTTCTAAATTGTGATCTACAGAAAACCTGCTTGTTATAATAATTTTGACTTTATATTCAAGTTTTACATATATTGCCACTTCTCATATTTCCATATAAATTCTAGATGAAAATCATGCTAAAGTATAATCTCTGGAATTAAATTCTCTATCCCTGTGGCTATATTGCAACCAGAGAGGCACAGAACACATATCGCATCAAAACTTCCAACATCTTTAACAGATACAAGCTCACCTACCTTGTTTTTCAGCTCCCTCAAGTTGTGATGACACAAATTAATTCTACGTTTCTGGACAGAGGTACACACAAGTGTCGATCAAAAAGATCCCGTTAGAAGGCTGTACAGTCCAGAATAGGTTTCGCGAATAAGGCAAAATCGCCATGAAGATTGAGACAATCATCCCACGGACGCACCAGGTAGAAGATACACTTCTGGTAAAACGCCGTGTCCTGCTCTAATGAAGAAGTCTGCAACTGCATGCTGCACATGCGTGTCCGACAGGATTCGGCGACCTTTCGAGGCTTTTCTAAGCTCCGAAGGCGTGAAAATCGCGTAGGGAGGGATAAGATTACAGGATGGATCTGGAATGCCTCGCATTTGAGTTGGCATTACTTGTGGATTACATTTGTATTACAGGGACGTGCGTTATCATGAAGCTGCAGCACCCATTGTCGCAGTTTCTCTGGGCGGTGGTTTTCGACAGACATGCCGTCCCACTTACATTCTACATTCTCCGAAGGATGTCTAAATCTGTTTGTCCTTCGGCAGCCATGAAAAGAATAACATCACGTTGGTCGGTTTTGGACGCGTTTTTTGGACGCGTTTGATAATGACTTCGCCATAGTTCACGTTTCCGCATTTACCGCACGCGCGTCGGAAAGACACGAGTACCACACTAATCCCCTGACGACATGTTGGTGCTTATGTATCGAAATCGCGATATGTTGCATATACATGACGGGACAAATAAAATAGGCCCGGAGAACAGGGTTCCAGGGTACAAAGAAACATAGCAGAGGAAATGAAGTACAGTGCTAACCTTACTACACCAGACGTAGATAGTGACTACCATTCATCTCTTGGCACTTTTGGGCCTGGTTAGCAATTTGCTGAAGGCAGATCGAAGCTGAACTGTTGAAACTGCTTCAGTCTCGTCTGAAACGTTGTGCTGCAGTTGTTTAAGACCGTGTGGGTTGTTGCGATACACCTTAGACTTGAGGACTCCCCACACAAAGTAGTCGCACACCGACAAATCAAATGACCTGGGTGGTCCGCTAGCGCCGCGACCAGACTGACCTCTACTAACAGTTCTGTCACGCGTGGAGATTGAGTAAGCGTGCTCCAAGGTTCGTTCTGGCTGTATGGGAAGTTGCTCCATCCTATTGGAAGTAACTGTAAGTCTTTTGCTCCTTCGTTAATGCTCCACAAATTCACGTTCAATCTTATCCGTTCGTCCTGGGCACTTTTATTTGCCCCATTACGTAGCTTGGAGCAACGCCTTAAAACTGTAACTCTTTTGGTCGCCCCTTGTAGAATATGATCTTGTTCATTTGTAATTTCTTTCGGGACTTTCTGTCTGTAGGCTGACTCTAAACTATGAAACGTGCCCCATGCCTCCAGTTGTCACAGCTATCGTGCTCGTAGTTCGCTTACTTGAAGTGCAGGAAGACGGCGACGGCGACGGCGAGCGCTGCCAGCGACAGGGCGTAGCCGCTGAAGTAGAGCGTCGTCGCCACCTCGACGCCGGGCTCGTCGGCCGCCAGCGGGCTGAGGTCGCGGCACAGCGAGTAGTTGCTGTAGCTGGACCACGTGCCGTTCGCGTGGCACCACCGCGACGCGTTCTCTGCAACACACCGGCTACTGGCGACAAATCACTGGAAACTGTACCTGCAGTAAAATACATGGCACCTATCACTTAATCAGAAGCCCGACTACATTTGACACCATAAACCGCCTTGCCAGTGAAGTCCTGCGAGAATATCGTAGGGAAAACACATGAACTATTGATCACGCCTTGACTCAACGCGACCTATCCCATTCCGCCAGGGCGTGGACTGGCCAATCGCCGTGGCGGTAGGAATCCGCCACGTTCTGGAACAGGGGGAAGGTGCGCTAACACACGAACTTGACAATTGCACACCGATAGCGACCTAGTAGATAGATAATTCTCAGTAGGAAATAGAAAGGACATCTCAAAATAGAACCTGCAGCGATTTTCTAAGCGCCAGCCCGGTGCCAGGGGTATGCCCACTGGGATTAGTTCGGTGGGCACGGCCACATAGTTGGTTTATACAACAACTAGCACGGCTGTAACGCTGCAGGAAGTAGCTTTTAGAATAGTTAGATTAGAGTAGAGACTAGATCTTACCCATTAAGTAACTAACTCATAATTTCCTGTAGTATGTAAGTAGACTAGAACTAGAATTTTAAAAAAATTCTGCTAACATCATTGAATTGTATTGTAGATGTTAAGACCCACTAATGTATAAGGTGGTGGGTTATAATGTATGTTATTATTGGATTGAATAAAGATTTTTTTTAAAAATACATAGCGTGAGGTCGGATGAGTTGAGCATGGGTGCAGGCTCACAGTTCCTCGGTCACTTGTACGGTGCACTTGGTACGGGCCCGCCCACCACCGGCGCGCCGTAAGGCACGGAATCTCGCACAGGGCATATCGCTTCTTGGTCGAGCGTGCCGGCGACATGCCTCACATACAGCCTCTCCTTCCCAAGTGGCTATTTCCGCCTTCCTGTGGTCCAGAAGCTATGCTCGGCATTTCCCGGGCCTGCCCTGATGCTGCCTTGCGTCAGAAAGGAGAGCTGCAACTCAGTCCGATGTGAAAGCGAAGGGTGCGTGAAAAAGGGAGAGCTGTCCCCCCAAGGGACCAGAAGATGGGTCCCTTGGGGGGGGGGGGGAGGGTTGAGCTGGACTGCTAGGCTGGAGGGTGTTGCTCACTCTGTGTGAGACTCCTCTGTGCTGGGTGGCTGCAGCACCCTTCTGTCCTTGAGCAGAGCGCCGAACACCGGGTGCCCTGCATCCCAGCGACCTCGTTTGTTGGCGTAGAACCTCGGAACGCGTCGGCAAGGACGCTTCCACGCGCCTATGGGTAACTGGGGCGTGATCCGCCAAACCCATGAGGTGGCAACATCACCTGGGCCAGGTTAGCTGGGTCCAGACCACTGAGCGACTAGGTGACTGGCCCACCATCTGAGTAGGAGTGATCCTTGGCCGGTAAGATGAAGCTTGGGATAGTAGACGGCTAAAGGCGAGAAGTGCATCCGCTTCTCCAGAGTGCGGGGTGTACTTGCCAAGGAGCACTGAGTGAAATCATCGATGACGGGGCCACTGAGGGGGACCAGTACGTTGGCGACGATGTGCTGCACCCGGCATCTCAGAAATGCCCTTGGCCTAGAGGGGGGGGGGGGAAGCGACTGCAGCAGTCTCCCCCCCCCCCCCCACTCCTTGCCCCCTGCGAGAGAAGCTGGTCTGGGGTAAGAGACGGGCTCCCATATTTTCATTCGTCTACAATTCACAATGGCTGATCAGGAGGCGAGTGACATGAGTGCTTTTTCGAGGTCTTTGATGCTTACTCTTCATACCTCAGAAGAGGGGCTGGGGCTAAATGAGGAAACTGTTATTGAAAGGCATAGTAGAATTAATCAAACACTAGATTCTAGTGTTAAGAATGGGAAAATTAGTTAGGTAGCAGTCCTGGCAATCAAAAATGAATTAGCTGCCTGGACCATCGCTAGTGCGAAGCTCGAGGGGCGAGTGGAGGAATTTGAGAAACAGAACGAACGACTGCGTAAGCAACCAATAAAAACAAGGGGCTGGAGTGGCCGTGCAACTAGCCACTAAGAGCCAGTCTACAAAAGAAACAATGGCTAAAGAATGGAAAATATCTGACACGGAGGTCTTCTCCCGTCAAGGCAATAAAAAAGTGCAAAAGATTCTTACAACCACTGTAAACTTTGCAAAAGACAAAATCAAAATAAATAAAATAAAGGCGACAAAAATGTAGTTACAGTGGATTTCGCCGTTGAAGAAGATCGGAATAAAATCTTAAATCATTCAAAATTAAACAAATCAATGAAGTTCGAACCGCCCAAGAACCAGAACCCTTTGGTAATCTTTTATGATGCACCAGTCACACTAAAAATAAATTGACTTTTACGAAACAATCTTTCAACAGAATTTTGAGGACATGAACCTGGAAACATTCAAAAACGAGTTTAAGCTGCGTTTTAAAACCGGACCCAGGGAACGAGATGTACATCACGTTGCCTGGTTCTCTGAAAAATGTGGTGCAGGCTCACCACTATGGGCAGGATATACATGGACTTTCATGCCTTCAATGTGAGGGATTACTTAGTAGTTAGCCGATGCCACAATTGTGGCGACCTAGACCATATTCATAAGGACTGCGAAAGGAAGCCACCTTGCTCCAGGTGTGGAGCTGAAGACCATGTAAGGAAAAACTGCATCAGAACTGGGATATGCATCCCCTGCACGCGAAGAGGGAAGAAACCATGCAACACCACCAGAAGAAACTGCCATACCTACAGGAAGCTAGAGCAAAGGCTCATTGCCAGAACTGATTAGGGCTGAGCCGATACCCGTACACAGGAAACCTAAGAGAAAGTCACCAAGCAAAAGGTTGAAGGACGGACTAAGAGCCAGCAGATTTAGGGAATTTATGCAAAAGTTCAACAAGAAGCAAACTCAAAGAGTGGTAATGAAAGATGTATGTATTAAAACAGACCCTTGTGGTCAGAAAGATGTTCCCTCTCCTTCATTCCGGGGACTAAGGTAGCCTGAAGAACATGAATGACCGAAAGGGCATCCTGTGGTAGGGAGTCTTCCGATGATAAGACACAATGATATGGTCACTAAAGAGCGAGTGCAGGTTAACGTTATGAGTAGTACAAATTCGCCAATAGACCCACCTTTCCAGAGAGGATTGGGTGTGGTCTCACTAGGGTGTACTCAAACTTAGAACACGGTATGCAATTAGTGCGCCTGGAGGAGCCAGCTGTCCTCACTACAGCTCTGAGGCATGTGGGGCCTGTCGGTCACGGGTACGGTAGGGACGTCACATTCCTGGTGATGGTGGCTGTGGATAGGTTACAGCTCAAGACGATGAATCTCCCCACTGACTTTGGGGCCCTGCGAAACTCAATCAAAAAAGTGTTCGAAATACGAAATGAAAAATTTGATTTGGACGAGTTATACAACCAATCTGTTATTACAAATGAGAGGATAGCGCATGAATGGTGGAAGAACTGGCCAGATACTCACATCCGAACATACTTTCCACGAGCACGTTAAACATAGGACATATAAATGCGCACATCAGTCAACTAGTAATGCAGGAACTCCGAAGGGTGGTGGAGGAGAGGAGTCTGGAAGGGCTCTGTACAGAAGCTGTACACCCATGCTTGGTGGATACCCTTTGTAGCAGCCAACTGGCAAGTGATCCACAGTGAAGTGGAACCAAGAGCTGCAGCCATAGTCATAAATAGGGCGCTGAGAGCTACGGTTTTCGCACAGCTCTCCGATGACCACTGCAATGTCGTGGAACTACAGCCGTCTATTGGAGCGCGTACCTCATCAATAAGTACCTCCGATATGGTAGAGGAATTGATGAATTTCTAGACAAACTAACTGATGTGGCTACAGCGTTGCAGGGGCGCAGATTTGTCGTGACAGCGGACATAAACGCGAACTCCCCACTATGGTTCCTTGGCACTCGAGAGGACCGAGGAGAAAAACAGAAGAAACTATCACGGCGCTGCAGTTAAGAGTAGCCAATAAACAAGGGCACCCCCCCTATCTAAACTGGTGGTGGAGGTGAGAGCACAAATATTGACGTTACTTTGATAACGTCTCATCTCGTAACCAAGATAAAAGATTGGACTGTCTGGGACCAAATTACTACTAGCAACCACAAAGTATTAACATTCTCATTGAGTGATAGGGTGTGCCACTGGGAGATGGGGTGTGAGATACGATTCAGCTACAACAGGACCGATTGGGAGCGCTTGGCGAGGGAGTGTGACGTACAGACATTACCACAAGGTGACGAGAACGTAGAGAAATATGCCGAGAAACTGGTGAAAGCAGTCATCAGGGCGATAAAGGCAGCTTCTCCATCACCATGGTCAGCCGAACTGAGACAGATTCGCCAGTTTGTAAGGAGGGCGAGGAGGTACTACCAGTGAAGTATCTACTGGAAAAAAAGCAAATGTTTACAGGGAAGCGAAAGAACAATTTCAACAGGAGCTGAGGGCAGTCAGGGTGAAGAGTTGGGCATAATACGTGCAAAGCCAATTGGCTACAGACCTATGGGGTATCCCATACAAGCTATTACGGCAAAAGATAAGGTGTTGTCCACCGTCAGGAATGAGGGCTGGATGACGGAAATGGAAATGAGCTTATGGCTTCGTTGGCCAGAAGGCCTCATCCGGGGAAGCACGGCGGCCAAGTGCGTCTTATTTCAGTCGACGCCACATTAGACGACTTGCGTACCGGTCATGGGGATGAAATAATGAAGACAACACAAAACGAAGTCCCCGAGTGGAGAAAATCGCCAACCTGGCCGGGAATCGAAGCCAGGTCCACTTGCACGGGAGGCAAGCACGTTACCACCCAGCTAAGCACTCAGACTGGATGATGGAAACTTGGACGGAGACTGCCGAGGTCCTCCTCTGGGTCCTGTTGCCTGACGAGAGTGAAGAAGGTGATTCAGAGGAACAATGACGAATCAGGACAGAAAACCAACAGGCTTACGAAGATAATAGCATAGTTTATCCCTTCTCCGAAGAGGAGGTCCGTGCCCAAATAAAAGCGCTTAAGAAGGCCAAAGTTTCTGGCCCAGACGGCATCAAGGCAGAGGTGGTACAATTCCTGTAACCGTCGCTGGTGGCACCTCTCACTAAGTTATACAACGAGTGCCTACAGGTCAGGAAATTCCCCTTCATCTTCAAAAAGGCAAATGTTGTAATAATTAAGAAAGGTCCAGATAAAGACCCAAAGCTTGGTCTGTAACATGCTGGCACACCTGTAACGCTGCAGGTAGCGTAGATTAGTTTAAGCATAGATAACATATAAATAAGAAATAGCAGTAGTGAACTAATCCCAAGTAACACAGTAATAAAAGAAATTTGGAGCATAAGATAACAGTAAAACTTAGCAATGCCCATAGTGGAAATAGTAGTAGCACTAACATACAGTAGTAATAACAAGAAAAGCTGCAGTATTTGCAATACAAATATAAAATTAAGACCCACTAATGTATTTAGGTAGTGAGTTAAATACGTATCATGTAGTTTTCTGAATAAAGAATTAAAATAATACATGCAAATAATCGGTCGAAGGAACTTCAGCGAGGAAATCTATTGCGTAACCAATCGTTCTATCTAATATCTGTTATTAATGGTACGATTCGTGAAAAGTGAAGACGCTCTGAACTAACTAGGAAAGCTTGTGTGACTTACGTCAGCAACACCCGTCTATTTGAACTTGCCAACTCTTCATACCCCAGGTACAATAGGCACCAGAAGGAACCTGGCAATATGTACTAATAAAAAAAAAAGGAACAAAAAATGCCTCGTGAAGGAATTACCTGAATGGGACGGGGAAAGGAAATCGGTATGTGTGATGTACTTTTATAGACAAACAAACGATCACAGTTTCAGAAAAGTTGAAAGGTTCATTCAAGAGAAAGAGCTTCACAAATGAAATGAAATGTGCATATGACACTTGTGGCAGGATACCCCTTTCCAGAGAATTCGGCCACCTGGTGGAAGTCTTTTTTTAGTGGAAACCACTTCGGTGACTTGAGCGTTGATGACGATGAAATGATAATGAGAACTACATACACCCAACCTTTAGTGGAGAAAATCCCTGACGAGGCCTGGAATAGAACCCGGCTCGCGAAGTCGAGAGTCACCATCGCTAACCGCAAGAGCTGCAGGCAAGGGCTTCACAATCTGAGCGAGTCAGTACTGCGTTGGTCCACCTCTTGCCCCTATACAAGTAGTTATTCGGCTTGGCGTTGATTAATTGAGCTGTTGGATGTGCACCTGAAGGATATCGTGCCAAATTCTGTCCGAATGGCATGTTAGATCGTCTAAATCCCAAGCTGGCTGGAAAGCCTTGCCCACCATGTGCCAAAAATCCTCACTCTGGGAGACACCTGGCGACCATGATGACCAAGTTATCCTTTGGCACACACGAAAACAAGCAATAGACGGACATTACCTTGCTCAAATGTAGATATTTGGAACATAATGGGCAGGCCCTCCAACCACGTCGGAATTTTGACGGTCTAAAGGCCAGTTGGACAGAGTTTGGCACAATGACCTCCAGGAGGGCATAACAATTCTGTCAATCTGCTGAATAATTGCTTGCATAAAAACCAGAGGTGGACCAACGCGTTATTGAAATGCTTAAATTATAATCGTTTGTTTGCTTGTACATGTACATGACGTCTACTGATTTCCCTTTTCGATTAATCCCCTCGTCGAGGGTTTTTTTTTTTTTGAGAGTATTATTGCCTTCTACATTATTATGTCTCTCGCAATACTGACAACAGCTAAGTTACGAGATTATGCAATGCCCACTTCATAGGTTCCTCGGCGTACACACGCCCCAAGATCCAGTATACGAGGTAAATGCCATCGTATCATAATCGATACACAATATCTCATTTGTCTTGTAAACTAGGTGCTCCCAACCATGTACAAAAAAAATTGACAACTATTTCTCTGACACTGCTGTCATCCTAATTCATTGCGAGCGTGTATTTTGCTCACAGTTCTATGCCTTGCTGCTTTTATGAAAAAACTGAAGCACTTCCTTCCGCCAATTTCATAACGTTTACTCAAAAATTTACGTATATGCTCAGTTAATCCGCTATCAAACGCTACCAACTACATTGTTGATTACTACAACTTCCGGGGTCACAGCTCCTCTTCAGACCCAACGAAAACAAGTGCAAAGTGCACATGTCTCAGATAACTTAAAAGGCAGCACATCTGCCTTCCGTGGTCCATCAGAAGGAGTACGATGAGTCATGCGTGCAGATGTATCACCTTTTAATTTAACTGGGACGTTTACATATTGTGCTGGTTTTCGTTGGATCTGAAGATGGAGCTGAGACCCCGAAACTGCGTTATACAAGACTTCAGTAAGAGTAATTTTGTCAACTGTACAGGGAGTTTCAATTCTATGTAGCACTTATGGATGTCCGACTAACAGCAATTTTTTACTACCATCTACTTCCTGTAACACTCATTTTTGTTACCACTTCTCAATCAGTCACGCCATGTCCTTCTCGTGCCTACATTCATTACGTTTTATCGCGTTCCTCCTCCTCCTCCACCCCCTCTCTTGTGCCAATTCCTATTAACTCTCACAGTTTAAAACTACTTGCGAGTAATCCGTCGTTATTTTTGTACTATTTATGAATGAATAGAAACTCTGATTTCTCTGCTCTGTTTATGTTGGAGTAACTCCCAAATGATGGATTCTATTAGAAGAAATGAATAACATGCTAAGTGTACCGTATTAAAGCAAAATACACTATCTGATCAAAAGTATTCTAATACCTATTAGTAGACATTAATATGAGGCGTGTTCTTTACAACGGCTTGAACTCTGCAAGGGACACTTTGAGTGAGGTGTCTGAATGTCTGTGTAGGAATTCCAGCCCATTCTCCCTGCAGAGCCGAAACAAGAGGCGGTAGTGATTTTGGGCGCTGGAGTCTGGAACGAGGTCGGCGTCTTGACTCGTCCCAAAGATGTCCCACTTTATTTTTGTTACGGGGCACAGCCTAAGCGAGTTTATATCCACATGCTTGACAATGAGAAACTTCGAAATCGGCTGACTGCACAATTAATTAAGAATACTACAGCCTACTGTTTTCTTTTACATTTCGGATATGTTATTGTCCACAAATCACTGTCTCACAGACTGGGTGCATTGTCATGCTGATGCAAATAACCACCGTCTCCGAATTGTTCCTCTAGTGCACACAGACCACGCAAAACACCCCCATACAATTAGCAGCAGCTATTCGATATTTCACTGCTGGGACTACATGTCAAGGCAGATGACATTCCCAGGCATTCACCAAACCCAAACCATTACATTGGAATATCACGGCGTATAGAGGGATACATCACTCGAAATCATTCGTTTCCAATTATCCAATGTCCAGTGTCGTTGTTCTTTAAGCCACCTCAACCGTCACTTCCCACTGACTACAGAAGTAAGTTGGTTATGAATAGATGCTCAATCATTGTATCGCACTCTTTTTTAACTTCCTGCCTAAAGTCATTGTGATATCCGGACTGCTGCTCAAGAAAGATTCCTTCCACTGATATCATGCTATTTTTTACAATCACTCACCGCAATGCTCTGTGGTCTCTGGCCTCCGTACTTGAGATCTGCCTGTTATTGACTTAGCTATGGCTATTCCTTTGCTTTTCCATTTCACAATCACATCATCTGCAGTAGTGTAGGCCGGCATTACATAGTCTAATATCTCCCTGATGGAATGTTTACTCAAGTCACATCCAATGACTATCCCAGTTCGGAGTCAGTGTGCTCTCCTGACCTATCCATTCTGCTGTTACTGCTTCCCTACTCATAACACAACACTCTCCGCCTCCTCTTACACTGGAAGGTCCTCCTCTCGTGACATGTAGTGACCAGTTCCGCCTTACGTACCGGTGTTACTTATCAGGTGATACGTGTAGAACAACGGGAAAGATGTAAGAGAGGTTCTGATGGCCCTAATCTTGCCGTGTTAAATAAATAAATAGTGTGGAACGATCACATCAAATCCTGGTAACAGCATAAGCGCGGCTTAGATTCACTGGAAGAATGCTGAGGAAGTCACTGCCTAAAAAAAGTGAAGCGGAAGATATGGTAAGATGTGACCCTAACTTTACAGATGTACACACTATGGGTGTGTTAGAGCTGCAGAATGGCCAGAATAGTGTGTTAGTGTTTACAGAACGCAGGTTTTCACGGTCAGTATTTGCCTAATTGCTGATATTTATTTTATGGACATAAGGCCGTTGTCCAATGCATAAATCGCAGCCTAACCTTTCGCCTTCAAATGTTCGAGACATCGTCAGTGGCTTCAACGAATCAGAAAGAGGCTGCAGAACTGTTTATATCCATCCCATGAAACGGTCGGTGCGTGACACCATCAGACCGCTGCGTAAGATCGGAGAGTCGCGCCTACGCGTGCTGTACGGAGCTTGTAGTGCTGGAGCTGTTTGTTTTATTTAGCACTAAGGCTCACAAACTGTCTTGTTTCAGTCCTTCTTTCTTATTAAAATTATCTTCGTATTATTGAATTTCTATAACCTCCTTGTGCATCATAGCGTGATAATTATTAGAGCTTGCTGAAACCACAGTGTCAGAGAAACGAATTTGGAGGTTTTCCGGTCCTAGCGCATGATCTAATACTGCCTATTATTCGTCTTGCCCAGGCGACAATTACTCTTGTTCCCTTAAGTCTGCTGTAAATGTTTCTACCTGTAGTTCATTTGTACGTTTTGCCGCAAGTGCAAGGGATATTTGTGTACTCCTGCTGTGGCAAGCGGCGGATGTTTTGTAAAAACTGTCAAAGATCGCATCAGCAAAGTAGCCAGGAAGCACAATATTGATACAGTGTTTAAACCAACAGCAAAAGAGCTTGTACATTTGAATATTACAATGGATCTACGGCCGCCACTTTATACGCGTGCTGCAAATGCAGTTTTGCCACCAAGGTAAAGATAAGTAATGGAGTAGTAAAAGTAAAGAAGTAATAATGTCTCGAAACTTAATTTAATAATATGATGTAATTTAACGGTGGTCACCTTGACAAAGTATATAAGGGGTGATTATAATTAAACTTTCCCTATGTAACACGTTATAACACGGAAACTAATTACCGTACTACTACCAAACTTGGTAACATTAATGTCCAGAGTAGGGGGGATTTCCAAGGGCACAGCGTCACCGTCCAGTACCAAGGCCACCAGGTACCGTGACCAGTTTATCATGATTCGTAGTCTCACACACATGACCAGTCGCAGTGCACTTGTTGACGTGTCAACATGAGCTTGGAAAAAAGGAGCAGGGTATTATTGGTGAAGCTTTATTATCAAAACAACAGTAATGCTGCAGCTGTACTTCGAGAATATCGCCTTCTGAAAGGATCACGGAAGAGACCTCTTTCTCCACTTGCTGTGCGGAGCGTGAGGAAGAAGTTCGAATCAACTGGAGAACTGGCTGTCGCTCCACGAAGAGACCGACGATCGGTTGCACCACAGGTGGTTGATGAAATCGCTATAGCAATGGCAGACAACGATGCGCCCAATTCTCGGTCGTTAGGTGGTGCTCGTGCTGTGTCACGACAGTCGAACAACCCATTGTCCACTATACGGAAGGTGCTTCGAACCACTCTCAAATGGTATTCGCGCAAAATCCATATCGTACAGCAGTTTCAATCACAGGACGCACAACGACGTGATCACTTCGGTCTCCACTTCATCGCAAGGATTGAAGTTGACGAGAGCTGGCCGTGGACCATCCTATGGACAGACGAAGCTCACTTCCCTCTGACGTGTGAGATGAACAATCAGAACTGCGTGTTCATCTCCATTCACTGTGCATGATGTTCCTCTGTATGGTGAACGTGTCGCCGTACGATGTGGCTTCACAGCTATGTTCATCATTGGCCCATTCTTTTTTGAATAGGCTGGCGCTCAAGGACCAAAGACGTGCAGTGTGACTGGCCAGTGTTATTGCGATATGCTTCGTCAGCATGTCATACCCGCCCTACAGGAGAGAGACGCATTGAATTCACCATCTCACTCCCTGTGATTTCTGGTTGTGGGTCTACCTGATGGACAGGGTTTACCAGGGGAACATTCACACATGTGGTAATCTGAAGCGCAGCATATCAAGAGAGGTAGCCAGCGTACCTACGGACATGCTTCGTTATGCTGTGCAGAATGCAATTCTGCGCCTTGAGACTCTTCTGGACACAGATGCGTGCCATATTGAGCCCCCTTTCTTTAACAGTAATGGCACCGGTATGCATGATGCACCGTAGCAGCACATTAAAAGTATTTCTGTAGAATTGATTCTGCATTGTTTCTCTCCCCCACGTCCTTGGCATTAATTCTACCAGCTTTGGTACTCTTATGGTAGTTAGTTTCCGTGTTATAACGTGTTAAATAGGGAAAGTTTATTTATAGCCCTCCGGTACAAAGGACAGTCAAAAGAAATAGAGGCAGATGGGAAAGAAGTTTGTATAGTGTTTTACTTGAAAAGTAATCGCCGGAACTATTATTACATTTATCCCACTGTGAGACAAAATGGTCACTGCCTTCATGAAAAAATATTTGTGGTTGCCTGGGGAAACATGAGTGTACCCAAGTATGCGCATCTTCGTCCGAAGTAAATCAACGTCCACGTATGTCTTTCTTCAGGGTTCCAAAAACGTGGAAATCGCATAGGGATAGGATGCATAAGGGCAGGCAGGCCCACATGTTGCCAAGGTTGCCTCTACTAAGCAGTAGCAGTTTCGCTGGGAAGCCCACATCCTCCATACAATTCCGATGTCATGGATTGCGTGGCCTCTCCCGCCAGAGGTTCGAGTCCTCCCTCGGGCGTGTGTGTGTGTGTGTGTGTGTTGTTCTTAGCATAAGTTAGTTTAAGTAGTGTATAAGGCTAGGGACCGATGACCTCAGTAGCTTGGTCTCTTAAGAATTCACACATTACAATTCCGAAATCTCCCCAGTGCGATTTACGCATTTTTAGAGCCCTGAAGAAGGATATTCGTGGCCGTAGATTTGCATGGGGCCGGCCGGGGTGGCTGAGCCGTTCTAGGCGCTACAGTCTCGAACCGCGCGACTGCTACGGTCGCAGGTTCGAATCCTGCCTCGTGCATGGATCTATGTGATGTCCTTAGGTTAGTTAGGTTTAAGTAGTTCTAAGTTCTAGGGGACTGATGACCTCAGAAGTTAAGTCCCATAGCGCTCAGAGCCAGCCATTTGCATGGGAGGGAGAGGTGCTCTGGTTCAATCATGGTTCTGTAGTCAACTGCAAACATTTTTGATGAAGGCACTGACCGCTCTGTCTCAGTGTGGGATAGGTGTTTTAACAGTTATGGTGATTACTTTTGAAATAATAGACAGTTTTCTTTTTTATCCATCTGTCTCATTTTTACTGAAGTGATCATTATATATACACGTTTGTTCATGAGTACCTCAAGGATTACAAGAGACGACTGCACAATAACTACAAGACACTCACAAAGTAATACTTATCAGTGGACAGAGCATCCCTCCCAGTACTTTACAACTCCTCAATATGAGCGCCATGCGCCATTTGTAACGCATCAAACTTCAATATGAATTGGCGGTTCATTGAAGTCACTGATTCGCATTGGTTGGGATGGGGCAACAGCAGCATGCTTTGCTAATCAGTACACAGAGTTTCCCTATCTGCAGGCGTCAACTAAGTCTAAGCCACAGAATGGTGCAGACGATATGTCCACTTGTTCCATTATTCCGACGCGCTTGTCAGCTACTGGAAGTTCGCCATGGCACGTGGTACGAGGCGAAACTAGGAGAGATCTTTTGTCCACTGTTATGTGTCATTTTACGTTTGTCTTTTAGTTTCCACGCATTTGTTTTCTGAAACTCCATAGGTAGTTGCGAATAAACCTGTATTCACTGCTACTGGTTGCTACAGCGCAATGGGCGTCTTCAGAAGTTAAAATGTTATAGCATCTTAAGCAAGACTATCTACCAGTTCACAATGCACGTGGTATGGGGTGGCCGTTTCACTGTGTAAGTAGGGAATAATGTGACTGTCTTTGCGATGTGTGAATTAGTTCGTAAATAAGCAGGGAGGGAACAATAAGAGAGGGAGACAAAGAACGAAGTGCTCAGATTAAAGAAGGGTGTAAGACAGAGATCCAGTCTTTCGACCCTACTGTTCAATCAGTACAACGAAGAAGCAGTGACGGAAATAACAGGAAGATGCAAGCGCGGGATTGAAATTCAGGGTGGAAGAACATCAATGATAAGAAGCGCGGCTGATATTGTTATACTCAGGGAAATAAAGAAGAATCACAGGATGTGTAGAATGTAATGAACAACCAAATGGGCACAGAATGTGGACTGAGAGTAAATCAAAGAAAGTTGAAAGTAATGACAAGTAGCTCAAATGAGAATATCGGGAAACATAACATCAGAAATGGGGATTATGATGTAGATGAAGTGATGGAACTCTGCTGCCAATGTAGCTAAATAACCCATGACGGACGGAGCAAGGAGAGTATAAAAAGCAGATTACCAATGTCATAAATAGCATTCCTGGCCAAGACAAGTCTACTAACGTCAAATAAAGGTCTTAATTTGAGGAAAAAATTTCTGGGAATACGTTCGGAGCACAGAACTATACGTTAGCGAAATATGGACAATAGGAAAACCGGAACACAAGATAGTGCAAGCATTTGAGATGTGGTGCTACAGAAGAATGTCGACAATTAGATCGACTGATGCGGTAAAGAATGAGGAGATTCTCCAGAGAAGCGACGAGGAAAGGAATATATGGAAATATTGATAAGAAGAGGGGAGTGGATGATACAACATCTGTTAAAATATGCGTGAAGGCGGTCGTGGGTTGCAAGTGTTACTCTGACACCCAAACCTCCAGAGTCAAACACTAAGATAGGTACTAAACGTTGTATGTCGATAGAGTATCAACCAAAACTCTGGTTTAGTTCGTACTAAGTGTTGTCGTCCAGCAGAACAAGCGTAAACGTTGACTCAAAATAACACCGTAACTACGGAATACTGTGAGTAAATAACACTTCTTGCTTCCGTGGCGAAGTTGGTAGAGAGTTGTATCCTCGTACCAAGCGTCCTGGGCTCAAACCCAAATGACAACCATTTTTTTTACTGTATCGTGCGTGAAAGTTTTATATACGACTACATTTACGACATGTAAAATGGTTCTTAGCATTTTACAGCAATGATATCCTGGCAGTATGCTTTCGCTTATTTTCTTTGAAAGTAGTGAACCTGTAGAGCACATCTGTAGTTTCACAGAATATACAAACAGAACAGCCGGCCGCGGTGGTCTAGCGGTTCTAGGCGCTCAGTCCGGAACCGCGCGACTGCTACGGTCGCAGGTTCGAATCCTGCCTCGGGCATGGATGTGTGTGATGTCCTTAGGTTAGTTAGGTTTAAGTAGTTCTAAGTTCTAGGGGACTGATGACCACAGATGTTAAGTCCCATAGTGCTCAGAGTCATTTGAACCATTTTTGAGCCAAACAGAACAGAAAACTAAAGAAACAATTTTCTCACACGTGGGGAGGTAATAGTAATAACAATAATTAATAATAAAAAAAGAATAAGATCATTAATAAGTACGTAACAATCACAAAATATTGCTACAAACTTCGAAAAGTCATTTTACATGTCAGGAGAGTGTTCTCCCATATAATATGTAAACAGTTAACGCTCTACCTTCTCGCCGACGCGAGATCTACAATACAGCCACTAGAAATGCCCTTTTCCTGTGCTTCGTAACTCTAGCGTTCCTTTCAATTATCGTTTACATACAGCCTACAGCACACAGCACAAACTAAATCGTTATTTTCAAAAGTGGTTCAAATGGCTCTGACCACTACGGAACTTAACTTCTGAGGTCATCAGTCCCCTAGAACTTAGAACTACTTAAACCTAACTAACCTAAGGACATCACACACATGCATGCCCGAGGCAGGATTCGAACCTGCGACCGTAGCGCTCGTGCGTTTCCTGACTGCAGCGCCTAGAACCGCTCGGTCACCCCGACCGGCTTGCTATTTCCGTTGATGCTCTGTCGACATACGTTTGGCACCGGTCTGAGTGCCTGACATCTGGAGGCGTGGTTGTGAGATGAAAGGGTTCGCACAGAAGAGAAATTCGTGGCGAGTAGCGTGAAACCAGTCAGATGATTGATGAGATAAAAAAACTGAGAGGGACCCTGTGAGTGAGTGAGTTGGCGCGGCGTTTCTTGTTTGACTTACGGGTAGTGTCGTAGGGGATGCCGTTGAGCTCGGAGAAGCAGGGCTGGGTGGCGAGCGTGGCGGGCTCGGTGTCCGGCCAGCACAGCAGGCGGTCCCAGGAGCGCGCGCACCGCGGCCCGTCTGCGGCCGCGTCTCCATCGCCGGCGCCGCCCAGCAGGCACTCTAGCTCGCGCAGCATGCTGCCGTTGTCGCCGTCCGCGCGCAGCTGCATCGCTGCGCCGCTCCTCCTGCGCACACTGTCCGCACAAACTCGTCTTACTCACACACATTAATATCGCTACGTCCTTCCTTATACACTACTGGCCATCAAAATTGCTACACCGAGAAGAAATACAGATGATAAACGGGTATTCATTGGACAAATATACCATACTACAACTGACATGTGATTACACTTTCACGCAATTTGGGTGCATAGATCCTGAGACATCATTACCCAGAACAACCACCACTGGCCGTAATAACGGCCTTGATACGCCTGGGCATTGAGTCAAACAGAGCTTGGATGGCGTGTACAGGTACAGCTTCCCATGCAGCTTCAACACGATACCACAGTTCATCAGGAGTAGTGACTGGCGTATTGTGACGAGCCAGTTGCTCGGCCCTAATTAACAGGACGTTTTCAATTGGTGAGAGATCTGGAGAATGTGCTGGCCAGGGCAGCAGTCGGACATGTTCTGTATCCAGAAAGGCCCGTACAGGACCTGCAACATGCGGTCGTGCATTATCCTGCTGAAATGCAGGGTTTCGCAGGGATCGAATGAAGGGGAAAGCCACGGGTCGTAACACATCTGAAATGTAACGTCCACTGTTCAAAGTGCCGTCAGTGCGAACAAGAGGTGACCGAGACCTGTAACTAATGGCAATCCACACCATCACGCCGGGTGATACACCAGTATGACGATGAGGAATATACGCTTCCAATGTGCGTTCACCGTGATGTCGCCAAACACAATTGGGACCATCATGATGCTGTAAACAGAACCTGGATTCATTCGAAAAAATGACGTTTTCCCTTTCGTGCAAGGTTCGTCGTTGAGTACACCATCGCACGCTCTCCTGCCTGTGATGCAGCGTCAAGGGTAACCGCAGCCACGGTCTCCGAGCTGATAGGCCATGCTGCTGCAAACGTCGTCGAACTGTTCTTGCAGATGGTTGTTGTGTTGCAAACGTCCCCATCTGTTGACTCAGGAATCGAGACGTGGCTGCACGATCCGTGACAGCCATGCGGATACGATGCCCGTCATTTCGACTGATGGTGATACGAGGCCGTTAGGATCCAGCACGGCGTTCCGTATTACCCTTCTGAACCCACCGATTCCATATTCTGCTACCAGTCATTGGATCTCGACCAACGCGAGCAGCAATGTCGCGATACGATAAACCGCAGTGGCGATAGGCTACATTCCGACCTTTATCAAAGTCGGAAACATGATGTTAAGCATTTCTCCTCCTTACATGAGGCATCACAACAACGTTTCAGCAGGCAACGCCGGTCAACTGCTGTTTGTGTATGAGAAATCGGTTGGAAACTTTCCTCATGTGAGCACGTTGTAGGTGTCGCCACCGACGCCAACCCTGTGTGAATACTCTGAAAAGCTAATCATTTGAATATCACAGCATCTTCTTCCTCTCTGTTAAATTTCGCGTCTGTTGCACGTCAACTTCGTGGTGTAGCAATTTTAATGCAATTTAACAGACAGGAAGAAGATACTGTGATATATATATATATATATATATATATATATATATATATATATATATATATATATATATAGTGCACAGTATGCCAAATAATAATGTTGCTAGGAAAACTTCCAAAAAAGACGGCAAATGTTGTGGCCATTTCATCCGCTAGATGTTTATGAGCACGCAAAAGCTTTCATCGTGTCGACTGCTCAGTCAGCGCAGGCACAGCTGCATTAAAGTAACTTCGTGCAACTCATCATGGCTCACAGAGCTGTGATAAAATCTTAGTGCAAATTATGGAAAACTGCATCGGAAATTTACGAAGACATGCTACGTGTTTACAGGGATGAGGGTCTTAATCGTGCACAAGCGTTCCGCTGGTTGTCAGTGTATACGAATGGATCCTTTGATGGTGAACCATCCGTCGGACGTCCTGCGTCTGGTCGGGTGGATGAAAACGTTGGAAAAGCCGAAGAAACTGTTGTCAGTTGAACACTAATACCAGAATGCTTGTAGTGGACTTGATGTTACTAAGGAGTGAGTACGTCCATTTTAGAGAAAGATTTGTTCCCGGTTTCTGCCACATTTATTGACAGAGTAACAGAGAGAGCGTGAACGGCATATTGCATCAGTTACATCGCCGCAGCTGACGGAGACTCTAATCTGTTCAAACGAATTGTAAATGAGGATAAAGGTTGGTGTTTTCACTTCGACCCAGAGGCAAAACGTCAGAGAATGGAATGGCGTAGAATATCGTCACACAGGAAACACAGGTTGCAGAAAACACCTACCAAACAAAAGTGATTTCTTTTCTTTTCTTTTTTTTTTTTTGCTGCGTTTCTGGAATGATTCATTGTTAATTTCTTCCAGAGGGCACAACAGTGACCTGAAAGCACTACTTAGGAGTTATGCAATGCCACTTTGCTCGCGTGTGTAGTATCGAAACACACCTTTTCTAAAGTAAGAGTTTGGCTCTTCTCCATGACAGTGGCACTTGTAAAACAGCATTCATCAGCAAAATGGATTTGCGTACTCGATCACCCACTCTATTTTCCTCATTTGGCACCTGAGGGGTATTTTCTATATTCGAAAAGTAAACGCATTTTCAAAGGGGAACTTTTCAGTGGCACTTATTGCTTACTGGTCGCAATGTGTGTGTGTGTGTGTGTGTGTGTGTGTGTGTGTGTGTGTGTGTGTGCGATTGCACGCGCGCAAGTTGCAACAAAAGTATACTGTCATACACAGATTTAGTCGGCATATGTTGAGCAAGTCATCGATTTTACCACGTATAGGGGAACTTGTGCAGTAGTGGAGAAGCCCCAGGGACAGACCAGTTGTTTTGTTTATCAATTTTCAAGCTCGATTCCAGAAGCTGACACTTACGAAGCTGTAGAGGAACACAGTTGCTCGTTGTTTCTCGCACAGGTTTACTTTTTTCCTTCTCACTGGTAACAAATCCACTGCTAACTGAACTTCGGTAGTTACTTGTTCTGCAGAGAAAAGTTTCAAAGGAATTTTGGACCCTCTTGTGGTGACGAAACTACACTGCTAAGCGAAATTTAAGGACTAGACAGATAAAGTAACGTAACATAATAACTAATAGTTGGAAAGGAATTAAAATCTGGAAGCATGTTGACAGTCATCTATAGATAGCAGGACGCCACATGGTGTTAGGTCACTATGCCTATAGAGGCAAATGAGGCTTCACCGCAACACGAGGAAGTTGAAGGGAAAAATAGTTCAAATGGCTCTGAGTACTATGGGACTTAACTGCTGTGGTTATCAGTCCCCTAGAACTTAGAACTACTTGAACCTAACTAACCTAAGGACGTCACACACATCCATGCCCGAGGCTGGATTCGAACCTGCGACCGAAGTGGTCCCACGGTTCCAGACTATGGCGCTTAGAACCGCTCGGCCACTCCGGCCGGCAGTTGAAGGAAAGGGTGAAGACAGTCTGTGTCAATCAGCGACCAGTTCCGGAGCACTATGGCGATGTTTTCATTATAACGAAGGCCGGAGACAACATTTAGATGAAGTCGCACGGGGAAATCAATGGGAAACTGGATAAAAGACGAAGTAGAACGAGTGTAGCGCAAGAATTTGTGTTGCTTACAGCATTGTGTCACGTACATTGGGAGCGTTCTGAACCACAGACATTGCTGCCTCAAGGAGATGATCGACTACTTTCCGCTACAGCATCAGATGACAGCTAAACTGTACAACATGCATGAAGAGAGTCACTCCGAACTGCAGTCGCAGTTGTAACTAGATGTAACAGGACTAAAAGGCACGCCATCTCGCGCTCCACAGTTGCACGGTGCCTTTACATATACGATCTCCTTACCTGAGAAACAGTGCGGTGCATTCCATTGGCAAATTCACTTCAGCGACTTCGTTTGCGATGGTACGAAGAGCTTAGAGAGTGATAAACTAGGAGTAGGGCCGCCGGCTAATCTTGGATGAGAGCACATTCAGTCTGAGTAGTGATTCTGTACGAACTCATACAGCGAGAGGTGGGAACACGTAATGCATCTAGAAACATTACCGCACGTCATCGTTTTGGATGTGTTGGGTTGATTTGGGGGGAGATGGCCAACCTGCGAGGTCATCCGTCTCATCGGATAGGAAAGGATGGGGAAGGAAGTCGGCCGTGCCCTTTCAAAGGAACCATCCCGGCATTTGCCTGAGGCGATTTAGGGAAATCACGGGAAACCTAAATCAGGATGGCTGGACGAGGGAATGGACCGTCGTCCTCCCGACTACTAGTCCACTATGCTAACCACTGCGCCACCTTGCCCGGTCATCGTTTTGGTGATGCAGTTGCTATGGTCTGGTGAGGCATGGGCGTACTGATTCCAAATCTTTGAACATGTTAATTTCACGGGTCAACGTAGTTTTGACGATGTTTTCTTTCACCATGTTTACTTTTCATGGGTGTTTTGGACTTTGTTATTATGGAAGACAATGCGATCGCATTGAACAGCACAGGTGGAGGAGCTCTTGAAACGAGAGCATATTCGACGAATGGACTGGCCTGTCCGTCCCCACTGTTTAAATGCCATTTAGCACGTGTGAGATCCATTGGGGAGCCGCACACTCACCGTCAGAATAAACAGAGTACCTTTGACGACTAGAGATAGGGCATTCATATTAACAGGACACGTACATTAGTATAGTCTGCAGAAATGATTAGCGTTTCAGTCACTTCGGTTCAGTATGTGTCCTGTTGCCTAGTAGGCACAGGGTCCACAATGAGCCCTGATAACTTGTTCCAAGTGTGATGGCATCGACACGCATAAGGCGCGAATGGCATCCTGTGGTACAACCATCAATGGTGCATTCACTTGGTTCCAAAGTTCATCTGTTGTGGTTGACATTGGGTTAAAGTGATGCATCCGTCGTTTCACCATATGCCATGTCCGCCCCTGGTAGCTGTGTGGTCGTTGTCACGGGAACTCAGCGTGTTCGGTCAAAGGGTTAGCTGCCCTCTGTAATAAAAGAACTGAGTTAATGGATCAACGACCAACTGAAACGTGTGTCTTGCGACGTACGCACCGAGCAGATGAAGCGAACAAAATGAGATTACAAAAAAATAAAAAAAATAAAAAATAGAACTGGTTAGCACGACAAAATGTCGATCCTAAGGGCCCGGGTTCGATTCCTGGCTGGGTCGGAGGTTTTCCCCGTTCAGAAACTGGGTGTTTTGCTGTCCCAATCATTACTGAAACGTGTAAACCTCAGCATTATATAACCTCTGTTGGCAATCTCAATATGGTTTGCTGGAAGCCAATAATTTCCATCGTTTTAGGGAAATGTGCTACATGTGTGCTCGATTGACTGAAAAAAAATCATTGCGTAGAGATAGTGTACCAAGATATAGGAACGCCTGGCTTTCTTTCACTACACAGTCTTCACGCGTGAGACAGACACCACTTGACTGCTATCCGTGTCTGTCAACAGAGCTACGTCCACCCTCGGTAGCTGCAACGAGACGACAGTCATCGAAAAATTCGCAGCGGGCTATAGTACGGAGCATCCTTATGTCGTAACGCGACGACTTCCTATTATTCTGTTTATGTAGCCGAAGAGGAACGTCTTTCCTTTATCCATTTGTATAAAAATAAAATAAATAAAAATAAAAACAGATAAAAGTGGTAAGCGCGACAGAATGTCAGTCCTAATGCCCCGTGTTCGATTCCCGGGTGGGTCGGAGATTTTCTCTGCTCAGGGACTGGGTGTTCTGTTGTCCAACTCATCATCATTTCATCCTCATCGACGCGCAAGTCACCAAAGTGGCGTCACATCGAAAGGCTTGCACCCGGCGAACGGTCTCCCCGACGGGAGGCCCTAATCACACGACATTTTAACATAGCTACGCATGTGTGTGTGGCTCTCTTGTATTTTAGATATTCTCGAGGATATATCACTTAAGACATTTGCTACGATTCACTTGTGCTTTAGCTCTGTGGGACAGCTGACGGCATTTGATCGTCTACCTCTTCCTTCCTATCGTATTTTGCGTCTCCCTCCATCCTACTCTTCATCTTTGATTCTGACATAGAGGAGAGAGACCGTCAGCCCTTGTTGTTTCATTCAGCATTCGCAGTGGAAATATCCCGGCTCCCTGCAAATTTCTGCTTCCATCCACTCTTGTTGCTCATGAGACAGGTATAGGTCATATCACTTAAATAAATGGAGATTTTGTTTATTTATTTATTTATTTTTGTATCTCTGTCTCCCCATCGCTGTTCTGCCCACAATTTTTTCGGCTTCCTATATGTATGACTATACCCTGGTGTGCTACTAACGTAATTTTCATACCGTGCTCATTCATGCAGATCTAGGTATATACGAAAAGTAAGACTCTGTGATGTTAGACTATGTTAACCAGAGCATATGAATGTACAGAGCATATGAATAGCTCGCGTCTTTATAAAACCCTAAATAAAGTATTGACGTTTCAACCGACTTGCTGCAGTATTCACTACTGGATACCGGTAAATATCTTTCCCTATATATTGTCTATTTCGTTTATCCAGTGGCTACGGATGTGACATATCTGGGATGTCACTGGACAAATTGAGGAGCCGTTGCTACGGAACGGGATGGCTGTACGGTAAGCTGTTGCCTGTGCTGTCTGGTGGCTGGTAGAAAGTCAACTCTGGTAGGTGATTGGTAGGAAACACCGCACCGGGAAGTTGTCGCCTATGGCTCTCTAGTGAGTGATTAGTAGGCATTTCTCGTTGCTGATTGGTAGGCAATAGCAAATCAGCAACAGTTTTCCTGCAGCGAAGCGTTAAGGTCGCACGGCAGTTCTCTCGTGGCAGCTGTTTATACTGTCAAACAGGGTTCAAGTGTAGCTGTTGTCTGGCGAACACACGTGGTCCGCCGGGCTGGAACCTCTGGCTGCCAGGCCGTAGGTAACTTGTAGCCATCCTCCTGCTCCTGCTGCTAGGCGTTAGTTTATTTTCAGAGCCTCTTTTATTTTTTGTTGCCGCATCCATGGCTACCGAAAATTAATATAAT
Organism: Schistocerca americana; assembly: GCF_021461395.2. Taxonomy (NCBI): domain Eukaryota; kingdom Metazoa; phylum Arthropoda; class Insecta; order Orthoptera; family Acrididae; genus Schistocerca; species Schistocerca americana. The sequence continues at coordinate 429,619,326 of NC_060121.1, read as the reverse complement.
GGCCATATCTGTGGTGGTATTCAGCTAGAACTGACTTCTTATTCTGCCCCAGTTGAGCGTTACATTCATGCTTCGACAGGCGAGTGCTAATGGATCTTCCGGTTTCTCCAACGTAGACTTCGCATGATTCACACCAACGTCCGTGGACGCCTGCAGGTGTGGTGAACACCCATGGAACCCTTAGTGGGCCTCAACAGATCTTAGATATTGCGGCCACTGTGGAATATCTATTTGATTCCTCCGTGACTCAGAATCTTGCTGCGCAATTGCTGACGCCCCTAGCATATGTTACATGAACAACAGGAAGAGTTCCTTCTGTACGTTTGTCTCTTTTGTCTTCACTGCACCTGCGAGCTAATTATATGTCTATGTTGTTGTATCTATTTGCTCGAAATGTAGTCTTGAGGTTTTTTAATTTATGTTGATAGAGGTTGAGGTCACAAAGCTAGTGATCTCGGGCTGTCAGCGTACGCACTCCAGAATTCTTTTGTGCTGGTTAGTGGTACGAATCCCCGTACAATTACCTGTTGGTGTGCGTCAGTTTCCTGCAGACTTTTATGACCTATTTTGCTGCTAGATGTTGTACACACCACCACATCCAGCTTAGGAATTGCTCCGTTGTTTTACATTGCTAGCTTCCACTTTATGTTCTTATATTCAGCATGTCAATTTGAATGGGAGAAAATGATCAATCCCAATGAAATGTGTTTCTCATTTAGCAATACTGCGGCTGTTACTGGCCGTCCGGATATGAAACTGACGAGTGAGTTCAGTAAGTGGACAGGAAGGGAGTTGTACGTAGCGACGAGCATGTACTGAATCATTGAATGTTATGACGATACTGTCTGCCATTTCTACAGACGTTTTTGTCTTTTTTTTATCATAGTCTAGGAAAGTAAAATTTATGCCGGTCTGTACAAATAACGGCATATGTTGAATTTTTATGGAAATAGAAATAATAGAGTCTGGTCTCTTCTGGTCCCTCTGGGAAAATTTAAATTAAATATTAGTTCGTAAAATTTAGAAGCTGATCAAGAAATGTGAGGAAAAAAACAGCGAGGAATGCATACTTGAATGTAATGCATATGACCACAGACACCAGCTGTGCAATGTCCTCAATACGTTGCTGGTCACAGTCGTGGTCGGAATAGTTTTCTGCGTAGTTGTGCGTGCATTATGTTGGACCTAAATGAATTCGAACGTCGGCAAATTGGTGTTGCCCGTATGGTTAGTGCTTTCGTAACAAAAGATAGCCGAAGTGCCTGGTGTTTCAAGAGGCATCGTATCGAAGACCTATACTTAAAACAAGAACAGATAATAAATACAGTCCACTTCGTCACAGCGAGGACAAAAATGTGTCTTGATTAAACATGGCAGACAATCGTTGAATAAGATAAGAAAACGACAGCTGAAAAAGTCACACCAGGACCGAATGTCGCATCCTGTCAGTATCAAAACAAGACGAAGGAAGTTCCTTAAGAAAGGAACAAAACATGAAAATACCCGCAGCAGGAGAACGTGGTGGCTAAGCCACAAAATCTGGAGTTAGGAGCGATGGAAGAAAGTCATTTGTTCAGATGAGTCTTCGTTCGTCTTAAACTACTATACAACTTACAGTACATGACACTGCAGTATACTGTAATGCAAAACAGTCCTCCAAAATAGTGCTTTCAATTAACAATTTACAATTCCAGATTTTGGGGAACGCTTGGAACAGTTAGATTGGGACGAGATGTACAGGGCACCAGATGCGAATTTGAAATTTAACCTATTTCATGATACTTTTGTGAGTATTTTTGGAAACACTGTCTTAAGGGAACAGTGAAACATAATTGTAAGAAACCATCTAAAATTCCTTGGCTTACTAAAGGGATTAAAATATAAACAAAAAAGGGAAATGTATCTTATATCTATAAGGAGTAATGATCTATAAATAGTCCAACACTATAAAAACTACTGCATTGTATTCAGAAAACTTATTAAAAAGTCCAGAAGTATGTGCAGATTAGCACTTCTGATAACAAAATTAAAACAATGTGTAACATTGTTAAAAGAGAAACAGGACAACCGAGATCACAGTAACACTGTATTCACATCAAACTCAATGAAAAGTTCGTTAATAAAAGTCAGAAGAAGCAAATATTTTAATAATCATTTTTACGTGTTGTGGAGAAAATAGAATCCAACTGTTCATTAGAAAATGCAATGCTGTATATGGAAGAGGCAATACCTATACAATTTGATAAGATTGAAATTCAACCTACATCTCCTAGCGAAACGAAGAAAATAATTAATTCACTCAAAAGTAAAAGCTCGCATTTAATTGATAGCATTTCCAACAGATCACTAAAACCTTGTTCTCAACAGGTCAGTAGCATTCTCAGCGACATATGTAGTAGCTGACTGAAACAGGCCATTCTTGAACACAGACTGAAATACGCTATTGTTAAGACACTGCATGAAAAGGGGGATACGTCTGCCTCTACAACTACCGCCAAATCTCACTTCTGACAGCTTTATACAGATTCTTTAAAAAGTAATGTATTCAAGAGTAGCTTCACATATTTTTAAAAAAGAAGTACTAACAATATGTCAGTTCGGTTTTCAGACAGGCTGTTCAACGAAAAATGCTATATATATGCTTTCACTGATCAAATTTTAAATGCTCTGAATAACCGAAAATCACCCATTGGGATTTTTTCTGATCTGTCAGAGGCTTTTGACTTTGTGAATTATGAAATTCTTCTGGATGAGATTAAGTATTGTGGTAAGAGTGGGACAGTGCACAAATATTCAATTCATATTTAATTGGAAGAATGCATAAAGGTTGAAATTAACAGTGCACACAGCCTGCAAAAGTCAGCAGAGTCCTCTAACTGGGGAGATATCAAGAAAGGTGTCTCACACGGTTCAGTCTTGGATCCCTCATTGTTCTTAATATATGATAATGAATTTCCACTCTGTATTCATGAAGATATAAATCTAGTCCTTTTTGCAGATTATACAAGTATAGTAGTCATATCCAGCAAACAAGAATTGGCTGAGGACATCGTAAGTAGTGTCTTTAAGATTATTAAGTGGTGCTTTGCAAATGGACTCCCACTAAGATTTGGAGAAAAAAATATACACAGATCTGTACAATAAATGGCATAACACCACTGATAAACATAGACTTCGAACAGAAGTCTGTTGCTAAAGCAGAATATTCCAAATTTCTGAGTGTGTGCACTGATGAGAAATCGAATTGGAAGAAACATGTTGATGATCTGTTGAACCCCTTGACTTCATCTAGTTATGCTATCAGGATTATTGCAAATTTTAGTGATAAACATATCAGTAAATTAAGCTACTATGACCATTTTCATTCTCTGCTTTCATATGGGATTATATTTTGGGAAAATTCCTCATTGAGAGAAAAATTATTCATGCCTTTAAACAGCTGCTGCTGCCCAGAGAACAAAAAGCAGCTCTGGCGGAGTGTTAGTACAACAGTGTACATTTCATATAATCTTAGCATTAGCTAATACTATTTCACCCTCAATATTAAACCTACTCCTGAACATTTCTTTTATTTTCAACATTACCACTACCCTGAACGACCGAGGAGAATGGCCGTAACACTATCTTACACCCTTTATAATCCGAGCGTTTAGTTCGTGATCTTCCATTCTCAAAGTTACTTCTCAGTTCTTTACATATTTTGTATGACCCGTCCTTCCGCTTAGGTTACGTCTATTTCTCTGAAAACTGCAAATGTCTTGCACCATTTTAGACTGTCGAACGCTTTTCCTGGATCGACAGATCCTCTGAAGCGGTCTTGTTTTTCTCGTAAGCCTTGATTCCATTACGAATCACCACGTCAGATCTGCGACTCTTCTGCCTTCATCTTTCCTCAAGTCCAACTGATCGTATGTAAGCGGTCCTCAATTTTCTTTCCAATATTTCTGTAGGCCAATATTAGTCTTGTCATAAGTTGGATGCATGACCTGTTAAACCGAATGTGTATAAATTCTTCCACTTGTCTGCCCTTCCTGTCTTCACAACTGGGATGTTATTTTTCCAAAATGTCCGATGGTATGTCTCCAATCTCTCATCGTCCATACACTAATTCGAATAGTTGATTGGTTGTTATTTCTCGCAACCATTTTAGAAATTCTAAAGTAGTGCCTTATTCGATAGAAGATCATCCATAGCTCTGTCAAACTCTAATAATGGATCCCCCACGTCTTCCAAATCGGTTCCAATTTTCCCTTCTATCTAGCCTCTCTCACAGTGCCCTTCAATGCTTTTTTTTGTACTTATTTTATTTTACTTTTTTAATTTTATTTTTTTTCAGCAGAATTAAATCCTGGGCTCTTAATATAGGCACCTTTGCTTGATTTCGGGAAAGGTTCTTCGGACTTTTCTGTACGCCAAAACTGTCTTTCTGACCAACATTACGATGTGCAAGAAAGCGTCAGCATCTCTTCTGTCCTATAACAATATGAAAAGTTCTTCCCTCTTTAATTCAGAAAGTAAGTTGTACAAACACTTTCACTTCCACTTATTGATTACAGGGACGTTATCCTGCAAAAACTTTCTGAGGAAAGCTTGCGGCGCCTCGAAATGATTATGAATCCCTACGTTCAATATATCTGTGATGTTCGATTGTTTGACCACATTTCACAGTCATACGCACAGCTATGTTCATACCAGCCCCGTCATTACTATACCCTCTGTCTGATGCATTCTCTTATCGACTTACAGTGTCCCTCGTATCTCTCCTCGAGGTTTAGAGTCTCGTCTAAGCAACATGGTAGAAACACCCGTTACCATCTGAGCAAAATGCTTTCTGTAATACTTCATGTTAAAATGTGTGTGAATTCCTAAGGGACCAAACTGCTGAGATCATCGGCCCCTAGACTTATACATTACTTAAACTAACCTACGCTAAGGACAACGCACACACGTCCATGCCCGAGGGAAGATTCGAACCCCCGGCGTGAGGGGCCGCACAATTCGTGACATGGTGCTTCTAACCCGTGGCCCCTCCACGCGCCCCTACTTCATGGATCACACACTTTCTCGAAGTATTTTTCAATAGCAGGAACCTGACTATCGAATAAGTTCCCTCATGTTATTACAGAATTAAGCAAGATATCTAGTTTCAAAACACAGTTAATGGCCTATGTACCGAAGTGACAATAAAGATTGCCATTGTCTCTTTCCGCACTCGACAGCTCTTTACATCCTTCGTTCCAAGCACGTGTTCGTTTCCCAGCGTGCATACCTGGTGTTACATTCTTAAATTACCCTCTGTCAGAGCTCGCTATGTCATCAAATATGTATATTTTTTATATCTACCACTATCATTATTATAATCATAGTTATCAGAAGCGACAATAGTGTAAGTACGGTCAAAATTAACTTTATTGGCTCTTAATCAATGATATTTATTCACACTGTCCCTACAGACACCCAAATCATTTTATTTTCGTTTATCATATTAAAACTGTTGTTATATTTTATGTAACTATGATGTCGAATGATACTGTATATATAAAACCCACGTCCTATTAAGGTTCTAATCTGATCAGATTGGATAAATAAATAAATAAATAATTTCTTCGGATTTTTTGTGCAGGCTTGCCGCTTCAATTTCCCTGCACTTCATATTCATGCTATTTCTGACTTATATTGCTGTATTTCTGTATTTGCCTGATAATTTTCGTACGTCCTACTTTCGTCGGTTGATTGACGTATTTCTCCTCTTACCCAGGGTTTCTTTGCAGGTAATCTCGGCGCTACAGTCTGGAGCTGCGCGACCGCTACGGTCGCAGGTTCGAATCCTGCCTCGGGCATGGATGTGTGTGACGTCCTTAGGTTAGTTAGGTTTAAGTAGTTCTAAGTTCTAGGGGACTGATGACGTCAGAAGTTAAGTCCCATAGTGCTCAGAGCCATTTGCAGGTAACTTCCTTCTACCTATGTTGGTCTATCCAACTTCTGTGATTCCCACTATCAGAGACGTCCATTGTTCTTCAAATGAACTGTTTACTCTGGTATTCATTATCACTGTTTCTATATCCTCAGATAATAAATACGTAAAAGATGGGTCGTGTGTATATTTTGAGAGTTTCGGTGAGTATAATGGATGCGTGCACAGTGTATTTGTGTCTTATGATGACGGAAGAAGGGAGAATTTGCATCCTGGCACATAGCCACATCCTCCCGAATAAACCCATCAGATGGTGTGACATGCCCTCACTTTATGAGGCATTGCGCAGAGCCTTAGAATTAGTCCAGGACGCCGACATTGAGACAGGTGATGAGGGATTCACGCCACTATCTTTCCTCCCTTTTCGGCTAAATGCAGGAGGAGAAAAAATTGCAACCACCACTACCCATCTACCTGCTACAGGCGTACGTTAGCGACCTGGACTACGGAGGCGGGTAGAACAGACATTACAATGTCACAGGAGCACTGGAGGGTAAACTAAATTAATAAATGAAATTTATTCAATGTTGCGAATATAAAGAACCATACCTATATAGTGGAATGACGACAACAGAAAATTTGTAGCGGACCGGGAATCGAACTCCAATTTCCCCCTTTATGCGAGCTGTCCCCTTAATTGGTCTGTCTGTGAACGACTGACGCAGGAACAACGACGAATGGAAGTTTGGGTCTGGTCATGAGTTGTGCACGGATGGCCAAAATGATTAAGGCGACTGCTGGCGTAAAGCAGGGAAATTGGGGTTCGAGTCCTGGTCCGGCACAATTTTTCGTTGTCATCATTCCATTATACAACTGATGGTCGTCCGTATTCGCCATTGCGAATACATTCATGTATTTCACAACAGGTGTAGACGCCGAAGTGCTTGCATCATTCTCCTTACCAACAGAAGCACTGTAATAACGATAATTAATTAAGCTTAGCAATCTCGAAAAGAAAATTTGTGGGACCAAATTACTGAAGTCATCGGTCCCTAAACTTACACACTACTTAATCTAACTTAAACTAACTTACACTATGGACAACATACACTCCCATGCCCAAGGGAAGACTCGAAACTCCGACGGGGGGAGCTGCGCGAACCGTGGCAAGGCGCCTGACACCACACGGCTATCCCGTTAAGAAATCTCGGTGGCTTGCTGAACCTCCTCAGGAGAACGTAGTGACATAATTAAACTCGCAGAAATTTTCGTAAATCAGAGGTCGGTTAGGGCCAGTCGATCTCTTCCAAATCGAGTGCTTCAGATTAAACGTCCTTTCTAAATTATTATCTAAAATTCTACGCAATAAATATGTGTTCCGACGTAAGATAAGACATTTTCCGCCGCTATAAGAAACTGCTTGTACTATCTGCTCCTTCCATATCGATATTTTTATGTGAAATTACTTCACCACCTTTCTTCGCGTGGTCCAAGTTTTCGTATTTAGTTTCTATTTAAATATTATTCCCCATCTTTTCTAGCAGGTATTGTGAATCAGAACCACTAATGTCCGCTGTAACATCACAGGTTTAGTGGGCAGCCTCCATCAGTTGTTCCTATCAGGTGTGATAATAAAACATAATTCAAGTTAATTTTGACATCCTTTTAGAAAAATCTTTTGAAGCAATTAAGATACATCAGTCCAAGTAAGAGGTTAAAATATTGCTATTACTTAATGTTCCAAAAATAGAATACAGTCCGTGTTGCAAATATTTTATTAATAAAGATGCGTTTCGTGTGGTTAGCGCCTCTTCAAACGCTTTTGAACAGCGGATACTGCATTGGTCATATTTAAACGGCACTGATATGATGGCGCTAAGCAAGAACCTCAGTCGTCAAAGATGGGTACAGGAAAGCCAAACGATGGTAGTAGCCACTCGGTGCTATTACTTAGATTAATTCTCACGTCAATTTACTGTGCGGCACACTCGTTTTTGCATACACGTTATCTACAACTGTGTTTACTACTGTGATACAGAGCTGTGACTGCTAACCTTTTACTGCATCGAATATTACCATGGTTTGGTTTCCCTATGTTCATATTTTAGGATTCCAGACTTCGCTTGAATGCCGTCATATCGATGGCTTTTAAAAGTACGACTACTGCAGTCTCCGCTGTTGAAGATAATCTGAAAATGCGCTACCTGCGTGAAGCGCCTCAATATTAATGAAACACATGCAACAACGTCTCTTTTCTAACATTCAACATCTGTTGCTACAACAGCCCGAAACGGAGTGGAGTAATGTGCTTTACTAAATGGATGATGTTTAATCACTATTTATTAATTAATACAATGATAAAATACATTTATAACGCACGTAGTATTTCGCCTGGATAAAATCGAGTTTCAGTTCTGTATTCTCTGAGAAAATGGAATTGTTTGACATGCGTCACAATATTTTGTTATTTTTCTAGCGATTTTTTATGGTTCATTGCTCCCACCCTCATGCATCCCGGTTACCAATGTATTGTAAATACAATTAGCCGGCAATCTGTGAGGATCTCTCAGTACTATTTCGCTACACTGAATTATCCACATAATTGACCATCAGCCTCAGTTAAAAATGACATGAAACTTAATTCGTAAGACACGACGTAAATCTAACGTAGGCCTTGTGTAACACCGAAGGAACGACGTGAAAAGCCACTAGAATAAATGAAGCAGTCACATCTGAGGACCGGTAGTTGTGGAGAGTGTCTTAGAGCGGCATCAACGGGTGTAGCAAGCAAATGCTTTACCAGCTACAGATGTGTGTATTTTTCAAGACATTGTTTCCACTTAGTATGCACTTAGAAACACTGTCTTATTCACTTGTGTTTTTCTTTCGTATTTAACGGTAATAGTCCAACGTTATTTACAGTATATGTTTGTTATTTATTAAATTAAGATGACGTCAGACAAAAAGTGAAACCGTGGACTTGGGATCATGGAGAACCAAGGACCAGAAGACAAGTACATCCACAGGAGTTGTGGAACTGGGATTTCACATTATTGTTTGGGCCTCGAATCAATCCCATTTCAAAAAAACACAGCTAGATTCCAGATGGGCTTAGAGAGTACGAAATGGAACTAGCAACAGCAACTTTGGAGCCATACGTGATATCGACGTGGCGTGCCACGGTGTCCTCGTGAGAGCATCCGCCACACAGAGCAATCTTCGACGCGTGCCGCGTGTCGTCACGGCCTGGGCTGGGCCCGGTTGTGCGCATGCGCCGCGACCCACCGCGGCCAACCGCCGCCTCTGGTCCTCTGGCCATTGTAGCTGCGTGGGAGCAGGTTACACGCCACCTGCGGCCTCACTCCTCACCATAATCAATGCCTCTCGCATCCTCCACCAGCAAGGTGATAGTCGCGTCTCTTCCTTCGTGTGGATATCGGCAATGGATAGCGGCAGGTACTTTTTTATAGTGATCTCCTCCGATACAAAAGTACTTCCCACTTTGCCGTCAATAATTGGTGCTCGTTCAATTAATATCGACAGATTTACAGTGGTAGGGCGGTGCGGGATTAGCCGAGCGGTCTCGGCGCTGCAGTCATGGACTGTGCGGCTGATCCCGTGTGTAAGCTTAGTTACTAATGACATTAGCAGTTAAGTCCCATAAGATTTCACACACATTTGAACATTTGAACTACACTGGTGTGCAGGACTTTCACTACCAACTAACATAGCTCGAAGAAACTTGGACCACAAGTATTGCTACAGTGTAGCACAGAACGTAACTGTAAGAAATACGCAATGAAGCGAGCAGAAATTATACTTTTATTCGAAGACAATAATTATGCTCACTGCGGTTTGCGATGATCCGGGCATTAGAAAAGTTGGGTCTGGACACAAGTGTAACAACAAAATATTGTGTTTCGTACTAATTGGGAACGAAATTTTTATGGTTGGTTGGTTGGCTCTGAGCACTATGGGACTTAACATCTGTGGTCATCAGTCCCCTAGAACTTAGAACTACTTAAACCTAACTAACCTAATGACATCACACACATCCATGCCCGAGGCAGGATTCGAACCTGCGACCGTAGCGGTCGCGCCCTTCCAGACTGTGGCCGCTCGGTCATATCAGCCGGCGCAGACAAACTTCCTCTAATCTAAAACGTGCCTATCGTGTTAACAACGCGCCACTTCACTAGGCCCAGAATAAGAGCCGAGTGATGCTACAGTGAAGAAAGGAGGGGGTTGGAGGCCAAACCGTTATCTGGTGACAAGACGATTGCCACCAACGCTTGGACGTGATTCGTGGCAATGGATAACAATAGTTCAATCAGTCGTATTCATGTGACCGTATTTTGCTATTCAACAATCACGTGCAAAATTTCAGCTCACTACTGGCTCCCTTGATAGACGCAACGTCTTTTTTATGTTATTTGACTTCCTTTACTTGCTTGGTCATTCCTATATTTTACTGAAGAGACAAATGAATCAAATACTTTTATATTGTGAAAACTATTTTCCAAATATGTTGAGGGCATTTGTGCTGCTTTTTTAACACACTGTAGGACTTGTTACTTGTTCACAATGACGAGTTCTAATTTAGAGCTTTCGTTCCGTTATCTTAGATAAACTTCGCAACATAGTTTATTTCTGCCTGTGAGTAACACTGGCCTATGGTTGTTTCCTCATAAATATTATGCAGTGTGTGTCAAAACTTTTGGATCAAATTGAAGAAGATGATAGTCGATCCATAACCAATTATACTGAGATATGGAACCAGTGGTCGGAAATGAATATTTAATGCGTTATGGTCATGAACAGCGCACACTGCGTAACGACAATATATGTCATTGTAATTGTTCAAAGCGACGACCGCGTCTCAATGAACATATTGCAACGATGCATACAGCAGTTCTGTCGCACACTCACAAAGATCCCAGGTGTCTGTTGTACACTGGAACAGGCAATAGGTGACACACTGCGTCCACTCATGACCACCAATCAGACATCCTACATAAGTTGGCTCATACCACGTGGTGACTGCCTGCATGACACCAGCGCGTTAACATATGCCGCATGCGCACTACTATCCCTGACGTCAGTTATCCATTACATCAGACAGTTTGTGATGTGTCCATTGTGAGATGTGTTGCTGCGTACAGTGCATGACACATAGCCTATGACGAAACGTTACTTGTCAAGAGAGTTAGTAAATATGTGTTTAAGGTACGGCGCGGCAGGATGTAGTGTCCGTAAAGCAGCATGAATTTACAGAGACCGCATTCCCCGCAGGCATCATCTTAATTGGAATAAGTTTGTCTTTGTGGATACTAACTTAAGAGAGACGGGATCGTTCACACCACAGAGAACCGGCCAAGGTTCCTGCCAAAGATACGTCCTAACACCAGACATTGAGGATATGGTGTTGGATCGTGTGGCCGACCACCCAGCAATGAGCACCTGTCCACTTGCCCGTGAAATTCGCTCTTCTAAGGATACAGTGTGGAGAGTACTGGTGGAACAGGTATTACACCGCATCGTAAAGAAGGTGCGCAAGCATTGGGACCAACGGATTTTCAGCCCCACTTTCTGTTCTGTAAACGGATTTTCCACCATGGTGTTGACGAGCCGAATTTCTTCCAGTTTTTATTGTTCATGGGTGAGGCCTCATTAACTCGTGATGGTGTTTTCAACAGCCGCAATAGCCATGTCTGGAGAGAGGACAATCCCCATGCCATCCACACCAGTGGCCACCAGCAACGATTCTCCGTTAACGTATGGGAGGAAACCACCTAATGTGACCTTATTTGTCGCCTCCCAGTTTGACTGGTCCACGTTACCTCGTGTTCATGCAGATGTGCAGCCACATTTCTTAGAGGTGTGCCCGTTTTTGTTTGCGAAAGGATGTGGTTTCAACACGACGTTGCACCAGCCGCCATCGCTGGATTGGAAATGGATATCCTGTCCCAGGGCCAGCGTGCTTGCCGGATCTCACACATCTGGACTTTTCCTCTGGGGTTGCATCAAGATTTCGGTGTATGAAACCCCCGTATAAATGGACCAAGACCTCCTTCTTAGCGTCCAGGCTGCCTGTCTCCTGTGCAACAGACAACAGGTATCTGTGAATCAGTGCTTCAGAGCTGCTTGCGCCGTTTCCATACATGCACTGAGATTGTCGGTTGTCACTTTGAACAATTACAATGGTTTACGTTGTTGTTCTGCTTTGCATTTCCATAAAACAATAAGTATTCACTTCCGACCATTCTTCCTTACCTCAGTATAATCAGTTGTGGACCCACTATCATCTGCTTCAATGTGACCTAAAAGGTGTGAGACACCCTGTATAAGGTGCTTGTCTTACCTTGAACAACTAAACATCTCGGAAACGACGCATCGTAAAGACGTCCTGTGTCGAAAGTTAATTTTGTCGCAGACGAATATAAGGAACTGAGTATTAGGGTGGTGCAGTGGATACGGTATTGGAATACTACCCAAAGGGTCATGACTTCGAGACCCATTTTAATTTATATATTTAATTCTAGTACCTTCTAGACGTGTCAAGAAGTAATGTTCTAGAAGCTTCTGTATATCTCCGTATATACTGTGGAACCTTCCGGCCGGAGGTAGTTCGCTCCGTGCTCTTGTATGCGTGCGGGACTTCAGTTTTCAATAAATATTCGTTGACTTGAAACTAGTGCTCGTTATTCACTTAGCTACGTTTAAGAGCATCAGATTCTCGCTTGAAACGAGACAATATAACTAAAGGGGCATTGTGCTACAACTGGCTCCCTCCCCCCATTTCTACTGCATATTCAGATGTACGCCAAAAAAAAACATACGGTTTTCTCAAATTATTGTTTCCCATTTGGGGCAGATGGCACTGTAATCGACAAATCTCAAGTGTGCCTGTTTTTTCAACAATGATACAGGCCTTTGTGTCTGTATTTCGTTTAGAGATATAAATGCCAACCTTTGTTTTACTAGCAGTTGATGTTCAAACGTTGCTTGAGTGTTGGCAAAGTGGTAGTACGGTACAAATAATACAGTTCGACATTCACATTTTTGGTAAATAGGCTACTTGTATGGTAACGTAGTTTTCTGCCCCCTACTGGGTTGATTGTGGCGAATCCCAAAACCACCGAGATGCTTGATTTAGGTGATGGCCATGAGCCTTACCATCAGGGGATTGACTTCGGTAGGTGTTTCCATCCAACCGCCCTTACTCACGCACTGATTGCTACGCGGCTACATAAAATGTCTGTGAAGTGACTGTGTCAGGTGGACCTGCCATTGATACTCATCGAAATCAAGCACCACAGTGATGAGAAGCAAAAGAACTCACCGAAATCAAGCATCCCTAGTCGTGAGAGGCAAGGGGCTCACTGAAATCAAGCAGCCCAACAGGGAGAAGCAAGGGATCTCGACGATCTCAAGAATCCCGATGGGAGCAGAAAACTATTACATCCACGCTAAATGTGACATTGAAACAGTTAACCATATTGTACAGTACAGCCAAATTTGCAACACCAAAGTAAATTTCGAACATAAATATCAAACGTTAGAAATCAAAGGTGTACATTTACATCGTAAACGAATCGTAGAATCGAATACGTCGGTTGTTAACTGCAGAAACAGGAACATTTGAAATTTGTCGATTACGGCGTCGTCTACCATGAGTGGGAGAGAATGGTTTAAATAACTCCTACGTATATCTTTACTTAGATTCCGAGTATGCAATGAAAATGGGTGCTAGGGTGGGTTGACCCCACACATGCAGGAGGGTGGTTAGGATGTGGCCAGTTGTAGCATAGACGAATGTCTCCTGTTCTAATGTTAACTCTTCACAGAGAACTTCTTTTTTCGTAAGATACGTCGTTTACGAAATATTTGGTTGTTTTATGTATCCTGATGGGTAAAAAATCTCAACACTGGGAAAGAGCTGTCCGATATAAACGAAAGTTGGTAGGCATGTTTCTACATCTCATAAATGATGTTTATTCAAGTTTCGCATAAGAGTAGTACTGGCAGCGCCAGTTAAAAGTATGCGAATAAGCTTTGCTTTAAATACACTCTGTAACGTTCGTGAGCCTTCCTTACCTTTCAGATTAGACGTAGTGAGTTGATGTTAGTCAACATTGTCTTTAAGGTGACAAAGACGCCATTATCAACATCGCACTGAGTTTGAACGAGGTTCTCTAACAGGGTTGGATGTTTCATCAGTAGTAATGCAAAAAGAGGTGGAAAGAATGTAGCCACTGTACACGATTGCTGGTAGCGGTCGTCACGAGAATGCACTGATGCAAGAGGACTGGGTTCCAGGTGGTCACATGGCACTAACCAGAAGGAAGATCATCGTGTTCGGCGTATGGCCCTGCTGCATTGTACTACATCTTCTATAGTAATTTGAGCAGCACCTAGCAACACAGTGATACAACTAACTACGCCCTCTATCCCTCATTCCACTGGCTCCAAACCACCGCCATTTGCGACTTCAGTGGTGCCAAACGACATTTTATTGGAGGGCTGGATGGAGGTCTGTTGTGTTTTCTGATGAAAGTTGGTTCTGCCTCAGTGCTAGTGATGACCTTATGTTGGCTACAATCAGGACTGCAGCAAACCTGTCTGTCTGATAGACACACTGCGCCTACACCTGGAGCTATGATCTGGGATGCAGTTTCATATGACGGCTGGAGCACTCTCGTAGGTATCCAAAGCATACTGACTGCAAATTTGTACGTCAGTCTGATGTTTCGACCCGTCGTGCTGCCATTCAAGAACAGTATTACAGGGGGTGTTTCCCAACAGGATAACGCTCGCCCTTATATCCTTGTTGTAACCCAACATGCTCTACAGTGTCGACGTGTTGCCTTGGCCTGTTCAGTCATCAGATCTGTCTACAATCGGACGACAATTCCAGCGTCATCCACAACCTGCAGTAACCGTCCCTGTACTGACCAACCAAATACGACAGACATGGAACTCCATTGCAGAAACTGTCGTCCGTCACCTGTACAACAACACAATGCAAGCCAATTCGCATGCTTGCATTCGACATTCTGGCAGTTACAGTGGTTATAAATGCACCGTAATTACACCTTTGCAACGACTTATGTCGCGCTTACATTAACTTGTGATCTTGCAATGTTAATCAATTAAATACACTCCTGGAAATTGAAATAATAACACCGTGAATTCATTGTCCCAGGAAGGGGAAACTTTATTGACACATTCCTGGGGTCAGATACATCACATGATCACACTGACAGAACCACAGGCACATAGACACAGGCAACAGAGCATGCACAATGTCGGCACTAGTACAGTGTATATCCACCTTTCGCAGCAATGCAGGCTGCTATTCTCCCATGGAGACGATCGTAGAGATGCTGGACGTAGTCCTGTGGAACGGCTTGCCATGCCATTTCCACCTGGCGCCTCAGTTTGACCAGCGTTCGTGCTGGACGTGCAGACCGCGTGAGACGACGCTTCATCCAGTCCCAAACATGCTCAATGGGGGACAGATCCGGAGATCTTGCTGGCCAGGGTAGTTGACTTACACCTTCTAGAGCACGTTGGGTGGCACGGGATACATGCGGACGTGCATTGTCCTGTTGGAACAGCAAGTTCCCTTGCCGGTCTAGGAATGGTAGAACGATGGGTTCGATGACGGTTTGGATGTACCGTGCACTATTCAGTGTCCCCTCGACGATCACCAGTGGTGTACGGCCAGTGTAGGAGATCGCTCCCCACACCATGATGCCGGGTGTTGGCCCTGTGTGCCTCGGTCGTATGCAGTCCTGATTGTGGCGCTCACCTGCACGGCGCCAAACACGCATACGACCATCATTGGCACCAAGGCAGAAGCGACTCTTATCGCTGAAGACGACACGTCTCCATTCGTCCCTCCATTCACGCCTGTCGCGACACCACTGGAAGCGGGCTGCACGATGTTGGGGCGTGAGCGGAAGACGGCCTAACGGTGTGCGGGACCGTAGCCCAGCTGCATGGAGACGGTTGCGAATGGTCCTCGCCGATACCCCAGGAGCAACAGTGTCCCTAATTTGCTGGGAAGTGGCGGTGCGGTCCCCTACGGCACTGCGAAGGATCCTACGGTCTTGGCGTGCATCCGTGCGTCGCTGCGGTCCGGTCCCAGGTCGACGGGCACGTGCACCTTCCGCCGACCACTGGCGACAACATCGATGTACTGTGGAGACCTCACGCCCCACGTGTTGAGCAATTCGGCAGTACGTCCACCCGGCCTCCCGCATGCCCACTATACGCCCTCGCTCAAAGTCCGCCAACTGCACATACGGTTCACGTCCACGCTGTCGCGGCATGCTACCAGTGTTAAAGACTGCGATGGAGCTCCGTATGCCACGGCAAACTGGCTGACACTGACGGCGGCGGTGCACAAATGCTGCGCAGCTAGCGCCATTCGACGGCCAACACCGCGGTTCCTGGTGTGTCCGCTGTGCCGTGCGTGTGATCATTGCTTGTACAGCCCTCTCGCAGTGTCCGGAGCAAGTATGGTGGGTCTGACACACCGGTGTCAATGTGTTCTTTTTTCCATTTCCAGGAGTGTATGTTAGCTAGATAAATGTGTTCCTGAAGTTTCATTACTCTAAATTAATTATTTTTTGGTGTTGGGATTTTTTTCTCTCGGTATATGAATCAGCACGCATGAATGTATGTCTGAGAGGCCTCTAAATTCCCTGGATCCACTTCAACCAAATGTTGGACAGAAACAAAAAATTTAACCAGTGTAACCTTTGTGGGGTTTATTACTACTAGCTCCAATAGGAGCAGAACATAAGACAAAACTTGGTTTTTCAGTCACTACTGTGCCATAATATTGACTTGCTTTCCAGGGCAGCCTTCATTTCAGAGGCAGTAAAAGCTTTTTGTCACAACGTACTGCTTGCCTTGCAGAACATGTGTGTTGTGTTTGAGCCGTATTGGTCTCATAAATTTTTGCAGTTGTGATATACAAAAACTGTTGTATGTGATATTAACCAGGAAACATCTACTATAGTTGTAGAGTTATTTATTCACTGCGGTCTCTACAATACAAGGCTTCAAGGACTCATTGCTATCTTCCAGTTTATCTGTTAATATTAGCCAGTGGCCTTGCCGCAGTGGTAATACTGGTTCTTGTCAGATACTGAGGTTAAGTTCTATTGGGTGTAGCTAGCACTTGGATGGGTAACTGTCAGCGTCTGCTGAGTGTTGTTGGCAAGCAGGGTGCACTCCGCCATTGTGAGGCCAATTGAGGAGCTACTTGACTGAGAAGTAGCGACACCAGTCACAAAAACTGACATCAGTGTGGAAAGCGGTGTGCTGACCACATACCCTTCTGTACCCATGTCCAGTGATGCCTATCCGCTGAAGATGGCATGGTGATCGGTCGTTACCACTGGGCCTTCTGAGACCTGTTTGGATGGAATATATAGGGAATAAATATAAACTCAAAGAGTCAATGTCAAAGCTAACTTACAATGCAACACTTCTGCCATTCTCAACACATAAAATTGATTAGCCAAATGTGCTCATATGAGACAAACGTTTCAACTATAGCTGACATAAGGGTAATTACAGCAGTTAGCATTATGTACATTAGTACTGATCTGCCTTATCAACCATCTCCGCAAGGTAGCTTATCACAAGAGGTAAAAAACGGTTTCCAAGGCCCTTGGAAGGTAGGCTACACTGCACGACAGGAATGTTGTGGGTGTGGTGCTAGCCTGCTTTATCAACCAGCTGGAGCTATATGTGCGGATGGGCATGACTAGTGGTATGTTGAGATGGATAAAGGAGGCAATGGATAGAAAGAGAAGTGCAAGAGGCGATTGTTACGGAGCGAGATGGGCCAGGAGGGGACAGACAGACAGAAAGGAGCAGGAAGTAGTGGGTGAGAGAAGGGTATAGGGGGGACAGAAATAGGGTGGCAGGAGAACATGGGTAGGGAAAGGTAGAAGAGGAAATGGACAGGGAGAAACAGGAGATGAAGAGAGCTAATGGGAAATGAGGAATGGGTGAGAAAGAATTGGGAAGAGGAACTGGGCACAAAGAAGTGAGGAGGTCAGAGATGGGGAGAAGGATATGGACAGACAGGAGGTGGAGGAGATGAGAGACAGATAGGGTAGAAGAAGAGATGGGCATAGTGAGAGCAGAAGGTTGAGATGGACACAAAGAGCAGGGAGGAGGATATTGATGGAAAGTATTGTGCAGGTAGTATTGGCATGCCTTGCTGGGGCTACACATGCTTATGGGTGTGGGTAAGCAGACAGAGTGAGGGGGGAGAGGAAGGGAATACTGAAAGAGAGGGGGTACAGGGAGGGGGATAGATAGAAAGAGCTTGGGGGAGGGGGGAAAAGAGAGGCAATGGACAAAGGCAAGAAAGAGATGGAAACTATGGAGAAGGAGATGCACAGGTAGATTGGATTGGATTGATTTGGTGGGAGAGACCAAACAGTGAAGTCATCGGTCTCGTCGGATTAGGGAAGGATGGAGAAGGAAGTCGGCCATGCCCTTTGAAAGGAACCATTCCGGCATTTGCCTGAAGTGATTTAGGGATATCTCGGAAAATCTAAATCAGGATGGCCGGACGCGGGATTGAACCGTCGTCTTCCCGAATGCGAGTCCAGTGTGCTAACCACTGTGCCACCTCGCTCGTTGCACAGGTGGAAATAGGAGGACAAGGTGGACAGAGAGCACATGTTGTCTTAGCTCATGCCATTGTCTTGTAAATGCACTCTAGAGCCAACAACTTTCTTTGTTAGACTGACATCTGATCACTTGCTCCACTATATCTGTGCTTGTAGATCTCTTACCCCCTCCTCCTGCCCTGCCAACTGGTCTTCTTAGTTCGATCTTTGATCGTCTGATTTCTGACTTCTGTGGAATCTCTTGTGTTTCATTTTATGTACCAATGAATTTACACTGTATAAATTGGTGAGCAGCTTTCGTCTAGCGTTAGATACCCAAGCAGGTACCAAAGGTAGGCTGCCAAGTATTCAGCCACCCACTCCAGCAACGTTCCAACGTCACCATCCCAAGAACACACAACAGTACCGATATATTGCAATAAGATATATTGACTGAAATGCTATTTATAATTAATGTTGGATATATTGGTGCCATCGCCATGTAGATCTATGCCCCACAGGTTGGCGTTGTACAACGGCGAGAAATTATACTATGAACGATTTGAAAAGATATTATTGGTTGATTTTACTAGATATTCCCTTTTTTGGTAATACTATTGTAAGCAGTATACCCTAAAACATATTGAAGTTCGGAAGAAAAAAGATTTCAAATTCCAGCCATTTTCATCCCGAAATCAATAGCCTGGATTTGTTTTGCTGTGTTTGAGTGTGTAGTGAGTGAATTGTAGAGCGGTTTGTTTGCTTACTTTACGCAACAGTTTTGCTCTACTGTAATTAAAACACGCTGAATTTTGATAACAGTTTTGTGTGCAATGTGGGGACAGCATCTGCTGCTGAAAAAGGTGGCTACAGTAAACGATTTTTCATCACCTGACTTTTTCTAGATGGCAGTAATGATTCACTTCACGAAGCATCATTTTAGGAGAGAAGAAAGTGCAGTATGTTCTAGCTTGACTGTCTTGATTAGATAATAATGCTTTCTACTATTTTTGATTTTAGGCCTCTTGAGGTTATGTTGTGGTGGTACAATAAGCGAACTATCATCACCGGCCTTTTTAGAAGTTTTTCAGTAATGACTCATCTCATCAAACACCATTATAGAATAAATAATAATACATCATCTAGTGGAATAGAAGAATGTAACTGACCTTACTGCCTGGCCGAAATTGACGTGACTCTGTTTTGAGAGGTAGGAAATAAAAAGTATTTTAAAAAATGAAAGTAAATAGGAAATTGACTGTTTTCCCCAGACATCCGTGTGCGCCTTAGGAATTTTTCTGGTCGTTCTACATGTAAGTAAGAAAGTAGAACCACCAGCGTCTCTCTTTCACGAATTACGGAAACCTAAGGTTTCAGATATATCGAAAAATTTTTTAGACTGCTATTTCTGGATAAATTGGAATACCTTATGCTCCAACATTCTGGAGGTGCCAAATATATTTGATGTGAAGAGCTAGTTCCTCGCACCTTCACAATTCTTTCGTTAGTTGTGTTATTTGTATAGTATTATTGGAGATTTTAGGAATGATTTGTTTCATATCTGTATCTATTTATCAGTATTCTGTTGTCGCATCAGCGAACACTAGTCGATCTCGATACAGCAGGTGTTTGGATTAAAAATTTGAAGTAGCTGATGTACCGCTTGTCAACTATGCATGTGTAATACATTGTCGCTGAAGCAATTACTTTCCCTCTTATGTCTCCACAGGTATGCTGATTTTGAAAGTGCAGGGCACGCAATATTGTATATTGCTTGCCTGCTAATTCACATTTCCTGCACCTGACAGTAACTTTCATCTTCAGGAGATACGTCTTGTATTTCAGTATCCTCCAACCTTGTGGCACTGTATGGAAACATTTCAGTCGACATAAGGACTTCCTGGAAGCTTCTCTGTCTGCACCATTGGACTATTGACCTATACATGTTGTGGTCAATGTTCTAAATTTTCTTCATGAGTCCATTTTGAGCTTCCACAAACAACCTTTCCCGATTACGTTAGGGCCATCTTCTTGGTCTGGGGGAAACCAATGTTTCGGCCACGGTTACAGTGGCGTTTCTCTGGGTTTACATTATGACACGGTACCGTATTCAGAAAGCTTAATGTCAGCTGACTCTAGCCATGTAATCCTGCACAATTATATTATGCAATGTGTACATTATGCAACAAATGTAATAACTCTTTAATATCGTTTATGTTCACTGAAGGAAAAATAGATGTTCGATTTCATACTTCACCCTCTAAGGTTAGAGTTTCTTTTTTACTTTAGAACGTAGCCTGTGTCCTTCTCTCCATACTAAATTTCATCTAAATTGGTTCAGTGGTGTAGTTGCGAAACTTGAGGAGGTACTTTCGCATTTAGTAACATAAGTATGGGAGTAGGGGTTAGAAATACTGAAGATTCCATAAGCGTTATATTCATTACGTTGAGTCGTATCATACAGTACATATTAACCAATAAAATCATTTTCAAAAATATGATAAAGTCAAAAGTCGAAGATTAAATAGTGTAATATGGTATTTTTTCTCATAATGTTCATTAAATGTCAAGTAGTCGTTGATTACACTGTTCTTTAATTGCAGCTGTGGATTAGCATTGCCAGTGGCTGTTATCACTTCACTGAATTTTGATTGAGTTTTCGTAGGCCTGAAGGCTCACAGGTTGCATGGGTGAAAGGAAGTTGGCACTATAAAGCCGTTCTGCGGAAGCCCCTGCCTACAGGTAGGGAGGCTGGCCTTGACGTTCCCCCAGTCCACAGTGCAGGATGGTTGTGGGACATGCATTCCTTGTTCGATTGAAACATGAAATTCCTTGTACAAGCCCTTTCAGCTAGATAAGAGATCTCTAGGCAGGTGTGGCTTCTCTCAAGGCTTGTGATTGTTCGTTACAGTGCCTTGAAGTAATCCAGTTTAAACTTTGGAATAGAATCTCCTGATTGGCTCGCACTCTCATTTTCGGCAGACGCCGAGCCGAGTGCGCGCTAGAGCGGCGGTAGCGGCAGCAGCAGTTGACTGATACAAGGTAATATGGTTTCGTTTCTGGATTTTTTCCACGCGTTTCTGGAAAGAAGTGAACTATACGTGTGCATTTTATTGTTTTCACCAGAGGTTAGAAAATTACTGTAAGTTTTTGTTTTTGCCTAAATCATAGTGCATAACCTTCTGTAAGGCGGCTTCATAGTGTAATTTTCCAGCCACTAGAAAATCCACGTCACGCCACTGGAGTTTAAATCTCGTGCTGGTACACAGCATATAGTTTAGGTCAATGCACTCTAGTTGCATACTTATCTCGTGCTGCAGTATTTTGGGTACTCAGAATTTCTAGCAACAGGTAATTGTAGATACATCCACTTCAATAGAGAAATTTATTTCTGTTTAAGAGCGTGCTGGGTCAAAGTATGGTAAAGAAATCTGCAGAGCAATTTTTAATGTTTTTTTTTCTTCTCTTCATTGTTTTTTGCGTAGATTTCCAACTCATTAGCGCCATTTGAGATCTTATATCTATTTTTACACATTACATTACGGCTAGGGACTGTGCTTCTTGTAAGTGGACACAGGGAGAATTGGCTGCTGTCCGTAAACAGGTGCAAGTTGTGTTGGCTATCGTTGATATGCTTCTGGCTAATGCTCGAAGTTGCGGCCCTGGTGACGAGACCTACAGCACCTATGGTAACCCTGGAATCCTCTGGTGACCCAGGTGTCGATACATTTTCTGACACGCAACATCTGAACGGTCTGTCCCCAATGGAAAGTGTGTGGCAGACAGTGTTCACATGCCACTAGGCGGAAGGCGAAAGAGGGAGCAGGTCACGCGGCTGGCTCCCGGTGCCTTAGCAACAGGTACAAGATGACACCCAATGTTAGTGATAACTCTGAGTCAGCAAGGGATGCGTCTCCTGTAGGGGCCAGTGGCCGATTTTCCTGCACAATCTGGACTAGACTAGAGAGTGGGTATACTTGTCACTGGGAGCTCCAGTGTTAGGCGGTGATAGAGTCCCTCAGGAAAATAGCAGGCAAGGTGGGAAAAAATGTCAGAGTGTACTCGGTATGTTTACTGGGGTGTGTCGTCCACACTGCATACGACGGGCTTCATGTAGTGGGGCAAGTCGGCACGAATGACACCTGCTGCTTGGGTTCTAAGGGCATCCTCGGCTCCTTTCGGCGAATGGCTGATTTGGTGAAGGCAACTAGCATCGCACACGGGGTACAGGCTAAGTTAGACATCGTACCCAGCATCGTACCCAGGGTAGATCGCGGTCCTCTGGTTTGGAGTAGAGTGGAAGGTCTAAACCAGAGGCTCAAAAGACTGTGCGACGGTATCGGATGCGAATTTCTCGACCTCAGCTAACGAGTGCAGAATTGTAGGATTCCCCTTAATAGATCAAGCGTGCACTGCACGCAGGAAGTAGGTACTATCGTAGTGGAGTGCGTGTGGCTTGCACATGGGGAGTTTTTTGGGTTAGAGAAACATTCCCTTGAGATCAGAGATGATTTACCTGATAAATTGGCCACAATGTCCTCAGAGGCGTTCGTCATTGTAGATCAGAGATAGAAAAGGTTAATGCGATTTTAGTGAGCTGCAGGAGCATCCAAGGAAAGGTCCCAGAATTAGTGCTTATAGGAGCAAAGAATTCGATACACCCAGTCCCTGGGTGGAGAAAATTCCCCGGCCCACCCGGGAAACGAACCCGGGCTCAGAGGACTGACAAACCGTCACGCTGACCACTCAGCTACAGGGCGGCGGACAAGATTTCGATAAAATCTACTGACGTTATCACTTATTCCGATTGTAAAATAACCTGTGTGAAGTTAAATATCAACGATCTGCCAAAAATGGTAATCGGATGCTTCTGTAGAAAGCCTGCATCAGGAGCTCTAAAGGTAGAGCGCTCCAGATAGAATTTGCTGAATATCGTTAGAAATTTTCCTGATCATACCGTTGTAATAGGTGAGGACTACAGCTTGCCAGTTATAGATTGGGAGTGTCATGGCATCGAAACTGGTGCGAGAGACAGGGATACGTGTTTGGATGCTTTGTCCGAAAATTACTTTGAGCAAATAACTAGAGGACCATCTCGTGAGGGTAACGGCTTAGGCCTCCTGGCAGCAAACAGACCTGAACATATTGAATCAGTTGACTTAGAGGAAGGTATCAGTGATCATAAGGCTGCGATAGCATCTACGACGATGGGTCTTACAGAGAATGTTAAGAAAGGTAGGAAGATAAATTTCTTAGCAAAACTGACAGGACACAAATTTCATAGTATCCGAGCAGCCAGCAACAAATATTTAGTGATGAGAACGAAGGTGGAGAACGAATGACAAAAATTTAAAGGCATCGTGCAATGTGCCCTAGAGAAGTATGTTCCGAGGAAGATCTTACGGGATGGAAAGACCCACAATGGTTTAATGGCCGTGTAAGAAAACTACTACATAAACAAAGAGAACTTCACCTCAGATGCAAGTGAAGAAAAAACCTACCTGACAAAAAAAGCTGAACGAAGCGAAAATGGGCATGAGGAATGCAATAAGAGAAGCGTTCAATGATTTTGAAGGTAAAACTTTTTCAACAGATCTGAGTAAAATCCCTACGTAAAATCATTAAGAGAATCAAAATCATCTATTCACTCACTGAGTGACCATACTGGCGCCGAAAAGGAGGGTAACAGAGAGAAGGCCGAAATACTGAATTAGGCCTTCCGAAGCTGTTTCACCGCGGAAGATCGTAACACGGTGCCTCCTTTCGATCGTCGTAAGAACGTCGAAATGGCAGATATTGCGATATCCGATCGCGGAATAGAAAAATAACTATAATCGCTTAGTAGTGGAAAGGCGTCAGGACTAGATGAGATGCCTGTCAGATACTACAAGGATTATACGAAAGAACTTGCCCCTTCTAGCAGTAATTTATCCCAGATCGCTTGAGCAACGAAGGGTACCTAGCGACTGAAAGAAAGCGCAGGTCATTCCCGTTTGTAAGGACCGTATGACAGATGCATACAATTATAGACGAATATCGTTGACGTCAATCTGTTGCAGAAATACGGAATAAGTTCTATCATCAACAGTTATGACGTTTTTGTAGAATGAAACTCTCCGCTACAAAATTCAACATGGATTCCGCAAACAGAGATCTAGCGAAACTCAGCTTGCTCTGTTCCTCCATAAGGCTGTTCGCTTTCTAAGGCTGTTCGCAGATGGGTGATTGTCTATAACAAAGCAGCGACGTCAGACGATAGTAATGATTTGCATAACTGGTGAACGGTGCAAGCTCTGGCAATTGAACCTGAACATAAATGAATGTAACATATTGCGCATACACATGGAAAGAAACCCGCGACTGTACGGCTATACTACATATGGTAAACAGCTGGAAACAGTATCTACCGTAAAACATCTAGGAGTAAGTATCCAGAGCGACCTCAAGGGGTTGGTTCAAATGGCTCTGAGCACTATGGGACTCAACTGCTGAGGTCTTTAGTCCCCTAGAACTTAGAACTAGTTAAACCTAACTAACCTAAGGACACCACAAACATCCATGCCCGAGGCAGGATACGAACCCGCGACCGTAGCGGTCTTGCGGTTCCAGACTGCAGCGCCTTTAACCGAACGGCCACTTCGGCCAGCTGACCTCAAGGGGAATAACTACATAAACAGTTAAAAAGGAGATGCCAGACTGAAAATGGTTCAAATGGCTCTAAGCACTATGGGACTTAACATCTGAGGTCATCAGTCCCCTAGACTTAGATCTTATTAAACCTAACTAACCCAAGGACATCACACACAACCATGTCCGAGGCAAGATTCAAACTTGCAACCGTAGCAGCAGCGCGGTTCCGGACTGAAGCGCCTAGAACCGCTCGCCCACCATGGCCGGCGTGGCACACTGAGATTCATAGGAAGAATCTTAAGGAAATGTAACTCATCCAGCAAGGAAGTGGCCTATAAGGACCTTGTTCGACCGATTCTTGAGTATCGTTCATCTATCTGGTATCCCGACCAGGTAGGACTACTAGGAGAGATAGAGAAGTTCCAACGAGGAGCGGTGGGTTTCGTCACGGGATCGTTTAGCCGGTGAAAGAGCGTTATGCAGATGCTCAAGCTCCACTGGCAGACGTTACAAGAGACGCGTGGTGCATCAACGAGAGGCTTATTATTGAAATTTCGAGAGAGCACTTTCCGGGAAGAGTCGGACAGCACATTACTTTCCTCACATATGTCTTGTGTCATAACCACGAGGAGAAAGAAATTAGAGCCAATACAGAGGCTTCCCGACAATCATTCTTCCAACTCGGTTTTCGCTAGAGGAACAAGGTTGGAGTGCTGTCTTAGTGGTACAAAAGTAGCCTCCGTCACACACCATTAGGTGGCTTGCGGAGTATGGTGTAGATGTAGATGTAGGTGAACGCTCGCGGTTTTGCGCTGTGCTTACATGTGGAGCCGTTCATTCAACCTTTTCATAATCATTTCATGGAGTGAAGGTAGTCTCCTGGCTCTAACTGCCCACCTCTGAGCGACTGGTTGAAGTGTAATGACGTAGAAACGAGTAAGAGATTGCTTATCGCTCTTACCTATTATCCATTCGCATAAAGTCGAGGAATTTCTGCGCTCATTGGTGGCGGTTTCTAGTTCTGGCAGCAACGTAACCAAATTTCGCACGGCTCTTAGAGAACTAACTTTACTTCAGGCTTTGTGAAGTACTCTTCTCTTCAGGGTCTGACAGGGGATAAACACCTCAGGTTAAGGACGGGAGAGGCGACTCACGAGACGACAATTGCTGCCACTAAAGGTATGTCTGTACTTAAGCATTAAGTACAAAAGACGGGCTGCAAGCACATCTCCCAGCCACTGCCACCGCCTGCCACTTTATTTATTCACTGCCCGAGTTCTAAAAAGGCACATCGTCGATACATCTGAAGCAGTTCAGAACCGAAACTAACGCGCTTTCTTCAGGAACCCAGTACGTGATCACGATGTCATGCATCCAGCTTGTTGTTTTCAGTGCGCATTTTTGGCAATCTATGGTGCCCTCTCCTATTTTTCGTGTGCTTTCCACATCTAATTAACAACTTCCCGGTCACAGGCTGTGTTCGCAAATATTTGACAATGTTTTATCCTCCCTGTGCCAGGCTACACTGTGAACTGTATTCCCTTGTCCGATTATTAATGTTCTTTTTAAGACTTCAATAAGTAATAACGTACATGTCCAAAGTCAATAAATATACTGGATAAAATGTCAATGTTTTCCATTCATAACTAAAAGATTCCCTCCTGCCGTTAATCTCCGTGAGTGGTGTGATACCCTTTTTTGTGCTTATTTGGCCCACTTCCATTAATATTCATTAAATAAGACGTTTTCCGTTGCGTGACAGTATCCTTGTTTGCAATTAGCATGCTTTGCATGACCGTTTCGCATCGTTGTTCATTCAGTTGGGTATCAGAAATTGGTTTTGTACAGCCTAGGGGTACGCTCCGACCTCAACCGACAGCAGAAAATAGCTCTTTAGCTGTTTCAAAGAGTAAATATTTTTGCCTAATGCGCATAATATTCTTCAGATCGGTAAACATCTTGTACTACACGCTTTGTAAAGTAGCCTTTTTCCTTCCTCGACGGTCAAAATAACTCCATTCCAAATGTAATCGAAACCGGTTAACAGGTGAAAACGCAAGAAACAGAGTTAGTTAACATTTTTAATATTAGAGTGAATAATATTTTTAATTACCGTATCTTTTCTCCGTCATCTGACTTTGATGGAAAAAACCCGTCAGCTCCCCTAAACTACACTAAGGTTATCTATGAAAATGCCATGAAAATACGTCTAGTAGTTTTGGAGATAAGTGTGTTCAAATAAGAAAACACACACCCCATGGTTTTAAATAAAACTTTAAATTACGGTAAGATATGTGACTTCTGAAGATATCTTTTTTTCAAGGTCCAATTTCGATTAAATAAAATCTATATGTTGGCCCAATTTATATTCATGGGACCTGTTAAAATCTATGCAAATTCGTCTGGTAGTTTTGGACATTAGCGTGCTCAGACAAACAGAAAGACACGATGGCTTCAGAGTTTTATTGTTAGTACAGATATACAGTCTACATTCACAAATGTACTCATTTGATTTTTGTCAATGTTCTAATTTTTTTACTGCTAAATCCGTTTACATCACCTCTAAATAATTTCGCTATCGGTATCGTATTGCAACTGTTCATGATTTTCTCCTAGTAGATTTATACATACACATGTTTTTAAACGGACAACCTACTTTGGTCACTATGATAAATTGTTAACCCATCTTGCTTTTTTTCTAAAAGCACAGAAGGCTAAGCAGAAAAACATACTAAGTCTACCTGCAAAACTTCCATTTCAGTGATAACCGTTATGATAATGACTTGGTTTGGATATAGCATATTCTTGATAGCACAGTTCATAAAAACTGACAGTTGTAAGAACCAAATCACGAGGAAGTGAATGAAAACAACTGGTTTAATCAGAGAAACAGCTAGGGAAATTCTATTATTTACTTCCACCTATTCCACAACGTTGGACACAATAACGAGTTAATTTTTACCATAGAAAGATCCCTTAATAGATTACATCTGTGCTCACTGTACCGTCTCCATTCATTCGCTGTAACTATAAATACGTCACTTAATGCATATATGAGTGCACCTGAGGAAATTATTATAAATACAACTATTGTGATAATTGTTATGTTACGTACTCCCGCCTCATAATTTAACTTTGTATGAATAACAATTTCCATTGGGAATACTGTGCATTTGAACACGTCTACTACGATCTTCTGTAACTAATATCAGCATTCACCGTGGCAAAAATTAATAAAGATAAAATATCTTCTTAACAAATTCCGTTTATCTAGAACGTTCAACATATTAACCTGGTGTTTATGATTAACGCCTTCCATGGCTGTACGGATGTGCTGAATTTATCTTGATTAAAGATTCAACACTTTAAGGCAGATCAGTTACTGTAGTAACAGGGGCTCAAAACAGTGTTCAGACTCTACTGAATTTGAAGGAACGACGATTGTACTTGGATATTATAGCTGCTGCTAACGCTCCATTTGAAATGTACTTCACTCAGAAAAGCTCTGTGTGATATCGAGCTGGTATCCTGCAGCAATATTAATTATGTGAAAGGCAACGTTAATTTTACATAATTAATGAACTACGATAGCCATTACAGTAACGTCAATTTGCGGATCCTGCTGACAAAAGGAAGTGGTTTTCATAAACGTACAGCATTACAGTAATGTGCAGATGTGTATGTGGATAGTTGATACATGAGGTGTGCGCAGTGTACTCACTAAGTTCTTCATTCGCAAAAATGTAGCATATCTCATTCCAGGAAACGCTATCAGTACAACTAAATTGACTCTAAATATTTCTCACTGAAAGAAACGGTACATTTCTCTAACGGAACACATAATATTCCGTGACACCATGTTATATATACAGCAGGTTCCAAAAAATACAATAACTTATTTCCACATTGTTTGTGGTTAAATAAAGTGCCAATATCTTGAGCAAATTACTTCTTCTCGTATCGAGTGGTTTGAAAAAATGTTCTTCACTATCAGTACTTACTTCAGTATAGTAGCACAACTGTTGATATTGAATGAGCATTTATGAAAGACGTAAATGGTAGTTGCACAATAAAAAGTACGCAAGCATTTATTTCTAAGTCCAGTGCACGAAGCAATAAGCGGGACTCGGGATTTATTATCAAAGAGCTTTTCAACAGTACGAGGTTTATAAAAATTTTGTTTATTGCCAACAGAAAAAGACTTGTTATTTCCATACGTTCTGCGTAGCGGTGCACAATCAGTTGGTAATCTGCTGCTTCTATTTGCGTTCTGATGATGAATTAGCACAGTAACAGTCTAACCCAGAAAGTGTATAATGTTGAAATTCTGATCATGTTTTCATTCTGTAGAAACTGATGATGCTATTACCCAATATTCTTCAGAGTGTCAGGTACAAGACATAATGCGAAAATGACACATAACGTTAGAAAAATATAAATCGTTTGATTCTGCCGAAAAATTTTGCACTCGGACTACGACTACGCAACGTCATACCTCAGTATCTCGCATTGTAGTAAGTTACTGCTGTTCTTCCTCTCGTTCTCACTCTGTGCATATTCTGTGATGGGCTTAGCAATATAGGACACAACAGAGTTGAAGGAAACGTGCACATTTTCGGGAAATATGAATTTTGAAGAAGAATAACCATCTGTACACACGTTTATTTTTTCTAAAATGCCAAAACATACACCGCGGAGTGTTGTAACAAGATGAAACTGCGGGACAGTGACGTTATATAATGAGAAATGTTGATGGATATGGAGCATAGAAGAAGAGAACAACGAACATAGAAAAGAATTTCAATAATGACTATGTAGATCAGAGCACAAGTTTAAGAAATGTACGTAGCGGTAGTGAAATGAAAACGGTAAGGTCGCGTAGAATCTATGAGACTGCCGATGTACCATCAGAACTTCAGAAAAACGTCATCCAGAAAATTCCGAAGAATGCAAGAGCCGACAAGTGCGCAAATTATCGTGTAATCAGCTTAAAAGTTCATGCATCCAAGTTGCTGACAAGAAAACTGTACAGAAGAATAGAAAATTGGGGATCTGTTAGATAACGATCAGTTTTGCGTTAGGAAAGGGAAAGCCACCAGAGGCAGTTCTGACGTCGTGGTTGATAATGGAAGTAAGACTGAAGAAAAATCAAGACACGTTCATAGGATCTGTCGATACGGGAAAAGCGTTCGTCAACGTAATATGGCGCAAGATATTCGAAATCCTGACAAAAATAAGGGTTAGCTATAGAGAAAGTTGGGTAAAATGCAGCACGTACAAGATACACAATATCCACAAGAACCAAGGGGGAACAATTAGAGTGGATAACAAAGAATGATCTGCACATATTAAAAAGAGTGTAAGACACAGATGTAATTTTTCGTCCTATTGTTCAGTCTGTATCTCGAAGAAGCAATGATGTAAATAACAGGTTCAAGAATTAAATCAAAATTCAAGGTGAAAGGAGATTAATGTTAAGATACGCTGATTACATTGCTATTCTGAGCGAAGTTGAAGAAGAATTGTAGAATC
Source organism: Schistocerca americana (assembly GCF_021461395.2). Classification (NCBI taxonomy): domain Eukaryota; kingdom Metazoa; phylum Arthropoda; class Insecta; order Orthoptera; family Acrididae; genus Schistocerca; species Schistocerca americana. Next base: position 429,588,606 of record NC_060121.1, on the reverse strand, counting down.
TGTTGAATGAAATGAAAGATTTAATAAGTACAGACTATGCATTGAGAATAAATCTAAGAAAGACGAAATTAATCAGAAATAGTAGAAATGAGAACAGCGAGAAACTTAACAGCAGAATTCGGAATCACGAAGTAGACGAAGATAAGGAATTCTCCTACATAATCAGCAAAATAGCCAATGGCTGAATCAGTAAAGAGGACGATAAAAAACGGACTACAAATGGCAAAATTAGCATTCCTGGCTAAGAGAAGTATTTAGTAACAAACATAGGTCTTAATTTGAGGAAGACATATCTGAGATTGTACGTTTGGAGCACAGTACTGTATGTATGGACTGTGAGAAAACCGGAACAGAAGATAATTTAAGCATTTGAGATGTGGTGCTACAGAAGAATGTTGAAAATTAGGTGTATTGTTAAGGTAAGGAATTAGGTTCTCAGCAGAACCGGCGAGTAAAGGAAAACACTGACAAGAAGAAGGAACAGGTTTGTGGGATATCTGTTACGACATCAGGGAATAACTACCTTGGCGCTAGAGGAAGACAGAGATAGGGACCTATACCGCAAATAATAGAGGACATATATTGCAAGTGCTACTCTGAGATTAAAAGGTTGACACAGTAGTGGAATTCGTGGCGGTCTGCATCAAACAAGACTGATGACCCAAAAAGAAAAGGTCGTCCAAATTGTTACAGGAAGATTAATGTTTGAAAAGAATGCTCTACACTGGATATGAGGATTTTGCTGCTGAGCGATGGTAATGTAGGAGTCTTCATCACGCCAAGTGACTCCATATACTATTTCAAATAACACATGTTTTTGTCAAGAAAGATTTTAAACAAACATATGGTTTAGGTTTTTCGAAACATAAGCGTCACTTGTTGTATGATATGATTCGGAAACGAAAATCCATCCATGCTTGAGATATAATTGTCATCATAAAAATACTCAGATGAACAAGGGTGTGCTGGAAAGTAGTGCCTCCTTATATTGTATCTCGATATCGGTTGAGGCATTAAATTTTGTGCATATCACTCGGTCGATTTTTCTGCTTCGCTGACGTAAGTTGCAAGCCCGTGCTGCTAGAGGGTTCCGAATGGCGGTGTGTAACGAACTTTGTCGGTGTATGACAAAAGGTCTGCTGTATTCGAGTTAAGAATTCGAATAGTTCGTCGAGACATGAAGCACTCTATCCTTCAGCATGAGAATGCCAGACCATACAAGACAGCTGCCACACCTGCAACATTCCGACGCCTTGGTTTCACTGTCGTCGATCATTCTCCATACAGTCCCGATTTGACCTCATTCGAATTTCGTCTGTTATCAAAAGTTAAATAACATCCTCGAGGACTTCACTTTGATTGTGATGTAGCAGTGCAAGGAGAGTTCAGGTTTTGGCTCCATTATCAAAGTGAAACATCCGCATTGACGATATAGACAAACTGGTCTCAGGACAAATGTGTTCGCGGCCAGGGTGAGTAGGTTGAGAAATAAATATGTATACATGAAGAATAAAGGTGTAGCATGTTAGTAACTTTGGTCTTACCTAAAAAGCTGAAAGAGTTTTCACGTAAGGAATTCGGAGGCATTACTTTTCATCACACCTTCTTACATAACTGAATCACATGTATGCACCCGAAAACGAGAAATTTTTCTAGTATTTTTCGACAATTACAGACAGATGGAAAAAATGACCTGAAGGCCGTAAACAGGTCCGGCTAAGTAACGCAAAAATATATAAAAACCCTAGGCATCCTTAACGTCGAGCGAGTTGGCGTAGTTGTTAATGCACTGGGTTCGTATTCTGGATGACTGGAGTTCATCTTATGCAGTGTGCCTGTGTCATCATCTCGCTGCGGAACACAATAGTGACACTGCTTGTCGCCGGAGATTACTTCCTCGCACTTTGCGAACCACAAGTGTTTCAAATGATACAGAATTACGCTCTTCAGAAGGAGCCTTCCGTCTTCACGCTGGGCGAGCTCGTAGATAAAGTAGACCCACACTCTGATTGCCGAATGCATATCACTGCGCTTTTATCCGCGCGCTAAACAACTGGTGCAGACACGCCACTGAATTCCAATGCTATAGTCGTCACCGTAAATTCACTTGTACTGCTAATTTTTTTGAACACAGCCTCATGCACTGCCAGCCACGTCCGGATCGATGTCCAGAAGTTACCACATTCTATTTTGGAAGAAGTAGCATGCATCACACGGTCATTTACAATAACAGAGGAAGCCTAAAATTCGCCGCCGCATTTGAACGCGGCCTTCACAGCTTCAACCGACATCCATCCTCGCCATCTACGAAGAGCCATACCACCTCTCTAGCGTCAAGACAGGCTGTCTGCTGCCCTGAGTTCCATCGCCACAGCCGCGGCGCCTGCACCCACCACGAAGCCTTTTGCCCACATAGCCGTCGTCTGTCACAATACCAGAAGACAGACTGTAAAGCTGAGACCGCCTTTGAAGGTTGCTATAAGCACGTTAGACCTCTGTCCCTTTACTGTCATGTCCCAGCCCTCTGCTTCGGTTTCGTCAAGCAGTAACTCCACGTTTACGCAGGTGGTGCGCCTATGGTTTGTGGTGGACAATCATAAGGATAGCCAAAATATATCTGGAGATACACAGTTTCAGTCATAAGTAGCAGAAGTATTTCTTATCTGAGAGTCCAGAAACGTTTGTAACAATTTGAGCTTCCTGTTTCTATAATGTTCAGGACGTGCAAAAGTGATTTTAACACATATCACTCTACGTACCCACGTTATTTTTCGGTTCACATATGCTAGTGTATACTGTTCGATTTGAAAGTGTCTGTGCAGAATGAGTTAGATGCTCTCATGGTCTAGGAGTTCTTCACTAAAATACATGAAGTCTCTGGTCATATCCAAACGTCGTGGTCTGTCAAACAGACGAGTTTCTTTGCATCTGTGACAACTTCAAGGCCACAATAAATAACCAAGCTGTAACAGGTAAGTATGCATCACTGTGAATAGAAGAACTGTTTCATCTCCTTGCAGGTGGACATTGATAATGTACAATGAATAGCCAAAGAAACTGGTACACCTGTCTAATATCGTGTAGGGGTCCCGCGAGCACGCAGAAGTGCCACAACACGACGTTGCATGGGCTCGACTAACGTCTGAAGTAGGGGGAATTGACACTTTGAATCATGCAAGGAAGTCCATAAATTCGTAAGAGTACGAAGGAGTGGAGAACTCTTTTGAACAACACGTTCAAGGCATCCCAAGTATGCACAATAATGTTCACGTATGGGGAGTTTAGTGGCCTTCGGAAGTGTATAAACACAGAAGTGTGTTCCTGGAGATACTGTGCAGCAATTCTGGGCGTGTGGGGTGTCACATTTTCCTGGTGGAATTGCCCAACTGTCGGAATGTACAATGGACATGAATGGGTGGGGTGGTGATCAGACAGGATGCTTACTTACGTGGCAGCTGTCAGAGTCGTATCTGGAAATATCAGGAGTCCCATAACACTCCAGCTTCACATTCCCCCACCATTACAGGGCCCATATCGATGACGTTTCATTTAATGGTTCGCACTCTGACACTTGTTGATGGTCCAGCATTGAAATCTGCAGGAATTTGCGGAAGGGCTGCATTTCTGTCACGTTGAATGATTTTCTTCAGTCGTCGTAGGTGCCGTTCCAACTGGATCTTTTTACGGCCGCAGCGATGTCGGAGATTTGATATTTTACTGGATTCCTGATATTCACGGTTCATTCGTCAAATGGTCGTACGGGAAAATCCACACTTCATCGCTACCTCGGAGCTGTTGTGTCCCATCGCTCGTGCGCCGACTATAATACCATGTTCAAACTCACTAAAACGTTGATAAGCTGCCACTCTGTCAGCAGTAACCGATCTAACAACTGCGACGGACAATTGTTGTCTAACATGATCATTGCCGACCGCAGCGCCGTATTCTGTCTGTTTACTTATGTCTGTATTTGACGGCGCCCACCTATAGCAGTTTCTTTGGCGCTTCAGTGTAAGACTGACATCTCACAAGTACGCTTGCAGCTTCCCCCCGGTTCATAATTTTTAAGGATCAATGGTCATCAACATAATTCCGTAGTTGAGTGGTCAGCGCGGTTGGGTCACATATCAATAGCATTTTTAGTGACGAATGTGGTGATTAAATAAGCTAGAAGTTTATAAATATCTAGGTATGGAGTTGTTCAAATTTTCAGATGTTTGTGAATTCCAAAGGTACAAAACTCCCGAAGTCATCGGTCCCTAGACTTACACACTACTTAAACTAAGCTAAACGAACCCATGCCCGAGGGAGGGCTCGAACCTCCGGCAGGAGGGGCCGCGCAATCTGTGACATGGCGCCTCAAATCTCGCGGGCACTTCGCACCGGTATGGATTGTTACGTCCGCCACCTTAGCTGAGTGGTGCCGGCACGGTAGCTCAGCGTATTTGTGCTTTGGCGTCGATATGTTCCCGGTTAACTATCCTTAACACATTCGCTGCAGCGTCACACGTTCATTCATCGGCAGCCAGAGTTCACAATTTTGCGTTTTCCGTCGACACATATATGAATTACAAACTGTGACCAGTTTGCATTATATATTTCCGTTTTTTTTTTTTTTTTTTTTTTTTTTTTTTTGTCTTAGAGTGTGTATGTAGAAAGAGAATATTTAGTAAAATATTTTTATATACTTACTAAAACATGATTACAACTTACATACAACTTACATTTTATGTTTACAAACAGTAATAGTTTTCTAACATGCTTTTGACAGTTGGTGAATGAAATGTAATTTATAATAGCAAAAATATATTTTTATGCTATGTAGTTACAGTGTAACATTGTTGAGATTTCCTTGTTGCCAAATTTTATTTTGGGTAAACTGGAAGTTCCCTACAGGTTTCAATGAGTAAGTCTCCAAGCAACAATCTTTTTTTTTTTTTCGATATCCTCTCCTGTTCCAACCTCTTCATCAGAAAGTAGCACTTGCAACCTACGTCCTCAGTTATTTCCTGGATGTATTCCAATCTCAGTTTTCCTTTATAGTTTTTACCCTATACAGCTCCCTCTAGTACCATGGAAGTTATTTTCCGACGTCTTAACAGGTGTCTTACCAGACTGTCCCTTCTTCATCTACATCTACATTTATACTCCGCAAGCCACCCAACGGTTTGTGGCGGAGGGCACTTTACGTGCCAGTCATTACCTCCCTTTCCTGTTCCAGTCGCGTATGGTTCGCGGGAAGAATGACTGTCTGAAAGCCTCCGTGCGCGCTCCAATCTCTCTAATTTTACATTCGTGATCTCCTCGAGAGGTATAAGTAGGGGGAAGCAATATATTCGATACCTCATCCAGAAACGCACCCTCTCGAAACCTGGCGAGCAATCTACACCGCGATGCAGAGCGCCTCTCTTGCAGAGTCTGCCAATTGAGTTTGTTAAACATCTCCGTAACGCTATCACGGTTACCAAATAACCCTGTGACGAAACGCGCCGCTCTTCTTTCGATCTTCTCTATCTCCTCCGTCAACCCGATCTGGTACGGATCCCACACTGATGAGCAATACTCAAGTATAGGTCGAACGAGTGTTTTGTAAGCCACCTCCTTTGTTGATGGACTACATTTTCTAAGGACTCTCCCAATGAATCTCAACATGGTACTCGCCTTACCAACAATTAATTTTATATGATCATTCCACTTCAAATCGTTCCGCACGCATACTCCCAGATATTTTACAGAAGTAACTGCTACCAGTGTTTGTTCCGCTATCATATAATCATACAATAAAGGATCCTTCTTTCTATGTATTCGCAATACATTACATTTGTCTATGTTAAGGGTCAGTTGCCACTCCCTGCACCAAGTGCCTATCCGCTGCAGATCTTCCTGCATTTCGCTACAATTTTCTAATGCTGCAACTTCTCTGTAAACTATAGCATCATCCGCGAAAAGCCGCATGGAACTTCCGACACTATCTACTAGGTCATTTATATATATTCTTCTTGCCAGTGTTTTCCATTTACTACATTCCTCGCCTATTCTGCGAAGACCTTCCTCATTCCTTACCTTAGCAGTCCATCTGATTATCATCATTCTGCAGCACCACATCTCAAATGCTTTGACTCTCTTCTTTTCTAGTTTCCCACAGTCCAACTCTCAGTACCATATAATGCAGTGCTAAAATGTACATTCTCTGATATTTCTACCTCAAATTAAGTCCTGTGTTTGATGTAGTAGACTTCTCTTGGCGAGAAATGCCCTATTTTACAGATCTAGTCTGCTTTCGATGCTCGCTCCGTCCGTCGTAAGTTACTTTACTTCCTAGCTAGCAGATTTCCTTCACTTCTCGAACATAAATACTGATGTTAAGTTTCTCGCTGTTCTCATTTCTGCTACTTCACATTACTTTCGTCTTTCTCAGACCGTATTCTGTGTTCATTAGACTATTCATTCTAGTCCACTGGGGATAGCAACGTCATCAGCGAATCTCAACATTGATATCCTTTTACCTTGAATTTCAACGCTACTCTTGACCCTTACTTTTATTTCTATCATTTGTTCTTCGATCTACAGATCGAACGGTAGCAGTGAAGGATTGCATCCTTGTCTTACACCCATTTTAATCACGGCACTTCATTCCTGGTCTTCCACTATCATTATTCCTTCTGGCTCTTGTACATGTTATATATTATCCTTCTCTCCCTATAGCTTATTCCTGTATTTCTCTGAATTTCAAATATCTTGCACGATTTGGCATTGTCGAGCGCATTTACCAAGTAGTCAAATTCTATTAACGTCTCTTGATTTTTCTTTAGTCTTGCTACCCTTATCAACGGCAAAGTCAGAATTGGCTCTCTGGTGCCTTTACCCTTCCTAAAGCTAAACTGATGTCGTCTAACACATCCTCAGTTTTATTTTCCATTCTTCTGTATATTATTCTTGACAACAACTTGGGTACACAAGATCTGAACCTGATTGTGAGATAATTCTCACACTTTTCAGCTCATGTAGTCTTCGGAATTGTGTAGATGGTACTTTTTTCCGAAATTCGGATGATATATCGCCAGACTCGTACATTATATACAACATTGTGAGTAGTTGTTTTGCTGCCACGTCCCCCAATGATTTCAGAAATTCTGGTGGAATGTTATCTGTCTCATATGCCTTATTTGATCTTGAGTCTTCCAAAGCTCATTTAAATTCTGATTCTAGTACTGTATCCCCTCTCTCTTATGTATTGAATCCGGTTCTTTCTTCTATTACATTAGACAAATCCTCCCCCTCAGACAGTCTTTCAATGCACTCTTCCCACTTATCAGCTATCTACTCTGCATTTGACAGTGGAATTCCATTGCATTCTTAATATTCTTAATATTCACCGAAGGTAGTTTTGCCTATTCTGTATGCTCAGTCAGTCATTCCGACAATTATTTCTTTTTCTCTTTCTTCACAAATTTCATGTAGCCATTTCATACCAATTTCATTCCTCAGCGACTTGTATTTCTGTATTCCTAAATTTTCCTGAACATTTTGGTACTCCTTCATTCATAGATCAACTGAAGTATTGCACCTTTCGAACTTCTGTGATTCCCTTTTTAGATATGTCCATCCCTCTTCGACTAAACTGCCTATTGAGCTACTCGTTAACATAGTATCTATATCCTTAGAGAACTTCAAGACCAACTCTTTAATTCTTAGTACTTCCGTAACCCACTTCTTTTCATATTGATTCTTCCTGACGATTCTCTTGAACTTCAGACACCACTTCATCACTACTAGATCGTGATTTAAGTCTATATCTACTCCTGGGTACGCCACACAATCCGGTATCTGACTTAGAAATCTCTGTTTGATCATGACGTAACCTTGTAAGATGGCAAGAACTATGCCCATTACATGAAGTCATTAAAGATCACCTAACTCACGTTGAGCGAACAGTAGGGCTGAACAAAAATGACTGACAAGGCACAATGCGTCTTGTAGAGGGTATAGTATGGACATATTGGAATAATTAATGTCGGGTGATTGTTTTAAAGTAATTCACACGACATGAAAACTTTGAGGAAACACGTCGATTTACTGGAGGCTAGTTTACCCCAGGGAAGTACTCAGAATTGACCGTGGCCGCCGGGGGAGCGGCTAAGGGAAGCGACAATAGGCAGCTTAGGGCGGCTCAAGCTCTGAGAAAGCGGAAACGGGGCGCGGCCTCCAGCCGCCTTAAGATGAGTGACAGTGAGTGGGTGGTTGACCCCAACTCCATACTGGTGTACCGAGAAACAGACGGAGAACTTGTACACCTGTTGATAAATGTCTGTTGTCCCGTTTTCTGTGAAACATGCGAGAAAGCCGCGCAAAGCTACAGTGGAGTGGTCAACAGAGGTTAAATATGCATGTTCGTGACTTGATAAATGTCTGTCGTCCCGTTTTCTGTGAAACATGCGAGAAAGTCACGCAAAGCTATGGTGGAGTGGTCAACAGGGTTCAAAATATGCGTGTTCGTGACTATAGCAACTTCACGCTGAATTCACTGTCCGCAGAGTCTGAAGCAAATCAGGGGAAGAGCGACAGAATGCAATACGCCGGCCTCTGATGGGAACGTAGGACCAAGGAATTTGAAGTACTCTCCTTGGAGTCAGAATTACGGAAAGCTTGGTGTTTGTGCAGACGCTAACCTTGATGGGTGGCCTGGGAGGAGCAATATAGCAGAAGTTGAGAGGAAGGGAAATTTTGTGGGAATTAGTTCACTTCCCAGAGCAAGCACTGATTAATTTGTTGGACCACGTCGGCAAAGTTTCCACGAGGATTTCAGGGGCCGTGTATTGTAGAATTCTTCTCGCACTTCGCATTACGCCTGAGTCAGTCGATAGGAATTACTTTTGAGTTATCGTGTTTTATTCCATGCAAACGCAATTTATTAGCACTGCCTGATAGGAGAGTATTGTAATGTGATATTGAAGGTCGGGAGGTAAAATAAATTTGTGCTAATCGATTGCATCTGTTTTCAGTCAAGTAGTTGAAATCCCAAGTCACTTTCTTAATTAATTTTATGTTCAACATTTGCATCTGGTGTTCAATAGCTGAATATAACATCAATGTGCACCCCTTTCTAATTAAAAGTGATCAATTCGGAATAAATTAATGTCAACACTGTCACCGGAGTTCAATCAGGAGTCACAGGGCCATATTACTTTCTTGCGTTATCCGATATTGCGGCAGTTTTTCACTCTCTGTTGATCTGTTAGTCAATTAGTTGGGGTGAACACACGCCAAAACCAGCTAAGTGACGGGTGGGGTGTTACAACCTACTCCTTGAACAGAGTATTCGCGATTACTAGCTCAAATTTGTTGCAGACCTCAACCGGTCTTTCTCCTCTCTCGTTCCTAGTACCAAGACCACGCACTTCTGCAATCCTTTTTTCTACTCCTTCCCCTACAGCTGCATTCCAGTCATCCATAATTATTAGATTTTCATCACCCATTACGTACTGAATTATCCTTTCTGTATCCTCATACGCTTTCTCTATCTCTTCATCTTCAGCTTGCGACGTCGGCGTGTTCTCGGTGTTGATTCTGTGTAGATTCCAATAACAACCCTATCACTGAATTGTTCACAGTGACACATTCTCTGTCCTACCTTCTTATTCATAAAGAACCCTACTCCCACTACACCATTTTCTGTTGATGTCGATATTACCCTATACTCATTTGACCAGATGTCAATGTCTTCCTTCCACTCACTTCACTGAGCCAAACTATATTTAGACTAAACCTTTACATTTCTCTTTTAAGACTTTCTAGCTTCCCCACCACTCTCCGCGCGCAGACTCGTAGAGCGTTATCTTTTCGTTGGTTGTTCAATTTCTTTTGGTCACATCTCCCTTTGCAGTCCCCTCCTGGAGATCCGAAGAAGAGACTATTTCGGAATCTTTTGCCAGTGAAGAGATGATCATGACACTTTTTCAGTTGCCGGCCGGTGTGGCCAAGCGGTTAAAGGCGCTGCAGTCTGGAACCGCGCGACCGCTACGGTCGCAGGTTTGAATCCTGCCTCGGGCATGGATGTGTGTGATGTCCTCAGGCTAGTTAGGGTTAAGTAGTTCTAAGTTCTAGGGGACTGATGACCTGAGACGTTAAGTCCCATAGTGTTCAGAGCCATTTTGAACTTTTTCAGTTATGGGCCACATGTGCTGTGGATACACATTACGCGGCTTTAAAGCAGTGGTTTCTTTGACTTCTGCATCCGCATGCCGTTGATGTTCTCTGATTTTTTCGCCTTTACGGGCAGTTTTCCAACCCAGGAGCAAGGGAGTGCCCTGAACTTCTGTCCGCTGCTTCGCCCTCTTTGATAGGGCGGTTGGCAGAATGATGGTGTCTTCTTATGCCGAAAGTCTTCAACGCAAAAGCTGATGATTTTAATTCGTAATTTAAGCCATGGCAGTGTTCGAACCCAGGACCGAAGATGTTTTGATTACTAATCACAGACGCTACCCATAGACCATGGCTATAAGATCTCGACTAAGAACCTTAAATATTTTACACTGCAGAAGACTGTAGACATTAGTGTGTTACCTAAGTCTGAATTTCAAAACTCATCCTTTCCTAAGGATAGTGGGTCTTAATAGACGGGCAGACAGACCAATGAATAAAAATTTAGGAAATAAGACATTCTGTTCGTGTGATACAATTACAGATTAACAATTTTTCTGATATTTTTCCTTTATTTGTAATGTAAAACCTAGCTTCTTTCCGGATTTCATGTTTCTAGCTTAATACGAAGTCGCCTATAAGTTTTAATGAGTGAATGAGTATTAAAGTCTATGACGTAAATGACCATACCTTTTGATTCCATTTACTTGGAAGCTTAAACGTATTAAATCGCCATGGGATCACAGAAATTAGTACGTGACATGAATTTGAACTTTATACGCCCATCAGTTCCTGAGAAAATGGGGTCTTAACTGACAGACAGACAGACACAAGGATAAAAAAATGAAGAAAAAAAATTTTGTGTCATATGATTAAAATTAACGATTTCCGGATTTTATCCGGCACTTGTACTGTGAAATCTAGCTCCTTGGCAAATTTCATGAATCTAGGAGGTTGATACCATATAGATTTTGATGACTGACTTGGCAAGTACGAACATGTGTGACAAAAATAGCCGTATCTTTTGACTGGATTTACTAAGAAGCTCAAATTCTGTTCACTGCTAAGGACCCGTGGGCCTTAGTATGTGACATACATTTCAGCTTTTTGCGTCCTCTCATTCCTGAGAAAAGCGGTTCTTAAAAATGGCTCTGAGCACTATGCGACTTAACTTCTCAGGTCATCAGTCGCCTAGAACTTAGAACTTATTAAACCTAACTAACCTAAGGACATCACACACATCCATGTCCGAGGCAGGATTCGAACCTGCGACCGTAGCGGTCACCCGGTTCCAGACTGTAGCGCCTAGAACCGCACGGCCACTCGGGCCGGCAACGGTTCTTAACAGTCGGACGGAGAGAGAGTGACAGACAGACGAACGGACAACAAAACGATCCAACAAGGGTTTCGGTTTTATCGATTGTGGTACGGAAACCGGAAAAGAGCATGCACACAACCTCCGATGAATTTTCGCACTCCTAGAATGAAAAGGCCTGTGGTGCAATATATCGAAGTGCTCATTTATTCAGCCAGTAGTACATTGAAGGCATGTTACGGCAAAACATGGAGAGACACTAGCAGAGTCGAATCTGTAAGCCATACAGAAGCTGCTTGAACTCCAGTCAGTAATTTGTAAAATAAATCATACTGGACGGTTCATTCCAAATGGTACATAATAGAATAGGCTTTGCAAAAATGGCAACCCATCTGAGTGAAATTTCGCATATAAGCAAGCGTTCGCTGCTGTTAGGCGCCTTAGCTCACTAATGGCTATTTTGCGGTACAGCTTCCACAATTTAATGGCCAACAGGAAGGAAATGTAATAAACTTTAGAAAGAGTCATTATTTTCGCAAATAACCCTATTTGAATGATCCAGTTACATCACGAATTTCACAAAACAGAAATGAAAGGGTCTTTTACTTGGTAAGATAATGACAATGAATTTCATCATTTTTTAAAGTGAGTTCAAATGACAAAACATTTTGTGCTGTGATGGGAACAGAGCTGTTCGATGTATACCATGATGTGCATGGCACAGTTCAACTTCAGTACCCTTGCAACGTTGTTAGGCGAGACCACTCTATGATATAAAGGGCGTTGTTTTCCTCGCCTTGGCCAAGGTGATCTGAGACCTAGACTTCATGAGTTTTTCTTCATGGAAATTCGACTGGACAGCAGCCAGAAGACCGTCTTGCCACACCGGAAGTGAGTGCGTTTTTGTGAAGACCTCTGGTTTCACTATGGGGACTTCAATATGTCGGCGATAATATCTCTAATCTGTTGCTGTAACTGATCTTGTGCATAAGGATATTCTGCTGCCGTGAGAGGCAAGTGCTCATAGTTAAGACAATGAAGTAATTACTTTTTGTCCTGCATTTCGTATCTAAAGTTTCTGTGTTAAGTTTTTTTTTACGAAGTGGTCTTGTCACAGAATTCATTATTGTTAAAAGAATTCATGGTTTTTGTTAGGGTTACATATTTTATTTAATTCTCAATTTGAAGCTAATAAGTTGGGGTATTATAAATATTTTGCTATGCTTTGTGGAGTATACGTTCAATGAATCAGAAGTGAGTTATTATAAAATATATTGAACGCAGTAAGTCCTTTTATCCACTACACTGCTGCCCGGCATCGTGTTTCTGTACAACGTAAGCTAAAGCTCTGCCTGCTAGTCCTGTAGGGCTATTAACGACCGGCCACCATGTCATCCTATGGCAAGAGCGTCACTCGGATACTGTACGGAGGGGCAGTGGGTCAGCACACGATCTTCAGGCCGTTGTCAGTTCCCAGAATTTGCAGCCGCTAATTTTCATGCGTGTAGCTCCTCAACTGGCATTATGATAGCTTTTCTAGCAAACAAACAAACAAGCAAAAATCACTTACACTACGGGAATTGAACCTGAGCCCTCCTCATGGAAGTCACACTCACTGATCACTTAGCTACGGAGGCGGACTACGTAATATAACGCTTACGTACAATACTGAGTTTTCTACGAGATGGCGGATGGATCATCTTGCAACATTTCACGATAACTTCACAACCAGCTGTGAGATCAGTCTCTTATATGCATTAGGAAGCGATTTGTGAAACATGAGTCTGTTCTAATAGGTGTCGAAAACTAGTCTGCATTCGCCAACCAGTTAGTGAAACTTCATTCTGTAACTCATGAAGAGACACTCTGTAAACACTCTCAGAACAGGAAATAACTAAGAACAGGAAACTACTACTTATAGGGCTGCAACAATGACTCTATAACCGGAAAAGTATCACACGATGTACTTGCTTGGTGGAGTGTACAGACTGAGAGAGACGCTTAGATCTTTCAACAAACGCCCCAGATACATTTTTAGCCACTTTTCATTGAGAACAAGAAGCTGCGGCTGCTGTGTTATCTTCTGTTACTTATAAAGGACACTGTGATCTACCGGAACAGTCTTTCGATAAGGGTATTATAAATTTTTTATTCTGGAAAAAAATGAACAATGCAGCCTATGTGCATTGCAAATACCATGGTGTGGGAAAAATTACTAACGTAATTTCTAATACTGTAAGCAAAAATTCCTAGCAAATACTTAAAGGTAGAAAACGAAAGCTGTTCCTTAGTGTAGTAATGCATTGAATATGTGAAGACAAGACATTCTTTTTTCTTGAAACTTTTCAATAGCAAAATTCTGCTTTTGCTATATACACTGTTTATCGAAACATGGGCTCTTACACTAAGAAGAATATAGTACAAAGTGATAGGATAGAAATTGATGCTAGTCGGATGGAGTCTTTCTGTCCTAGCTTTCAATCTGTGAGATCACTGGCAAAGATGAATACGAAACAAATTTTTAGCAATGGGATTAATATTGAGGGCGAAATGATATCAGTAATGACATTGCTATTATGACTGAAAATGGAGTTGAATTGCGCGATATTCTAAATGGAATGATCAGCATAATGAGTGCTGATTAGGGACTGAGAGCAAACCAAACAAACTAGTAAAATAAGATTAACGAGTAGCAGAAATAAGATTGGCGATCAACTATGAAATTAAAATTGGGGACCACTAAGAGCAAGAAGCAAAATAATGCATGACGGACGAGGATATAGCCAACCGGTGTGGCCGTGCGGTTCTAGGCGTTTCAGTTGGAACCGCGTGACCGCTACGGTCGTAGGTTCGAATCCTACCTCGGGCATGGATGTGTGTGATGTCCTTAGGTTAGTTAGGTTTAAGAAGTTCTAAGTTCTAGGGGACTGATGACCTCAGATGTTGAGTCCCATAGTGCTCAGAGCCATTTGAACCATTTTGAACGAGGATATGAGTACCAGACTACCCTAGGCAAAGAAGGTATCCCTCACTCAAAGGTGTGTAAAGCCTAAATTTGCGGAAGAAGTTACTGCCAATGTACATTTAGGTCACAGCTTTGTATGACAGTGATTCATGGACCATTGAAAACCAGGAAGAGAAACGAATCGAATCGTTCGAATTTAATGCTGTGAAAGGAATCGAAAATCACATGGACTGGTAAGACAAGAAATGAAGATCTTCACATAATCAGCGACGTCATATGTATGTGTATACAATGACACGAAGATGTGACAGAATGATACGTTACGTATTACAGCATGGAATATCTATGGTTCTAGATGGATATGTAGGGGGTAAAAACTGCAGGGATGGCAGAGGCTGTAATTTACCTAACAAATAATACGGCGTTGTGTGTAAGTACTACTCAGATGAAGAATTGGTAGAGGGAAGAAGAAAGGTCGGTTGCATCAACCAAGCCAGAAGGGTGATTACTGAAAAGAAAAATACAACATTTCCTTAGAATTTTGCGGTGTAGTTCATATGTTCTTTTTGATGACATGGTTTGGATGTCTGTTAATGTCAGTAAAACATCTTTGTAAAATCATCTTTGGTAATTTCTGCGCACAGAAGCATATTCTTCTTTGTTCGTAACTTGCATATGCACACCCACCTTTACACAAAATTGACTCTTATGAATGGGTCATTTTAGTCCCATCTGATTAAAAGACGCCGTATTTACTCCGTTTTCTCTTAAGCACACACCAACACACGTATTTTTCAAACCAAATCTATCGAAAACGAAACTTGAAGACCGCAATATCGGTCCACCTCTTCTGACTTGTCTTGCTTCCTGTCCAACATGGATAAGTTATAGGCCACGAATAAAGTTGACTCGAATCTCTAGCTTCCGAAAATCTGCTGTGTGACCTATGCTATGGCAAAGCACCGACACATGGAGCTTTGAGCAGATGCTATAAAACTTCCCGAGACGAGGAGCCGCCCTTCATGAGCAAGCGATTCCATCAATTCCACTGCGAGAAGTCTTCAGCTGAGGAGGTTCTATGCTCACGCCTACATTAAATTCGGCTTGGTGTAGGATGCGCCACGAGTCTGCCCGCGCCTACGCAGCTAAAGAAGGTCACTGGGGCCTGCCCCATGACCCAGAGCAAGAGCGTCCGGAGCGTGCGGCTGTCACTAATTCAAAAGCCACTTTTCGCTCTGATTCGGGATACTACACATGTTTTTGCAGTGCTCAAGAATGATAGCTGGTACAGGTGGAGTGTATTCCTTTTCTACTTACTACTTCTTTGCTTCCTAGGACAGTGCCGTAATGCGTGTCTTTGCTTTCATGAAACTAAACTGTGGAAAAAATATCTTTGGTTAACGAAACTGTCAGAGTTACATGATAACAATTGTGACGTTACAAGAGAGATTGGTGTGACAACTTCCATCTTGTATACTGATGCTAGTGAAAATTCTATTAAATTGAATTATAATGAATGAATTTTTGTTAATAACGAAAACTGATACTGAAGAAAACATACGACGATAAAGCAAAAATATTGTAGTAAACATTCGTCGACAAAGATGTTATTTCCGAAATAATTGCAAATAATGGTTAAGAGCAGCCTTGAGTTCAGAATTAATTCCACTGATGTGTCAAAGTATTATAATCACTGCTGCCAAGATATGGAATACTGCAATGAGGCTTTCCCGGCTCTTGTGGCGGTAAGTGAAGTGTATATGCGAAGAACAGGCCAATGATGAATCATTATAGTGAAATTATTTTTTGCGTCATCATTATTCCGACTGGTTTGATGCGACTCGCCACGAATTTCTCTCCTGATCCAGTTCCTTCATTTCAGAGTAGCACTTGAAACGTACGTCCTCAATTATTTGCTGGATGTATTCCAATCTCTGTCCTCCTCTATGGCTTTTACCATTTATAGCTCCATCAGGTACCATGGAAGTTATTCCGTGACGTCTTAACAGATGTACGAGCCCTGTCCCTTCTCTCTTGTCAGTGTTTTCCAAAAAGTAATCCTTTCCTCGTCGACTCTGCAGAGAACGTCCTCATTGTATACCTTATTAGCTTACCTAATTTTCAAAATTATTTTTAGCGCCTTGTATCAAATGCATACATTCGTTTCTTTTCCTGTTTTCCAATAATGCACGTTTCACTATGATACAACTCTGTGCTCCAAACGTACACACTCAAAAATTTCTTCCTCAGATTGAAGCCTGTGTTTCACACTAGTAGGCTTCTCTTGGCCAGGAATACATTTTATGCCAGTGTTGCTTTGCTTTTTATGTCGTCCTTGCTCCGTTCATTTTGCTGCCTAGATACCAGAACTTTTTAACTTCATCTGCTTCGTGATCATTACTCCTGATGTTAAGTTTCTCGATGTTTTCATTTCTACTACTTCTCATTAGTTCTTTCTTTCTTCTATTTACTCTGAATCCATATTCTGTACTCATTAGCCTTTTCATTCCATTCAGCAGATGCTATAATTCCTCTTCAATTTCACTGAGGCTAGCAATGTTATCAGCGAATCTTTCATTTATATCCATTCACCTTGAATTTTAGTTTCACTTCTGAAACTTACTTTTGTTTTCATCATTGCTTCTTCGACATATAGATTGAACGCTGGGGTCGAAACCCGACATCCCTGTCTTACGCCCCATTTTTAATCCGAGAACTTCGTTCTTGGTTTTCAGGTCTCATTATCTCCCCTTGGATCTTGTTGCCCGTCTCTCCCTACAGCTTACCCCATTTTTCTCAGATTTTTTAACATCTTGTTCGATTTGACATTGTCGAAAGCTTTTTCCATGTCGATAAATCCTATGATAGTGTCTTGATTTTTCTGTAGTCTTGCTTCCCTTATCAACCGCAACGTCAAAAATGCCTCTCCAGTGGATTTACCTTTCGTAAAGCCAAACTGGCCGTCGTGTAACACATCCACAATTTTCTTTTCCTTTCTTCTGTATATTATTCTTGTCAGTAATTTGGATGTATGAGTGGTTACATTGACTGTGTGATTATCCTCGTAATAGGGCTCTTTCAGTGGCAATACGGACGAAAATTTAACAATCGTCTGACATGAGCGATTTTGCCGAAGTGCAGCTTGTTATGGTTCTGAAAGAGTTTTAAGGAACCCGACATTCAGCGCCGTCTTCAGTGGGAGCTGCATTTAATTTTTTCGGCAAATAATCTCTGTTTCGAGATCTAGGAGAAAACGCGAAGAGATTCTGGTCGTATTTAAAGTATATCATAGGCAACACGCATTTAATACCTGCACTGCGCCACAGCAATGGCTGTGTCACTGATGACGACACCTCTAAAGCAAAGTTACGTCGTTGGATCGTTCACCAGAGAAGACGAAGTAAATATTCCAGAATTCCAATCAAAACAACTGCCAGCCTGAGAAAGTCGATAACCGTGGTGTAGCGAAACAGCTTAAATCACTTAAGATACGTAGTATATTAGTTAAGTTCCTTCGAAAGTATGTTGATACAATAGCTCCATTTTCGGCAATTATATACATCCATTCGCTCGTGCAAAGATCCGAAACTAAAGACTGTGAAGTAGTGCAGGTCATATTAAAGCCCAAGAAAGGAAATGGGAGTAACCCTCTAAATTACAGGCCCATACCACTAACGTCGATTTGGGATAGGATTTTGAAAAATATTTTGTGTTTAGACATTATGGTTAACGTCGAAGAAAAGGATGTATTTTGAATTCAGAAAATACCATTCTTGTGAAACACAACTAGGTCAGGCTTCTCGTGAAGTAATAAGTGCTTTCGACATGTTGATCCCATAATTTGAGATTTCCAGAATTCTTTTTACACAGTTCCTCAGACACGACGTGTAATTAACTTGTGTGCCTACGGAGTATCGTCTCAGTTGTGCGACCGGATTCGTAATTTGCTGTGAGGAAGGTCACAGTTCATTATAACTGACGGAAAGTCAATGAGTAAATCAGAAGACATATATGGCTTTCCGCAAGGAAATGTTATAGACCCTCTGCTGTTCCTGATCAACAAAAACAATTTAGGAGACAACCTTAGTAGCCCTGTTAGATTGTTTGCTGATCATTCTGACATTTACCGTCATGTAAAGTCATCACATGATGCAAACCATTTGCAAACTGATTTAGACAAAAGATCAGTATGGTGCGAAAAGCGTCAATCGTCCAAACTAATGAAAAGTGTGAAGTCGTCCACGTGAGTACAGAAAGTAATACGTTAAATTTCGCTTACAGAATAAATTGCACATTTCTAAAGGCAGTGAATTCAGCTAAACACTTAGTGATTATAATTACGAATAACTCAAACTGGAACGATCACACAGATAACGTTGTGGGGAAAGCGAACCAAAGGCTGCAATATTGGGATAAAACTTAGAAAATGGAACAGTCTACTAAAGAGACTGTCTACACTACGCTTTTCCGTCCTCTACTGAAGTACTGCTGTACGGTACGGGATGCGCAACAGATAAGACTGACGGCGGATACCGAAAAAGATCAAGCAAGGACAGGTCGGTTTGTACTATCACGCAACAGGGGAGAGGGTTCCACGTACATAATATGCGAGTTTGAGTGGTAATCATTAAAGGCGTTTTCCTTTGCGGTAGAATCATCTCACAAAATTTCAATCACCAGTGTCTTCCTTCGAATGAGAAAATAATTTCTTGGCACACACCTACATACGGAAAAATGATCATCGTAAGAAATCAAGCAAAATCAACACCTCGCGTGGAAATATTTAAGTGTTCAAATGAGTTCGAAGTTGCGAATGACTACCATCACCTTTAGAATGAAATGACGACAGTGTAAATTTGTATTGAACCAGAACTCGAGCCCGGCTTCAACGCCTCTCGCGAGCGGTCGCCCTACCATTTGACTATCCGAGCACGACTCACGGACACAACCAAAGTCCCATACGTCGTCAACCACATGTCGACAATCTGTGCTCGTACATCCATTATGTATATTACCGCATGCATGTCCAAAGGAACTTTGTATCATAATCACAGTAACACAGCCGATACCGTACAAGCTACTTTCAAGTACAACGCCTGACCTGTACGGGAATATACAGAATGGATGCACGAGTACCGGTTGTAGACGCATGGCTGACAACATATGGAACCTTGGTTCTGGCCCTGAGTCTTGCACAGATAGCCAAATGGTAAGGGACCTGAGTCGTGGTAAAAATTGCTGTTTTGAAGAGCGCGCCGCAGGGCGTAGTGTGAGGCAGTCGCCCTCCGTTTCTAGAGGCGGCGCCGCTGTGGCAATCGCAGCTTTGGTGTCTCCCTCTGGTGGGAAAGGGGAAAGGTTGCCTGTTCACGTGCATTTAAGGGGCGCTATGAGCTCGCCAGTCAGTGAGTCTGGGTCAGTCAGTCTGGGTGAGTCTGGAGTCAGTCTGGGGTCAGTCTCTCGCCCCCAGCTTGCTAGTCTGTCTCTCGTCCGAATTTGTGGGGCAGTCTTTCCACTCCGCCAGTAAGAGAACTCTGCGAGTGGTCACCCGGTCGGGGCTTAGTTCCTGCATCTGAGTCTGCGCGTTAGGCCGCCAGTATGCTCGAGTTTGCTCAGGCAATGGTCACTGGCGGTTGGATCGATCGGTTGGTCGGTCGCACACTGAGACACAAGATGACTTGTCCGTCTTGAGCGTCGGCGCATGTGAGGTCGCCACGTGAGTCCAGTGGGCCGCGCCGTATAGCGAGGGGTAGTGGCTTCGCGGTCGACGCGAGAGCAACGGGAGTCAACCCACGACATCAGTCTGGCCGGTGTGAGCTGCGACCCCGTGGTGCAACTGGTTCTCCATGCGCTTCTTGGCCCCTTCAGTTACCATCTTGTGGAGCTTGGCTCGGTCCTGTCCTGGTTCGGGTTCCAAATGGTTCAAATGGCTCTGAGCACTATGGGACTTAATATCTGTGGTCATCAGTCCCCTAGAACTAAGAACTACTTAAACCTAACTAACCTAAGGACATCACACACATCCATGCCCGATGCAGGATTGGAACCTGCGACCGTAGTGGTCACGCGGTTCCAGACTGAAGCGCCTAGAACCCCACGGCCACACCGTCCGGCCCCTGGTTCAGGGATGTCGTTTTGCCAGTGGGCGTGTTTCCTCTGCATCGTTGGGTCCGAGCCAGTATTTCCGCCGTCGTGTGTCTGGAAGCGTGTGGGAGACGCACAACGCACCAGCAGTGCTGTCGCGACGGAGCAGCAGTCGCGGACGGAGCAGCGGGCAAACGGTCGGTTGGTGCGAACCAGGAAGGACGGGAGATCGGCGCGCCTTCCAGCGTCCGTTGAGGCGGCTGCAGTTCCTGTTCCTTTGGACATGCATGCCTGTCTAAAGGAGCTTTGCGTCGTAATCAGAATGACACAAGCACAACAATATCGTATTTAAGTGTCCATTTTTCTTGCTCCCTCTGTTTAGGAGTGCAACGGTACAGAAATAGCCTGAAGGTGGCTCGAAGAACCCAAAAGTGAGGCACTTGATTGTGAAGTGCAGAGTTCAAATGGCTCTGAGAACTATGGGACTTAACATCTTAGGTCATCAGTCCCCTAGAACTTAGAACTACTTAAACCTAACTAACCTAAGGACATCACACATATCCATGCCCGAGGCAGGGTTCGAATCTGCGACCGTGGCGGTCGCGCGGTTCCAAACTGTAGCGCCTAGGACCGCTCGGCCACCCCGGCCGGCAATTGCAGAGCAATCGTGTCGATGTAGACATGGTAACGAGCATCCCGGAAACGGAGGAACTGGTCGGCTGTTCACACTACAGTTCTGGTATGAAGAGAAGTGTCTCGGACCAAACAGCGAGCGTACATTTTTGAAGGTGTGGCTCCGCAGCTGACAACACCGACGTCTTACCAAAGTAGTTCATCACTGGATAAATGGAATCGAATCGCCTTATCGGGAGAATCACCTTTCATGTTTTCACCAGCTCGCTGGTCGTGTGCGTAACCCAGGCGAAAGGATGTTCAAAACACGCACCATGCCTGGACGGTAGGAGCAGCAATGTATTATGGGGAATATTCACTTGGGTTTCAGTACAACCTGTGATAGTAATCGACAGCACCTGACAGTAGTGAACACATGAACAATAGTGCGGACCATTTGCATCACGTGAATGATCGTGCCGTTGGTGAAGGGAAACCTCGCCTGGTGAGATAAATAACGTTTCTTGTTGGACCAGATTGACAGTCGTGTCCGGATAAGCCATGACACAGGCGAAATGCTGTTTCGAACATAAACCACGCAACAGGCACAGGCCGATGGGGTCAGTAATTATGCAATAGCGAGCCTCCTCCTGGGCTTCCATCGGACCTGTTGTACTAAACGAAATAGCCATGACAGATGTAGACTACGTGAACATTATTTCGGACCTTCTATAACCTCTCATGGTTTATCTTTTCCACGATGACGATGGCATCTTCGAGCAGGTTAACTGTCAGCGCCACTGTCAGGGCCAGAATACGACTTTGGTGGTTCTAGGACCACGATAATGAACTTACTCGGTTATCAAATTCACCTGATCGGAACCCGATGGAACACATCCAGGAAACAATTTTGTTCAGTTCCACGCCCACAAACCACCGGCGCTGAATTTCCGGGAACTGCGTAAACATCTGGTGCCACATACCTCTTGTTCAAATGGTTCAAATGGCTCTGAGCACTATGCGACTTAACTTCAGAGGTCATCAGTGGCCTAGAACTTAGAACTAATGAAGCCTAACTAACCTAAGGACATCACACACATCCATGCCCGAGGCAGGATTCGAAACTGCGACCGTAGCGGTCGCTCGGCTCCAGACTGTAGCGCCTAGAACCGCACGGCCACTTCGGCCAGCCATACCTCTGGAAACGTACCAAGGACTTCTCGAACACGTCGCAAAGAGAACTACTGTTGTACTGAGTTCTGAAGGTATATCACCAGGCTATTAAGCAATGGGTTGTAATGTTTATGTTCTTCAGTCTATTGTCGTATTAACAAATGAGTCTTAAGTTTAAACGTTTTCATTGAGTTTGCGGGCTTCTGAATAAAAATGTGACCCTCAACTACGTACCCTCATACTCAGTGTTGAAATATTAAAAGTTTTAGCTGGCGTCGTTGTCTAGGGGCTGGGACACGTAGTTGCCGCATTACAAGTCAAATACTGCTGAGACTACAGTATACAATTCGAATATACGCATGAATCGAATGGTCGAAGGTTCCTATCACAAGGCAATTGCGAATTTTGAATGTAACATGGAAATTTATAAATGAAAGATTGCAATTAAATAAAATTGGCAGGTACTATTTTTAACAACTTTAAGTGATGAGTATGATAGCAGTAGTACCATTTAGAATGCCGTTTATTACTGAAAACACTTATTGGTGTCTATGGTCCAACAACTAAATAAATTATAGGTTGAATGACAGGGAAGCAATAGATTCCTATTTCACGTAATTAGTTATGAACAACAACATCGCTCGTGAGATATTCACTTCTAAACTCATAGTACGTCTTCGCTGCAGAAGCCCGGAAATCTCACAAGTGCACAAGTCGGCACTACGGAATATTTCTATCTCCTGCGACAGCGCGCAAACTGCTCAGCGCTGTCAAAGTATTTCCTGCGACCGTCCGTCGCGCCCTCCCGTCCAGCACTCCCCCATGTCCCGTGCGACCCGATGCTCCTCCCCCCACTTCCATACAGTCTCTCCATTGACTTCGGTAGTCGCCTACCGTAGTAACGAACGCTGTGATTGGCTAGAGTGCTCCCGCCCTGTCTCCAAGCCAACGCACACTCACAAACATAATGAAACACATTCAAAATACTGGATTTACATTTAAATAACTTGAAATTAAATAAATATTTCTATGGCTAGACCATAAACACGCTCTAACACACATTATTAAATACATAAACAGATTAAATAAGCGTATATCAAAGGAGTAGAAACAAAAATCGGCCAGAAACCTAATGTCTCTGTGCTTCCTAAGACACAGTAAATATTTGACCCATTTCCTCCTGAATAGTATATAGCGAATATAAATAAAGACATAGACGAATAAATATATTTATAAGCATGCTGCTACCGATTTTTCGTGTAACTGTGGAGTACTTATGGCCTGATGCAATCAATAGTAATTGGCCACTTTGACATCCAATAACTCACGTACTATTCAAGTTACATGTTTGTAGTTCATACCAGTTTAGGTTTGCACTAACAGCTTTCTAAAGACACATGGATCCACAAAATCGGATGAACCGTTTAGATTTTGGAAATTTGTTGCTGGGTGTCACTTGTATAATTTACAGTCAGATACTAAACTTTAAACTAACAAAGATATTTAAAATCGGGTTACACCACCAGAATCGTTGTGTAAAAAATGGTAATGTACAAGTTTCTTTTTAAGGTATCATGATTCCTCTGGCTGTTATTAATTTCTACATTAACTGTGAAATGTCTGCCATTATGGTTTCACAAAGTCCGCCATCTTTGGCACTCCCGGCATACATATCTCCCTGACCGCGTGCTGGGGCTGCCCTTCTCGCTCCTGCTAATGTTCGTCACCACGCGGTTGCTGACGAGCCCCTGCTTGCCGATCGGCCCGTGCGGCCACGCCAGCTCCGAACTTGGAATATTTTCTGGGTGCCCCAACTGTCCCGTTACAACTTTCTATGTAATTTGGCATAAATATGACGTAAACCCTTACGCTGGTAATGAGTCACGTGTCTAGTGATGTTACTAATTCATTGTGGGGTCATACGTACTTGGTGATCGTCTCACTGAATCACACACTCCTCCTGTGGCGGAATTTTTTTCCAGGACTGAAGATGTTCCCCGTTGTGATATGTTGGGAAATGGAGTACATGCACAATGAGGCACCGATTTTTTTCCTGCTGATGTCAAAACATTATAGTCCAGATTGATAACTCGAGCTGGGTCTCTACTTTGGCCTCCATGATCAGCTGATCTCAATCCTCTGGATTTTTCTGTTGAGGAACAGACAAAAGTTAATTGACTTAGTTTTACTGATGTGGTTGAAGAACTGAAGGAGCGAGCTCTGCAGTTTTGTCCAGATCTGCGAGGTGATCTAGTTTTGCAGAGACCAGTGTAGCATTACATACTAAAAAGAGGGCGACATATCGAACAGCTCCTTTAACAGCTCCTTTAACATGTGAGATTGGAGGGTAAATTGTAACACGTAACATGCTGAGGTAGGTTCGTATTTCTTATTAACGTTGACCGTTGGTGAACTTTGAGGTCAATCATACGGGGACCTGACCAAACATTTATAATATACTTAGCAAAGTAGTAATGCGTTGCTTCGCAGTTATCTCAAGAACGGCACGTTTGGGTGTCCCTGTTTATTGGAAAGTTTTTGCACCAATTATAGTGTACTGCAACTCGTGTCAGATTTCGATAATAATTATGATGCATGCTATATATTCATAGTCATCCTTTCCTCCATGCTTATTATTACGTACTGCAGCGAAGAGCAGTCCATTTTTTACTCGCCACATCCTGTTATAAAACATCGTTGTCGAATCCTACAACGTGTTTCGAAGGAACACTATTCAAACCACAGAACCAGAATCGTGTAACTTCCTCAGCGCGCGAGAGTGCTGTGAAACCATCAAAGTAAGTAAACTGTTCAAGCTGAGCACAAACAACAAATGTGTGTGTACTCCTAAGGGACCAAACTTCTGAGATCATCGGCCCTCAGATTTACACACTGTTTGAACTAAATTACGCTAAGAGCAACACACACACACCCATGCTCGAGGTAGGACTCGAACCTCCGGAGGGAGGGGCTGCAAAATCCGTGATGTAACGCCTCTAACCGAGCGTCCACTCTGCGCGGCAGTACAAACAACACACGTGGGGTCTGGGTTGAGACAGTCAACGTTGCCCACGCGACAACTCCCTTCTCACATTGCAGGAAGTTTGTGTTATGTATGAAGTCGCAACACACATTCGCAATTAGATTGCCTTATTACGAGGGTCAGACACGAGGAGCGGAGACACAGCAGGGAGCTGCATAACGGCGCTTGCCTAGAGAACAATGGCGTCTCGCTACGGCTGTCTGTGCGTCTCTTGAACAATGCTGGGTAACGAATCTCTCGGCCATACATGTTTTGCCCTTGTGCCATAGAGCATCCAGCGTCGTTGAATGCGATTTCTCTGTCGTTAAAATCTGCAGACCAGCGATAAACGAGTGTGTTTTTTTTCCATCTTTCGTTCCTGCTGCTGAAAGTTAGACGGGCTGTTTCATAACAAATTTTGTTCTTTTCAGCGTCTTCCCAATATGCTCGACGTGGGGCAGAGGGGCTCCAAGATGTGAATATTCGGTTCAATGGCTCAAATAGCGCTGCGCACTATGGGACAACATCTGAGGTCATCACAACAGAACTACGTAAACCTAACTAACCTAAGGACACCACACGCATCCATGCCCGAGGCAGGATTCGAACCTGCGACCGTAGCGGTCGCGCGGTTCCAGACTGAAGCGCCTACAACCACTCGGCCACACCGGCCGGCTGTGAATATTCGGGAGAAGGTTTTGATTTCCTGCTCTGTCCTGACAAAAACAGTTCCCATCCATAGGATATGATCAACATTAAAAAAACTCTACGATTATTTCCAGTTTCGGCAATTACACAGTAAGCAAGAAAAACCGCCCAAAAACGTTGTTCGGAACCAGGGAATTAGACCTGTTTTCTTGACAGAAATTGTAATCGCTCTACTTTGGCTGTTGCTTCCTTAACAACTATTTACTTTCTTACCTTTCGTACAATTCGCCAGTTTCCACCTTACAGGCCATGCTAATGTTGTGTAAGTGCAAACAATATGCCGTGATTTATCAGCCAATTAGAGAGGACATGCGTATTTTAAGTATGACGCTTGCACGTGTATGTTCTCACTCTGGGAATTGCCATGTCCGTTTCTAATAGGTGGATATATTCCGACTTTTTTTCAGCCCTTGAGAATGATCTGTAAGCGTTTGGCTTAATTTTCCTTTTTGTCCAAGCCTCATCATCTCTGACTGAAAATGAAAATTATTCGAATTATAAATCAGAACGATTGTAATTGTACCAAAAATCTCTTTCCCTCCCTCTCTCTCTACCTTTCCCTTCATCTCATTTTTCACCATCTATTGAACATAAACATGTTAGTTGAAGTTAGCGTGATGTTGTAATAATGACAAATACTTTCAGAGATGAGGGGATGATGGGGAAGGGTAAATACATCAGTCTCAGACAACGAACACTGGCCTAGAATTTACGAATCCAAACATGTGGTATGCTGCCATTGGAATGTGACTGCCATAGGACCGTTGTTGGAACGATACAACAAACAGAATTATATTTACGTTGTTACCAACATTATGGGATACATAAATCTAGCCGGCATGTGAATTATGACGAATGAGTGTATGAAACGCTGTTAATACACTGTGAATGGTGTTTCGATTTCAGTATCTTGAAAACCCGCCGTTTAGATGTATAATGTAGTAGTCCTATTGAAACGGCGTTACAGCTAATTGTGGTATTAGCAAACACAATTTTCATTTACGCGCAACGTCATGTCTCTTTTCTTTCCGCCTGCAGCGTGTTTATGAAGCAAATGAGTAATTTTGAAGTAAATAAGGTTAGTAGCATTGAGTAAACACTATATAGAATCACATAGGCCATAAATCATTAGAATAACAATTCGTCTCAAGTTCTTTTCCCTCTTTTCAAAGAAGGTGGCAATGGACCAAGACAGTCCAAACATACAAGACGCAATATGCTACTCGTCCGCCATTAGCGTTAATTTGAGGACTGGAAACTATAATCCTCCATTATGTGCAACGATATGGATAAGACGACGTCTAAAATGTTGGTATATTGATTAAATAATTCTTATCAATTTCATACGTGTGAGGACAGACATCTCACGAACAAATTCATTATCTTCCACGATTTAAATTTCTTTATAATATTTATTGCCACAAACTAGACAAAGAAAGGCTATAGGGTCACTAAAAATTAAAAGGTAATATATTTTAAGGCAACAATTGGAAGAACAAAATAGAAAGGGAAGGAAGAAGGAATATATTAATAAGTATAAGTAAACCAGAGAGTAGTTGATACTGTGTTGGGTGAGGCATCACCGTAGAAGTCATCTGACACACAACATGTTCCCAAAATTATTGCGATGGGTTAGTTGACGCCTTCAGATGAAAGAAGTACAGAGATACATGCTCTCACGCTACTAACACTTAGATATGAAACAATTTCCCCGACACATTGATCAGATAAAAGAGTAAAGAGAAAATTATATACTGATCTGCTGTTTACACAGCTGATCAACCACTTGCATTAAAATAAAACGTATGCAGCAAATGAAGCAGTCTGGAGGAAAGTCTACGAAAACTTCAAAGGAACTCAGAATACGCTGCTGATATTCAGTTGACGAACAGCTGTCGTTTCTCGCGACCAGTGTTACTGGTGCTAATTGACAATCGGTGTTCGAAATGCATCCCAGTATTATTCAGGAAAGAAATAACATCAGCTGGTGAAATTGGTTAGTAAAGAGCCTTCTTAAAGTTTAGCTGAGAATATATCCCCGATTAATAGTATCAATTGAAGAAAAGACCAATTGTTAAATCGCTCCGGAACAACACCAACACCTTCTGTTTAGAGTAAGATGTATACAGCAAAGAGGATTTGATGTTATTAGATTGGATGAAAGGCAAACAGTATGGTATAAAAAGAGTACGACATGAGTATCAGACTTTAAATTTCAATTACAAGTGGTTGAGGACAGAACCTAATATGTAGTCTAGAGTACCAAAGGAACATGCTAACCTCGAAACGCAAATGATCCAGAAAGTTGAGCTTACATTCAAAAGAAACAAAAATTCTTTCAAGGTGTAGAAATAATTAGACGCAACAGGAACGTAGTTTCACAAACTAAATGAAGCAGGAGCAGATGCGTTCAAAGAAATTGATCATCCAGTTAAACGACACATCTGTGAACGTTGTTTCCAGAGTTCAGTATGGAAGAAAACGTATCTTCCGTACTGTTCGCTCTATATATACCTCATTATCAAGTTACTCCGGTCTTCCAGGTTAGAGAACTTGTCGTAGGCAGGCCTCGTTCCTGCTTCAGACAGGCAAGGTCGATGAATGGAGGGATTCCATGCTTTAGAGAGCTCAAACGTCGCTTGCAGCCAGCGAGATAGAACAGATCTGGCGGTGTCCTTGTTCTGTTTCAGAGGACAGTGGACTCAATTTAACACTGCATAGTTTAAGGGAGCCTCGTGAAATTTTCGAAGAACGACAGCTTTTTGTTTTCAAATAGCGCACAGACTCGGGAAGATAAAATCATTGGCCAAAATAATAACTGAATGGGACTAACTATATTGTGATCGAGTGCGTCCAAGTGATCACCATTCCTTTTTGGATATAGGAAGCTTCACTTTGAAAGGTATAGTATATGTACGTGTATTTGTCTATGAAAATAATACTAAATATAATGCAAGGAAGATGAAATTTAAGATTATATAGAATTACATTAATATCTGGTGTTGCCGCCTATTACAGTCTTCAGTTAAGAATAAGTAATAAATTGTATCCTCAGTGTTAAAGCAAAAGTTATATTATTTACATGTTTATGAAAAACCAGTATCATATAGAAACTATGAAATAAAAACATTAAAATATTCATTGTAATTTTAACTGCAAAAAATTAGATTGTAATCAGTATTTTCAGTTTCCTCGTAAAGAGGAAGAGTAAACAAATTCTTGGGTGAATTGTAACGTACATACGTATGTGTTTGTGCTCAATCATAGCTTTGCAATTCCTTGACTAGCTCACTACGCACTCTCCCCAGTAAATGTTCATGTGGTTGCCTATATGGTCAGATTTCCTAATTTATAAATAAATGTGAGAATTAGACCAAAATTTATAATTTATTTATTTGGGGCTCTGAAAGTAGCAACGACATTAGCCATGAATCCGTTAACAGTAAGTGCGGCAGTAGATTGCTTCGGACTACATATCTATTACCGGTGTAATCATTAAACGTCTACAACTTTCAGACGTTAAGTAGCCATAGCTTCTTGACCCGGGCCTTTTCCCTCTCCTGGCCGCTGAACTTGGCTTAGGTCATTAATCCAACTTACGCCCATGAAGGCTACGTCGTATTTCTCTCCGTCCGCCCATCATCCGGCTTTTTTGCCCCATCCCGGCTGGCCATTCAGCGATAGCCTTTGAATGACAGTCGTGCTACAGGAAAAAGTTCACACGTTCCAGTTCTAACATATGGGCTACCATACAACAGTCGTAATGAACATCAATAAAAAATGAAGGCAGTTTCAGAATGGCCTGTGTTGACTAACGTTGGCCCCTTCCAACCAAGTTCAATAAATTCTCAAAAACATACGATAGCTAAATAATTTAGTCGTTTTAAAACATAATAAAACCAAAATTTCGTGCTTTAGCACGTATCAAAATTTAGAAATAATTTTTACTTAATCTTCGATTCTACTATTGTTAAATGGTGAATGTATGATGACAGAAATAGATACGTGTTTAACGTGTATTCAGACCGAAGAAGGCTGTAGACGTTAAAGCAATGTGTAGTTGGATACATTTAGAGAAGTTACGTGGTGCTGAGAATAAGAAACTTGTAGAAAGGAATCCAGTCTATTGCGCTGTTTTGGCATTGTGTTTAAAACCTAAGGAGGATGATAAAGATGTTATTGAAATAAAGTACACCGAAACGCGAAAGAAACTGATACAGGCACGCGTACTCAAATACAGAGACATGTAAACTGGCAGAATACGGTGCTGCGGTCGGCAACGCCTATATAACACACATGTGGCTGGCACGGTTACGCTGCTTCAACGGCAGGTTATCAAGATTTAAGTGATTTTGAACGTGGTGTTACAGTCGACGCACGAGCGATGGGACACAGCATCTCCGAGTTAGCGATGAAGTGATGATATCCCGTACGAAGATTTCACGAGTATGTCGAATCAGGAATCCGATAAAACATCAAATCTCCGACATCGCTGCGGCCGGAAAAAGATCCTTCATCAACGGGACCATTGATGATTGAAGAGAATCATTCAACGTGACAGAAATGCAACCCTTCCGCAAATTGGTGCTGATTTCAGTGCTGGACCATCAACAAGTGTCAGCGTGCTAACCATTGAATGAAACATCATCTATGTGGGACTTCAGAGCCGGAGGCCCTCTCGTGTATCCTTGATGACTGCATGACATAAGGCTTTACGCCTCGCCTGGGCCCAACAACACCGACATAGGACTGTAGATGACCGGAAACATGATGCCTCGTCAGACGAGACTAGTTTCAAATTGTATCGAGCGGCTGGACGTGTACGTGTATGGAGACCACCTCATGAATCCAAATACCCTACATGTCAGCAGGGGATTGTTCAAGCTGGTGGATGCTCTGTAATGGTGTGGGGCGTGTGCAGTTGGAGTGATATGCGCCCCTGATACGACTTTAACACGTGACACGTTCGTAAGCATGCTGTCTGATCACCTGCATCCATTCATTTCCATTGTGCATTCCAACGGATTTGGGCAATTCCAACAGGACAATGCGACCCCTACCTTTAGGAACAAGGAACAGACTGTGGTATCAACACGATGGATGTCCGACACATTTTTCGCTGATGGCTACAAATGAGTTGCAAAGACAATTCCCAAATCGTTGGATTGGACGCGGAAGACGTGTGTCGTAGCCCGGCTCGTTCGCCAGACTTGACGCCTCTGGATTTTTTCTTGTAGGTATTTGTAAAAGACATTGTTTATAAAGACGTTGCAACTACACCTAAAGATATACGAGACAGAATTGTCGGAGCATGTGCTTCGATAAGTGCCGAGGTGATAAGGAATACTACTGAATCCTTGATAAGAAGATTACAGTACTGCAATGATACGAATGGTCATCACTTCGGACACCTTCTGTAAATGGACGTTCTTGTACCCTTGTGACCTTCGTAGACCTTCAAAGACCATACTGTTTCACATCATTGGATTCGTCTTGATAGACGCTATCAGAAAATAAGCACCAAACTATAGCATTCCATTAAATAAAACAAAGTTAACCATATCTCTGAAGCGACCTCAGCTAGCAAAAAAAAAAAAAAAAAAAAAAAAAAAAAAAAAAAAAAAAAAAAAAAAAAAAAAAAAAAACCAACGTGATATTAGGGCTCCCGTTGTCCCATGCAACTTCTGCCCCAAAAACTTTTCAGCTTCTATCATTCTTTCCTAGTTATTCTTGGTGGTAATAGTTAGTGACTCACCGTGTATATGCGTCAGTGTACATTTGGACATCGGTTAGAGCGCATCAGGAAAAAGTCAACCTGACAGAAACTGAATCACATTTAAGTGAATGAAAACTGCTTTGGTCCACGACGAGTCTATTGCTTTTAATATTACAGTGTTAGAAATAAAATACTTAACACAATACAGAAATGTAAACGGAGAGGAGATGTTGCCAGCCGTGAAGACAAAAGGAGGATTTGAGATTACCTAGCATTCGTGAGCATTCAAAGGCATTTATCGGCGTGAAATACGAACATTTTACGAAGTTTTGAAGGCTAATTTTCACGATATTCTGGAAATTCCTAGAGTGATCTGTAATGTGCTCAGAAAACAAATGTACAGTCATCCTCAAAGTATCCGAACGTCCTGAATTGCATTTCGCCTGATTCGCATGCAACCCACATAACGCAGCTGTCTAGCAGGTCCCCTAATCGCTCCTTGGTACAGTCGTTTGACTATTGAAAAAGGTTCTATCACGACACCACTAGAAAAAACTGCTCTGTATCGCAATAACTCAAGATGTAAAGTAATATCACAATACAACAAATATCAGGCAACACCTTATCACAGATAATACTGTCCTTAAGGCTTGTAAGCTCACATTTATTACAATAAAAGACATACCTGAAATGTTACCACTCTCATTAAGGCTTGTAAGCTCACATTTATTACAATAGAAGACATACCTGAAATGTTACCACTCTCATTATTACGTCAGACAGGTAATGCACGTAGTAAGTTCGTCGTATTCATGATTTCCTCTTCAAAGTAACATACCGTACTTATTATTTAACACAAAAGACATTAAAAATTTAAGTTACTCACGAGCAGCTAGTTGAGAATATGTATGAACTTTAAATGACACGACGAACCGTCTCGTCCTGCATATGGATTCAAACCCAGGTCATGCAGACTAAGCAAAGATTTCGTGAATGACGGAAACTAACAGTCATTCCTGATTAGGCATACAGAGAGTGATATACCTCGATTTTAGACAGTATGAGTTAGCAAATATCAACTTTAAATTACATAACGCAAACATTTTTAACGGACGCGAATTCCTACCCAGCACCTATTGTCCCTGTTAATGAACTACGAGAGATGTTAAATATTGCTTCTTAATTAGTAACTTACTTCAAATGCCGTGAGGTAAAGCTTTGTGTTGGACAGGGATTCGAACCCAGAACCAAATCGGATGCATATCGAAGAACAATTAACTGTGACATTTCGGATTTTCTCGGCAGTAGCTAGATGTTTTAACTGAAATGACGAGACGAAACATTAATTTTTTTCTTCCCAGGACTCCAACCCGGCACCTATCACTGTTATATTCTAGAGAAAACGAACGTTAAATATGGGTTTGTTGTACCAGCAGCGACATGTGAGCATGTTTGAACTAGAAATAATATGACGAAGAGTTCAGTGCTGACTGGGAATATTGCTTCACACATATCGTTGTTGACTACACACAAAGAGACGTCAGCTACCAAATTTTTCTCCACCAGCAGCTAGCAATAACATCTTGAACGTACAGTGATCTCGCACATAGTTCTGTGTCTCACTGGGAGTCAAAAATGTCACATTTCGTTAGTGTTGACAACGAATGAAAATACATTAAAAATCAAAACTATTATCCACCAGCAGATAGGTGTTCTCGTGCTAGATCTTGATAGTACATAATGAAATCTTTAGTGCCGGGCCAGGATTCGAGCCCATTCACGTGCAATATGTGGAGATGTTGAGGAATCTGCAGTTTTGAACAAACAACAAATTGTAGCCGAGTTCTGTTGTCACGAAGGGATCAAATTCCGCGTTAAGGATGGTCTGAGTTGCATTCCCAGTTCAGAACCAATTTTATCGACATACAGAAGCTCAGATAAAAGATGGAATAAGTGTCCTGTGAGCCTACATGACGTTTGTTTCATCACTAGAAATAACTAACAAGTATAAGAAAGGTTACTGGTGATAGAGACGTCGCCACTCTAGGCTTTATTGTGGTTCAACCTAAAGTCTACTTGATAGAGAAGGAATATCATTTTTAATGTGAATTTCAGACCAAAATGCCATTACGTCTTCTTCAATTGGTGTAGACAGAAGAGAATGGAATCTGTCTCTCCCTATCGAAAAACATTGACCGAAGTTGGAATCGAACCCAGCCCAACAGACCACCAAATCCTCTTCTCTGTGGCTCGTTATTCTGTCGTAACGGCGTTACGCTAAACTGGATGAGAATTCTGACACACAGGCTCCCTGTAGTAATTTGCAGCATGTTCAGTAAATTCATTTACTTGGTTGACCGAATAATCATGAACTAGCTGCCTCAGCTACCCAGTGCATACATTCGACTCTATTTTGTAATGACCGAAATCAAATCACGTAACTGCCACCTACACAGAACTGACAACTGTGTAGGATGAAGAAATTTGAATAGGAAGTGTTCCTTTCCACTTGAGCTACTCTATTGCGCTATCTGTTTGTTGAAAACATCGTGCAGTGCAAAAAGAAAAGGTGTAACTGTTTGTCTCTCAGAAGTCTAAACCCGGCCATATGCATTATATCACAGCGCTGTGAAATGCAGAACTTCAGGAGGAATGGTTTTGGAGTTCTGGAGCTGTTGCAGCTATACGTTAGATAGTAGTGTAATGGTAAGTGTCGCGACTCGTACGTAAGATGTCGCGAGTTCGAGTACATACAATGCTACATTTTTTAAAACGCACTTCTGCTGTCTGATGAAGTTATCAATGTAATGGAACTTGTAATATAATTCCCTTCACTTCTCAACCCAAAATAGTCGCATGTGGAAAAAGGGCTAACTTCTGCGACATTTTGTTCTTTTCAGGTTTAATAGACAGCCAGGCAGCAGCGAAACTTTTGTATTATGTATGGAAGTATATCAGACATCTTCCTTGGTTAGTTAACAGGGACGAAAGGGTCTTGATAGAAGTCCCGGTTTATTAGAAAAATTGTCGTCTTTTATTTTCAAGTTTAGATTTAGTTACCGGTATTGGAAAAAATTTCGGTAATTCATGACTCTCCATGGCTAGTCATCAATATGATATGATTAGATTAGATTAATTCTTGTTCCATAGATCATGAATACAATTTTTCGTAATGATGTGGAACTGTCATTTTAACGAAAGCGTTCATTACATACCATGATTCAATTTCTTTACAACAATTTTTTAGTCTCTCTCTCATTCTTTTTCATTTTTATCTCCCTCCCTCTCTCTCCCTCTCTCTCTCTCTCTCTCACTCTCTGTCACACACACACATTCTTTTTTTATTTTTATTTCTTTGTCGTGCACGATTATCGGCGAGGTACGATAACGTCTGTGAATGATATTGATTGGCGACTCCATGGAGTGTCCTGTGCACCACGACCAAATAATGGATATACTTGGAAGGAGAGACAGCATTGGTCGTATTTTTTTGTTTTATTAACCGCAAAATCGATTTTCGGTCACTTAGTGACCATCCTCAGTGCTGTAATATACAATTTAAATTGGTAGGCACTGGTGTCAACAAGCTTAGAGCGATCACATAAGGTATGAGACCCCACTCGATTCTTGTAACATCTAAATACCTCACAACGTTGCCGAACGATCGTTACACTGTGGACGGGCGCATCCTCGCACTAACTGACTTTAACTTGTGTACTTGGTGTTGCTATATGAAAGCGAATACCCATTATAACGGGATCATGGTATGCTCCCATTAAAGTGTTCACTACATATGTTAAGACATTTATTACACTGATCCCAGTGGGAGAGGAGACTATGAAACCCTATTTCGCAGAACGCGGTCGGTCGCTAACGGATCTACATTCACACCCATTCTTACACTCTTTCGAACTACTGAAACCAACGTCCATACATGTCATTCTTCAGATCGTCAAAGACATGAAAATCACATGGTGAAAGATCTAGGCTAGAAAGAGATGTTGCAATGTTCCAGAACCAAATCGCTGAAGTGTGGCCTTCGTTCTACTGGCAGTGTGGGGGCTGGTGTTATCGTGCAACAGGATGATTCCGTCCGACAGTATTCCCACAACCCGAGACCAAAGGGCCAAGGCAACGTTGGAAACAAGCCACATCTCCCCAGAAAAGGAAATCCAGAGCTGTTCACACAAGTTACGGCAAGGTCATGATGACCTTCTTCTGGGCAGCGCTATGAAGAAACCACTACGCGTCATTACGATAAGACACCCAGGAATGCTGTGGACACAATCACCCTTTTTCACGATAACGCTTGCCCTCACACCGCCAATACAACGAGGGCTACACTTGAGCTGTTCGGTCTGGAACAATGCAACATCCTCCGTACCCTCTGGACCATTCACGGTGTGATTTTCACATCTCTGGTGACCTGACGAAAGATATGCATTAACGTCGGTTTAAGTCGGACGACTTAAGAAGTGTGGTAAATACTTTTGAATGGAACCATTCCATGTTCCCGTTCTGGCGGGTGTTCGATATTCATTTGACTGCCCACAACGTATTTCCTGTCATAGTTCCTGATAAGAATGGTCCTGTACTGTCTTGATGTACTGACTAACATCACGTAACACCAAAATATTGTATTGCATTACTACGAGTCGTTTGTTTTTGTAATTTTCTCTGAATTGTGAATATATTCTGCTATATAAACAATGAATACTAAAAACTTTAGAAAACATTCCTTGAATAGAAAGTGAATAGCAATCGGCATAAAATACGCTAAAAACTAAAGACTATGGGACGAAAATCGGTAGACGCGATGGATTTACATGTACAGACAAACAAATTACAATATTTCAGAAAATAGTGGATGACCTATTCAAGAAAACGCTTCACAAATTGATCAAGTCTATAACGCATTGGTCCACCACTGACCCTTATGCAAGCAGCAATTCGGGTTGGCAACTCAGTTTCTACTGCTTGTCTTTGTGCGTGCAGAACCCTACATCGGCCACCAGGGCCATCGGATCTTTCCCCAAGTGAAAGCATTGGGAGGAGTGTGGGCAAGACCCTCCAACCGTCTCTGGATTTTGGCTGGTTAAGACGGAAGTTGGACAGAATTTGACACGATATCGCTCAGGAGGACATCTAGGAATTCTATCAGCCTTTGCCAAGGCGAATAACCGCTCACAGTGATGGACCAACGCATTACTGACTTGCTTCATTTGTGAATCTTCTTCTCTTGAGTAAATCATCCAATTTTTATGAAATTGTAATCATTTGTTTGTCTGTGCATGCACAACACATCTACCAATTTCCGTCCCATTCGGATAATTCCTTCGCAGTGCTTTTCTGCTTTTAAGAAAATCTCTGAATCTATTAAAATTCGGTAAATTTCAGCTGATGTATTATCATGTTACTCGGCAGAGAAATAAAATGTTAGTATGAGAAAGAGGAATCAACAATAATGTTTAAGATGGTTAACATACCTACATAATATGCATTTGAAAGATGCACCAAATAGCTGCTTGTAACAAGTAACTAAAACCGACGTTAACGCATGTTTCTCATCAGATAGCCAAAGATGTGAAACTCACACCGTGAATGATCCATTCTGTACGGAGGATGTTGCAATGTTTCAGACCAAATAGCTGAAGTGTAGTTCCAGTATGAGGGCAAGCGCTATCGTAAAAAAGGGTGATTCTGTCCACAGCATTTCTGGGTGTCTTGTTGTTATGACGCGTAGTATTTCTTCAAAGTGTCATCATAGCGCTGCCCAGAAGAAGGTCATCATGACCTTGGCGGAACTCGTTTTAACAGCTCTGGATTTCCTTTGCAGGGGAGATGTGGTTTGTTTCCACTGTTGGATTGGCCCTTTGCTCTCGGCTTGTGGGAATACTGTCGGACGGAATCACCCTGTTGCACGATAATACCAGCCCCCACACTGCCAATAGGACAAAGGCTACACTTCAGCGATTTGGTTGGAAAACTCTGCAACATCCTCTTTATAGCCTGGATCTTTCACCATGTGATTTTCATGTCTTTGACGAACTGAAGAAAGACGTGTGTGAACGTTAGTTTCAGTAGTTCGAAAGTGTGTAAGAATGGGTGTGAATGTGGATCCGTTAGCGACCGACCGCGTTGTACAAAATAGTGTTTCATAGTCTCCTCTCCCAGTGGGGTCAGCGGGATAAATGTCTTAAGACATGTAATGAATACTTTTGAATGGACCATTCCATGGTTCCGTTATAACGGGTATTCGCTTTCATTTCACTATCCCTTTCTAACAACAACAAGTACACAAGCTAATGTCAGTTAGTGCGAGGATGCGCTCGTCCACAGTGTAACGATCATTCAGCAACGAGAGAATGTTGTGAGGTATTTAGATGTTACAAGAATCGAGTGGGGTCTTATAACTTATATGATTTGTGCCGTCTTTGTGTAAACAGTTATGCTACGCGGGGAGGTCGAAATGTAAAGATAATGACTTCAAAGAAATTTCTTATAGCGAAAACAAGATTGCAGGTAACATTATTTCTATACATAAACCTCCTAAATCTCTTTGTACTTGCCCAGCTCTTTTCAAGCTTCTGAACTCGATCCTACAAGAAGCTATGTGACATCGTAAATAATCACTTTTGCATTCTCAGAACCTCTAAAAACTGGTTTCAGGCAAGCATTCCTTCATCAGATTCATCAGATTAGAAAGGTGAAAATAACTTCATGTTAAGTCAATACAATATGCTCGGTTCTCCAGCAGGCCGAAACCAAGATTTTGAATACACTGGACTTACTTTCCATCTATATGACGGCGGGTATTAT
The DNA here is from genome assembly GCF_021461395.2 of Schistocerca americana. Classification (NCBI taxonomy): domain Eukaryota; kingdom Metazoa; phylum Arthropoda; class Insecta; order Orthoptera; family Acrididae; genus Schistocerca; species Schistocerca americana. Next base: position 429,550,055 of record NC_060121.1, on the reverse strand, counting down.
CTTGAAGTAATAACCTCCTTCTGGAAGCTTCATTCTTCGTGCTTATTTTGAGTTCGAGACATTGGAGTGTAATGAATCTGTGCGGCCCGTACTGATGGATCCACGTCTCATTAACAATTTTGTGGGACTGAGAATGTCCACTCTCTCCATCTGCAAACGCAATCAGTGTGATTTCGACATTTCCAAGTATTTCTGTTTGTGTTTGTCAGTTCAGGTGGCTCCCAACGAGCACAAGCTTTTCAATAGTTTAGAGATCCGTGGATGACTTTCAAAGCTGAAATGTGGCTAATATTCAACTAATGCACATTCATGAATTTTGGATTGATATCAGCTCGCTATGTTCGCCTATGAAATCCGTAACTCAATGGATGATATCATGTTGCTTGATGTCCTGAAGCCTTTCGATACTGTACCATACTATTGTGTAGTGAACAAAATTCGATTTACTGAGTATCGGACGAGATTTGTGAATGTTTACTATGTACATAGTGGATAACGTTGGAATTTCATGAAGTTGTTTGCAGACGATGCTGTTGTCTTTTAGCAGGTTATTTGCCGAATGGCCGCCACAAAATTCGGCACCATATGCGGAGGTTCAATAATTGGTGCTGTGACTGACAGCTGACTCTGGACATAAATAATTGTAACGTACTGCACTTTAAAAAAATGAGGGGGAGGGGCCTAACTGTAGTTTTATGAAAATGGCGACGAACCACTCAACCATTGAAACCATAAGATACCTCGGAATGAAAGGCAGAAACGACGGATTGACCACATAAAACGAACTGTAGGAATGTAGATGCGAGGCTGAGTGTCACTGGAGGAATGTTATTAATCCACGGAAGTAGGAGCTTACAAAACACGATATCGATTCATACCCAGGTCGGATTAAGAGGAGAGACATAAAAAGTCCAGCAAAGAGCGGCGTGATCGTCTAGTAAGTGCAGGAGCATAACAGAGGGACTCAACACACTCCAGAAGCAGACGTTAAGAGAGAGGCATTGTTCATTGGAGCGTGGTTTACTGCTGAAATTTCCTGAGAGAGTATGTTTCAACGGGTAAATGGCGAATTCATGGTAGCACCAGAAGTACCTTCCGCCACACACCATAAGGTTATTTGCGGAGCATAGATGTAGATGACTGGACGAGTGTCACGAAACATTCGCTCTGATATCTCTGTGTTACTAATTGGTTTCGAAATGGGGGCCGTGCCCTAGTACTCTCACACAGGTAGGCTACTCATACACATCTGAAGCGATTTATTCACAGCTTTTAGACCCTTCAGAGTTCGTAAGACAAATTATTCCCCACAAATATTCCTTGGTGAATACGGAAAACACGGCACTGAAAATAATCTGTTCATGAGTAACACTTTTGTACACACAGGTAAGTGTACTTGTAGCATTGTTTATTTTTATTTATATTGGACCAGCATCGAGCTACATCTCCATCTTCAGTGGCGCTACAAAAGTTACATAATAATACAGGGTGATTCAAAAAGAATACCACAACTTTAGGAATTTAAAACTCTGCAACGGCAAAAGGCAGAGCTAAGCACTATCTGTCGGCGAATTAAGGGAGCTATAAAGTTTCATTTAGTTGTACATTTGTTCGCTTGAGGCGCTGTTGACTAGGCGTCAGCGTCAGTTGATGCTAAGATGGCGACCGCTCAACAGAAAGCTTTTTGTGTTATTGAGTCCGGCAGAAGTGAATCGACGACAGTTGTTCAGCGTGCATTTCGAACGAAGTATGGTGTTAAACCTCCTGATAGGTGGTGTATTAAACGTTGGTATAAACAGTTTACAGAGAATGGGTGTTTGTGCAAAGGGGAAAGTTCTGGACGGCCGAGAACGAGTGATGAAAATGTAGCACGCATCCAGCAAGCATTTGTTCGCAGCCCAGGAAAATCGACTCGCAGAGCTAGCAGAAAGCTGCAAATTCCACAATCAACTGTATGGAGAGTCCTACGAAAAAGGTTAGTTATGAAACCTGAACGTCAACTCCCCTAGGCGATGGATCGGCCGCCAGGCAGCGTGTGACAGAGCACTTCATCACTGGCCTCCAAGAAGCCCTGATCTTACCCCCTGCGATTTTTTCTTATGGGGGTATGTTAAGGATATGGTGTTTCGGCCACCTCTCCCAGCCACCATTGATGATATGAAACAAGAAATAACAGCAGCTATCCAAACTGTTACGCCTGATATGCTACAGAGAGTGTGGAACGAGTTGGAGTATCGGGTTGATATTGCTCGTGTGTCTGGAGGGGGCCATATTGAACATCTCTGAACTTGTTTTTGAGTGAAAAAAAACCTTTTTAAATAATCTTTGTAATGATGTATAACAGAAGGTTATATTATGTTTCTTTCATTAAATAGACATTTTTAAAGTTGTGGTATTCTTTTTGAATCAGCCTGTATATGCAATACATAATACTATATGCCACAAGAAGCGTTCACAATTTTGCGTTAAGTTGCTCAGTACTCACGTATTTACTATTGTGATATCATAGAATGTCTGTTGTTCTTTGTAAAATTTGCTCTTTTAATTCTTAACTGGCTTTCAGCACGGCCTCGTTTAGTTACAGGAAAGACAGCGTGCTTTACGTTACCAGTGATGTATTTTATCGACAAAGATGTCGTCCCTGTAAGGACATACGCATTTTTTCTGTGACCGGTGATGCGTGTATTCAATTTTTCCTTTTACTTTGGTTGTTTCGATTATTAACAGTAAGACATTTAAAACATAATTATTTTTAAAATAAACTACACAGGGTGTTACAAAAAGGTACGGCCATACTTTCAGGAAACATTCCTCACACACAAAGAAAGAAAATATATTATGTGGACATGTCTTCGGAAACGCTTACTTTCCATGTTAGAGCTCATTTTATTACTTCTCTTCAAATCACATTAATCATGGAATGGAAAGACACAGCAACAGAACGTACAAGCGTGACTTCAAACACTTTGTTACAGGAAATGTTCAAAATGTCCTCCGTTAGCGAGGATACATGCATCCACCCTCCGTCGCATGGAATCCCTGATGCGCTGATGCACCCCTGGAGAATGGCGAATTGTATCACAGCCGTCCACAATACGAGCACGAATAGTCTCTACATTTGGTACCGGGGTTGTGTAGACAAGAGCTTTCAAATGCCCCCATAAAGACAGTCAGGAGGGTTGATGTCAGGAGAGCGTGGAGGCCATGGAATTGGTCCGCCTCTACCAATACATCGGTCACCGAATCTGTTGTTGAGAACCGTACGAACACTTCGACTAATATGTGCAGGAGCTCCATCGTGCATGAACCACATGTTGTGTAGTACTTGTGAAGGCACATGTTCTAGCAGCACAGGTAGAGTATCCCGTATGAAATAATGATAACGTGCTCCATTGAGCGTAGGTGGAAGAACATGGGGCCCAATCAAGACATCACCAACAATGCCTGCCCAAACGTTCACAGAAAATCGGTGTTGATGAGGTGATCACACAGTTGCACCGAAGTCAACATTACCTTCCTTCAATTGCGCCAACTGGCGGTGAATCGAGGAAGTACAGTATATACTGACGAAACTAAAATGAGCTCTAACATGGAAATCAACCGTTTCCGGACACATGCCCACACAACATCTTTTCTTTATTTGTGTGTGAGGAGTGTTTCCTGAAAGTTTGGCCGTACCTTTTTGTAACACCCTGTATAAAAATAATACTAATATAAAATTGTTGTATATAGTTCATAAGTTTATTTGTTTGTAGGTATGTTTATTGATTTAGAATATTATTCGATTCCTTTTTCATGTGAGTGTTGGTTTCCATTTCTTCGAGGATAGTTAGATATCAGCCATTATCAACTGTATGTAAAATCGACTGTGATTTGTTCTCTGAAATGTGAGATTTGCTGATGGCTTATTTTCACTATTATTCATACGTGCATGGAATCTCGTTTTACAGTTTTTCCCAAAAATTGTGAACGCACCCCGTGTAACACAGTATTATGCACTGTTAATCTTATTGTGTATCTTCCGTAGGACCGGTGAAGATGGCTATGAAGTCTGATACAGGATCTGTCAAAATAAACAATAAAACAAGCAGACTTGTCTAAGTACACAATCATGTCGTCATTCCAGTCTATAAAGGCTTCAGGGGACCGTGAACTCGAATGGCGATAGTCACTGAACCAACAAGTATAGCCACAGTGATGTCCCGGCATTTAATCGTTGAATCAGTTCTGTCTGATCGTTGAATCTGTTCTGTCACCCTAGCGACGTGAAAAATTGGCATTTAGTTGTAAATTGTTCACACAGAAGGCGTCTGTACCTGCATCACATACTGTCAAGTTACTCGAATGAAATACTAATCTGAGGAGGAATCACGTTCAAGGAAATGTTAGCAACGAAGCAACAGCGAAGCTGCTTGAACAAGGGGAGATACAAAACGACTGGCTATTTGAGCGTCTGACACTCGCTACACCCTTGATTGCTGTTGTGACACATTATTAACGAAGCTAAAGCTTTGGCAAAGGATTTGCATCGCCCACTGGCACCGTGCAGGGATCGCGGCGCGGGCCTTGTTCATCCGGCGCGCCCTGAATTATTGCCGAGGCCGTCCCACTCCACTGCAGTCTCCATGAATGAGTAAGGCCGCCAGGGCACGTCACTGCGTTCGAAAAATCAGCGAGCCAGGCGCTGGCGGAACAAGGGCACAAATCAGGTGCAGCGGCCGGAGCGACAGCAGAACGCGGCGCTCGCTTCCTCATGATGCTGACAGACTCTGCATTACCTGAGAACCGAACGGGAGACGGTCTCTGAGAGGGTGAATACAGTAAGCATGCTAGAAATGGAACTGCACTACACGCGCATTGGGACTCCAAATTTTCACAAGCTGTATAGCAGAAACAAGGGTGAGAATAATTAGCCGTTACTTACCTAAGTTGTGCAAGTTTGGCGGAAGGATGTTCCCTGTTTCTAGTAGTATGTACACTGACGGAACAGAATGGCAATACCAAAAATTACAAAAAATAATTAATGTAGAGTAATGACCTTCGGGAACACATTTGTCTAGGTAATATATTTAAGTGATTAATATTGCCAGATCACAGGTTAATGTAAGCGCGAGAAATGCTGTAACGCTAATATTCAGTGAAACGACCACACTGGTCAATGCAAGCATACCTGCGTTATGCTGTACAGGTGCCGGATATCAGTTTGTGGCACGGAATTCCATTCCTGTCGGCGGCCGGAGTGGCCGTGCGGTTCTAGCCGCTATAGTCTGGAGCCGAGCAACCGCTACAGTCGCAAGTTCGAATCCTGCCTCGGGCGTGGGTGTGTGTGATGTTCTTGGGTTAGTTAAGTTTAAGTAGTTCTACGTTCTAGGCGACTGATGACCTTAGAAGTTAAGTCGCATAGTGCTCAGAGGCATTTGAACCAAGCCAATCTATTCCTGCTGCGCTTGGTCCGTCAGTACAAAAATTCAAATGGCTCTGAGCACTATGGGACTCAACTGCTGAGGTCATTAGTCCCGTAGAATTTAGAACTAGTTAAACCTAACTAACCTAAGGTCATCACAAACATTCATGCCCGAGGCAGGATTTGAACCTGCGACCGTAGCGGTCTTGCGGTTCCAGACTGCAGCGCCTTTAACCGCACGGCCACTTCGGCCGGCTCCGTCAGTACAGGGACCATTAATGTTGGTAGTGGATGACGCTGGAGTTGTCGTCCGATTATGTCCCACATGTGTTCCATTAAAGATAGATCTGGTGACCCAGCAAGAGAAGGCAACATTAGACGCTCTGTAGATCATGTTGGGTTACAACAGTGGTATCTGGGCGAGCGTTAATCCCTTTGGAAAACACCCTCCAGTATGCGTGAATGCTAGCGCGACTTATCGAATCACGAGACTAACGTACAATTTTGCAGTCAGGGGTTGTGGGTTAACCATGAAGGCTCATGATTTCATACGAAATCGCATCTCAGACCATGACTCCAGGTGTTGCTCCAGCGTGTGTAGCATGCGGACAGTTTGGTTGCAATCCTTCAACTGTCCTCTTGAGCAACACACAATCATCATTGGTATCGAGGCAGAATCAGAATTGATCAGAAAATACAACAACCCTCCACCCTGCCTCCAATGAGCGCTCGCTTGACACCAAAGGAGTCGCAAATGGCGGTGTTTGTGGTTGGTGGAATGTCTGCTATTGGCCGTCTAGCTTGGAGCTGTCCTTGAAGTAACCCATTTGTAACAATTAGTTGTGTCACCGTGGTACGAACTGCCGCTCAAATTGCTGCTGCGGATGCAGTACGATGCGACAATGATCTTCAATCCCAGCAGTGCCACGTGAACGAATCGATCCCCGTCTTCTTCCGACCTCACGTTCTCGTGACCACCGCTGCCAGCAATCACGGACAGTGGCTACAGTCCTCCCAAGTATTTCTGCAATATCGCAGAAGGAAGAGCTTGCTTCTCGTAGCCGTATTGAAAGACCACGTTCAAACTCAGTGAGGTGTTGATAATGGCGTCTTTGTCACCTTAAAGTCATTCTTGACTAACACCAACTCATCACGTCCGATTTCAAACCAACGCTCACGACCATTGCACAGCGTATTTAAAGTAAAGACGATTTGCGTCGTTATAGTAGCGCTACTAGCGTCACTGTTGTGCGAATGGTGCGAAATTGCGATGTACACAATGTTTCATATGTAGAAAGACGGTTACAAACTTTCGTTTATGTTCAACAACCGCTTTTTACTGTGGCGATTTTTTTTCCGGCAGTGTATTGTACTGCTGTATATACACAGTCCACCCTCAGCCCTTGTGAGGCCAACTGAGGAGCTACTTGACTGAGAAGTAGCGGCTCCGGTCTCATAAACTGACATACGGTCTGGAGTGTGGTCTGCAGATCCTCCATATCCGCATCCAATGACGCCTGTGGGCTGAAGATTACACAGCGGCCGGTCGGAACTTTTGGGCGTTCATGGCCTGTTCGGGCGGAGTTTAGTTTTATATACACGGCGCCTACGATCGACATCAAAGTTCGATCTCTTACAGGCAATAAGTGGCTCAGTACCAGTGGTGGCATATGAAGCGTGTATGGGGGACACAGGAAACAGTGCTCTCGTTTTTGTAATGTGATAACTGAGCGATTTATCTGACGTCCACAAGCGCTTGATTATTGGTTTTCGCGTCAATGGTGGAAGAATTTCACAACCGACCATGTTTGTATACTGTTAGCGTGTCGCCGTCCTTAAAATATGCCGTACCTTTGAAAATCTTGCTGTTTCAAACTGAACTGAGGCAACAGAAGTGCACCATGGGCCTTGGATGTCAGAGGTGAGCACCAGCTGCGGGTATATCTACAGGTGAAGTGTCGTTCATCTGTTGAGCAACTGATCGCCGAACTACCGTTCAGAGAACATTACTGCGTAAGGGCCCTCCATAGCAGGCGCATGGTTCATGCACCCATACTGACTGCTTCGTCGGTGACGAAGCTTGAAATTAGCACGGCAGTATGGTTACTGGCTGCCCGCTAGTGGTAACAGCTATCTTTTCAGATAAATCAAGTTTAAAGCTCCATTACAGTGAAACATCAGAAAGCAGGTGCCCTGCAGCAATCATTGGAAGGGCTTAAGCCAGAGGAGGTAGCATTATGATCTGGTGAATGTTTTCGTGGCATTCCCTGGGTTATCTGGTCGTTCTGGAATGCTCAATGGCACAACACACTTATGAATTTATCCTCGTGGACCTTGTCCGCCGTCACACGCAGTTTGTTTTTCCACAGCGCGATGGCATCTACAAGCATACCAAAGTAACGTGAGCCACAAAGCGGCGTTCACACAGCAGTGGACGTGAATAGTTTAAAGAGCACCAGTATAAATTTACTGTATTCCCCTGGCCACCAAACTCCCTGGATTTCAAATGGTTCAAATGGTTCAAATGGTTCAAATGGTTCAAATGGCTCTGAGCACTATTGGACTTAACATCTGAGGTCATCAGTCCCCCAGGCTTAGAACCACTTAAACCTAACCTAAGCACATCACACACATCCATGCCCGAGGCAGGATTCGAACCTGTGACCGCAGCAGTCGCGCGGTTCCGGACTGAAGCGCCTAGAACCGCTCGGCTACCACGGCCGGCTCCTGGATTTCAACGCAATTGAGAATATATAGGACCACGTGCAACAGGCTGTTCCGCAATGGATTCCCTACTGAGAAACCTAGCACAGCTGGCCATGGCGCCGGAGTTGGCTTAGAAGGAGAGAAGCAGTGTGATAGTGAAAATGGCGAAGCAGCTTTGATAGGTATGATGCTTGCGGTGTGGCCAGAAGTTGCATACGCGTTACATATGTGTTTCGGCATATATTCTGTTTAATTACTGTAGGATAATAAAGAGTAATTTGAAAACTGTTGTAGTGCCTCAATGTCACAGCGTCCAAAAGCAAATAAAGGAACCGTCAAAAGGCTCAGTTATCGTAAGTTACACAATTCAGCACGACCGTGATCTCAAAAATAGGTAATTTATGGAATGTTATCATTCACGCAAACTATACTTACTGATCAGCTGTAAAAGGAGGACAGGCTTCGAGAGGCCAGGCGACTCATTAAGAAAGTCAAACAACAAATGTTGTAGCTGGTTATGCTTTTGGTCTTCTTCACCTTCAGTTTATATTTAGTATTTTCAAGTCTCAAGAAACAAATATCTTACTCATAGTTATGTAGCAAATGCGAACCACAGGCAAAGGACCCAGAGATAATTGCAGCGTAAACGGTTTGCACAAAGTATCTGGTGGTTTAAAATGGAATTCCTGTTTGCACCACTTTTCCGTTACTGTGGACAAAACCTATGACTTACAAGAACAAAAAGTAATTACTCCCTTTCTGACTGAATATGAGTAGTTCTGCTTATAATGTTTCACAGATTCACTTAATGGATGACACACTGACTTAAGGCTTATTTCCTAGATTATTTTGTAACGTAAGTGACCATCAGATTAACAAGACGTCTGCAGTGTTTCATCGCAAGACACTAGTGATATGAAAAAGAATTAATCTTGTACGTGCTTATCTGGAACTAGGAAGCACTACAACATATTAACGGGAAATGCTGTTAAACAATAAACCTGAATCTCGGAATCGGTAGGCCATCGAGACTTACCTAATTCGATCATACGTTAAAAGTGCTGGTGCGAAGCCGAAGAAAAGAGTGCTTAAACAAAAAAAGAACGATGTTTGCAGAAACACCTTAGTAAATGAAGTCATTAGCTGGATCAAGAGACAAACTTTATGAGACATACAAAATTAGTATATTTGTTTATAGACCAACAGTCAACAATAATAAACACTGAAGAGAGAGATAAAAAAATACATGTGTGAAGGTAATGACGCTGTCGCAGTGGATTCGCATAGATGGAGAGAACGTCAGAGTGTAGCAATAAATGAACGTTCGCCTCAATGTAATCGAGGAGTCGAGGACTATCAAGTATAAATTGAAATCTGTATAGCATTTAAGGGCTGCACACGGCGTGTAATTAAAAATTCCATACATTCCTTCACTCGGAAAGCGGAAACTTCTCCCTTTCATTCTGTTATGCTGATACGCAGAAGCTAACTTTGTAAATCGAGACAAAAATGTGCTTACGCTTCTAAAGCCAGAGAACATGGTTGTTTCATATTTTCATGAACCGTATTTAAGAGATTTTCAAATGTAACATTTTTTGAGTACAAGCACAAAAATTTAATGCGAGAAGGCTAGCATGGCAGACAGTCCGATAAGTGCAGTGTTATGAAGGCAGGAATTCGCTTTGACACACACACACACACACCCACACACACACAGGTTTTATTAACTCCCTGAAAGCAAAAGTAAGTTTTATGTTTCCACAGAAGCAGTTACAGCTATACTGTGTTCCTCGGAAGAATAAACCAGATGTAAACATTATACTATGTATTCTTCCACCGTCGCTGGAACCTCATTGGATTTCGTTTCACGTGGAGCGGAAACAAGCTGTCTCGAGTGCAATCAAGTACGATAATAAGGACAAGTTTTATGATGTGCATTAGGCGAAAATTACTCAGCGATGATACAGATATTGCAGTTTTAGCGGCGCATTTCACTCAGACAGCACTGGCCGGCCAAGTGGTCCAACTAACTTGCAGTGATGTGAACAGCTGCAGTTAGGACGTAAAAAGAGACGAGCAGAGAAACAGTATAGCTTCGAATGTTATTTGGTTTTTAAACAGAATGAAGTAATATATGAAAAAATTCTGGCAATGCGTCTTAGGTGACCAGTCGGGAAACAACATGCTCTCGTTCTTAGTTAATATAATATTGCAATTAATAACAAGAGCGATGAAAATTTCTAACTTAAACACACGATAATATTTCTGTGTGAGCTATGTGTCACATAAAAGTCTAGTGCAGCGATTGCACCATGTAGTTAAATACTGAAGCCACTGAAGGTAGCACTTACAGCCGTCTGGAAATCTCTGAACTCCTTCCGTATCCGAATCCGAGGAATACTTTTCATTGCTGGAACTGCCATCTGCTAAGACGATAACTGGGCTATCAACAACAGAATCCACGAAGCTACAGAAAACCACATTTTCTCCTCTCCTTCTATAATTAGCTCGTCTACATTTCGTCAGCGTTCAGCAATGACGTGTGACAAAACGTCGTGCATTAGTTCCAGTACGTCTGACAGCTTAAATGTTGTGCTATTTCTCCCTACAAATCCCTTAACTTAGCTACAGATCAATTCTGTTTCGTTCAGACTACACTCCTGGAAATTGAAATAAGAACACCGTGAATTCATTGTCCCAGGAAGGGGAAACTTTATTGACACATTCCTGGGGTCAGATACATCACATGATCACACTGACAGAACCACAGGCACATAGACACAGGCAACAGAGCATGCACAATGTCGGCACTAGTACAGTGTATATCCACCTTTCGCAGCAATGCAGGCTGCTATTCTCCCATGGAGACGATCGTAGAGATGCTGGATGTAGTCCTGTGGAACGGCTTGCCATGCCATTTCCACCGGGCGCCTCAGTTGGACCAGCGTTCGTGCTGGACGTGCAGACCGCGTGAGACGACGATTCATCCAGTCCCAAACATGCTCAATGGGGGACAGATCCGGAGATCTTGCTGGCCAGGGTAGTTGACTTACACCTTCTAGAGCACGTTGGGTGGCACGGGATACATGCGGACGTGCATTGTCCTGTTGGAACAGCAAGTTCCCTTGCCGGTCTAGGAATGGTAGAACGATGGGTTCGATGACGGTTTGGATGTACCGTGCACTATTCAGTGTCCTCTCGACGATCACCAGTGGTGTACGGCCAGTGTAGGAGATCGCTCCCCACACCATGATGCCGGGTGTTGGCCCTGTGTGCCTCGGTCGTATGCAGTCCTGATTGTGGCGCTCACCTGCACGGCGCCAAACACGCATACGACCATCATTGACACCAAGGCAGAAGCGACTCTCATCGCTGAAGACGACACGTCTCCATTCGTCCCTCCATTCACGCCTGTCGCGACACCACTGGAGGCGGGCTGCACGATGTTGGGGCGTGAGCGGAAGACGGCCTAACGGTGTGCGGGACAGTAGCCCAGCTTCATGGAGACGGTTGCGAATGGTCCTCGCCGATACCCCAGGAGCAACATTGTCCCTAATTTGCTGGGAAGTGGCGGTGCGGTCCCCGACGGCACTGCGTAGGATCCTACGGTCTTGGCGTGCATCCGTGCGTCGCTGCGGTCCGGTCCCAGGTCGACGGGCACGTGCACCTTCCGCCGACCACTGGCGACAACATCGATGTACTATGGAGACCTCACGCCCCACGTGTTGAGCAATTCGGCGGTACGTCCACCCGGCCTCCCGCATGCCCACTATACGCCCTCGCTCAAAGTCCGTCAACTGCACATACGGTTCACGTCCACGCTGTCGCGGCATGCTACCAGTGTTAAAGACTGCGATGGAGCTCCGTATGCCACGGCAAACTGGCTGACACTGACGGCGGCGGTGCACAAATGCTGCGCAGCTAGCGCCATTCGACGGCCAACACCGCGGTTCCTGGTGTGTCCGCTGTGCCGTGCGTGTGATCATTGCTTGTACAGCCCTCTCGCAGTGTCCGGAGCAAGTATGGTGGGTCTGACACACCGGTGTCAATGTGTTCTTTTTTCCATTTCCAGGAGTGTATAATGGTACGGTGACAACTGTAAAAATCCATTTGTACGGTGTTCTCGAAACAGTGAAAATTAATGTTTTCCAGGTTTCTACAATGCTTACAACTTTTTGCTCGTGTGAGACCACGTCTGTGATATGAAACAATGGACATAGTCTAAATAAAGAGTAGGTTACAGTATTATTCTCATCTTTCTCCCAAAACTTTAGACAAGTAATGTTTTATTAACATAAACAACGTTTATTAACAATCTTTTAAAAGTTATTGAATATACACATGCAATGAGAACGTAATTTTGTTTCCAACGTGTAGTTAGAAACAACAAAACGTGCATTTTATATAACAAGTGATGGTTAATTATGTGTTAATAATCATATGTTTGATTAATTTCGTATTTAAATTTACAGGCATTCGAACTGAACGAATAAAAGTAATGCTACAGCGATATTCGAGACAGCGATCCATAGAATACTGGAATACCACATTCCAACGCTGCAGATTCCGCCTCGTTTCTTATGTAAGTGAATGCCTTAAATTTAGTAAATACTAGTTCTCGAAAAACTCCGAAGCCGATTTTCATTGTAATGTTGTGAAGCACATTAAGGAAAACTTGTTTCTCGCCATTTTTAACGGTATTCCGCGAGCGTGTTTCGCTACAAAATGGGAATCTGTGTCAACCATTTTCACGGTCCGTAATAACAGCGCAACAATCAGATCGTAACTGTCTTTTACAAAGACTGCAACTGTATACGATTTTTGAAAAAAAAAACTACGTAGCTAAAGCGCGATTAAGGAAAACGTTGATGCATGACAATACATTAGAATATCTTACGGTTTCATTTATAGTAAAATAGTAACAAGATATCTAATGCGTGAGCTGGACATTCTTCCAACACCAGTGTACGTGCAGCTGACGAATAATCGTATTTGTGTTTGTTTATATCATGTTTATTCTTATGAAGGAGGAAGTAAACTGAATATTACTTGCATTGTCACAGAAATCAAAGAGGTATTTATTTTTTCCTATTAAATGTGAATTAATATTATTCACACTGTTAGCGATGGATGCCATCGAATTCCGAATCGTTAATTATGGTAAAGGCAAGGTATTGGAAGAAATTTTTCAAGGAAATTGGAGTGTGATTTGCTGGATGCATTTCAAGTGATTTAAAGGTACAAATGGACCTTATTTCCTTTCCCACCTATTATGTGGATATGAGATATCGTCGAAGACTTTGTGTGACTTTGTTGCTGAAGTGACTCCTATTCGCAGCGTGTGTAGGTAATGGAGAAAACCAGATATTTATTCCTACATATACTCGATAACAACTTACGAACATGAATGCATGCACAATGTAAAGCATGTTATAAGTAACAGAAACGTAAACCAAAGATGAACTATGTCAATACAGCTTGAAACTGCCACCGTACTGAACGTTTATACGTCACTGTATACATGCGAAGACAAAACATCAAAACAGCTCGCTACATGACTCCCCGCTTTAGTATTAACGATACCGCATATTCAGTTTAACAAGCCAAACAACCATCGTGATTACTTCTTTCTTGAAAGCGGGTGGTGCACCACCTGAGTCAGTGGTTGTAACAGGGAACGAGGTAGTAATCCTCCACGTCGGTCTCAGTGTTGTAGTGCCTGGTTCACCGCGGTACTCGTGGTTCATAGGAGCACTTCTTGTTGCTGATTCTTCTGTCTTCACTGGTTTGTGTTCTGTGGTGGTTGTAAATGTCTATTGCATCCAGAAACGCTGGTTTCACCCGATCCAATGCGACTATGGTGCGGGTACCATATTGATCATTTGTGCTGCCTCTACTGACTACCGAATACTGTCCTCCGTACTGTAGTTTTAATGGTTTACTTACTGCATCGTTGGGTAAGAACACATGACTGCATTTCCTTAGCCCCACAAAAACGAACGAGTCTGTCCAACTAGTTTCTTGACATAGTCGGACACTGCTGGGGTATATGTTCTCTTAACTGGGTGGCGAAGACTGAGGCGGTGATTGTGTAATCTGCCACGCTGTGCAGAATCTCTCCATGAAATCGTAGCCTTTGTCCGTACACCAGCTACGCTACTGGTCCCTTTAAATCACTCTTAAATGACGTTCGTACACCAAAAAGCACAACAGGCAATGCCACTGCCCACTGCGGTGTTGCCTGGCATCCCAGTGCTGCCTTTAATTGTCGATAAAGAAGCTCAACTGTACCGTTTGAGGCGGGGTGGTATGCCGTCTTGCGTATGCGCTTTGTACCTAATAACGTGTTTATTGTTCTGAAGACGCAAGCTTCAAATTTCAGCCACTGATTTTCATCGGGGCTCCGAATCTGGCTATCTAGCCATGAAAAAATGTTTGCGGTACAGTTCCTGCCGTAATGTCTCATTGGAAATGCCTCAGGCCACTTGTTGAACCACTGTGAGACAATAACTATTGTCTTACGAAGATGTGAGTGGGCCTACATATCAGCATGTACATGTTCAAAACCTAACGGCGCTCTGACATGCCACGTGATTCTATTCCTCTGGTACGTCACCCATCAAGCATCGCTTTACAAATGATCTACAGTTCTGGCCACACAAAGTTCCGTTAGACTAACCTGACAGTGCCTCTTACTCCCGGCTGTGCCATATTGTGCACTGATGCTATTGCTCATGCACTGAATGTTTGTGACACAAACGGGCGTATGTTTCCTCCTGCTACGTCACACTATAACTCTGCATTTGCCTCAGTCGATGTCACGAGCTGTAACGTAAATACTTGCGATTGTTACAATAAATCACGCAACCACCTTTAGCATTTCAGAAGTCAAACGTCTAGGCCGAGCGAGGGTTTGCGGTCCTGATGTCATGAAATTGTGGTGAACGGTTTCAGTAACCATATGTACGATGTAATGTCTGTGACTGTGCGTGCCGCTAGTGGGATGACGCAGAAGACTTTCATTGGTATATGCAGATTAGTATTCAAATCTATTACATGCTGATGTCGCAGATATGGCAGCAAGTCGCAGAGTGACAAAAAATGTGCTCCGATAATAGGGCGTCACTTATATGTCACTGTAAATTGGCATTCAAACATGCGGTGTAGCCCCAGCTTAAGGAACGATGTTACCCGAAAGTACGTTCTGATCTTGGAGTCATTAGTGGCGAATAAACAGCAATTGTTACAGCCAGGAGTGGTAAGTGGTTTGCTGGGTATACTGACACTTCTAACCCTGTATCGACCAGGTATTGTAGTTTTGTATTGGGGTTCGCCACAAAAAGTCGGCATGTGTTTGCAATTGAAGTTGTCGCTGCTACGGTGTCTGGGACTTGGGCTTGCACCTGCAAAGCTGTGTACATTTTCGCGTATTATTACCAAACTTCCTGTGGTACCAACATACGTCCTGTGCAGCCGACGATCGATTACGACCTCGTGACTGTCAGCGGAGCGGCCGTTGTGCGTTGTTTGTAATACAGCCACCTGTGTGATCACATCTGCCAGTTTCAACTGTAGGGAAGCTAGCGTCATGGTTGGCACATTTTCTTGCCGTGGCGTCAATGTTGAGACACAAGGTGGAGGATACTTTTCAACTATCCGCTTGTGCAAGTACGTTTAAATCGCCCGCACACAGAGCGGAAGTTTTTTCGGTGTCTGTCTGTAATCGGGCCAACCATATATGCCGTAGCACATCATCACTTACAGTGTTACTTGCCATTGTGCGTAAACGTCTTAGAAGTTACGGCGGAGCACAGTCTCCGCGCTCGTCAATGCGGAAAAGCTTCTCTAGTCGGTTTGCTTCTGATTGCGACAAGATGGATTTAATCGATACATACCGTTCGGTTTCCGGTGGCGTGGCTATAATTCAAAAACTAAACTAAACTAAACTCCTCCCGACCGGTCACCGTGTCATCCTCAGCCCATAGGCTTCACTGGATGCGAATATGAAAGGTCATGTGGTCAGCACACCGCACTCACGGCCGTATGTCAATTTACTAGACCAGAGCCGCTACTTCTCAATCAAGTAACTCCTCAGTTTGCCTCGCAAGGGCTGAGTGCACCTCTCTTGCCAACAGCGCTCGGCAGGCCGGATGGTCATCCAGCCAGGTGCTAGCCCAGTCCGACAGCGTTTAACTTTGGTGTTCTGATGGGAACCGCTGTTACCACTGCGGCAAGGCTGATAGCTATATTTAGTCTCGTCCGCCGACATTTGTGCAAGGAAGAACTTGCTTTCTAGCTGGGGAAACCGTAATAGAGGATTATGTTGCCAGAACTGTTGGGTTTTTAACGTCACCCTGTTAACTGCACTGCTGGATGCTGGTTCAGTTGTGACTGGTGCGCGTTCATTCTCGTGTGGGAACGAGCGCGGCGCGGCTGGCGCGGAAGTTACAACCGAAACTGCGCGAAACGCTGAAGCCAGCGTGGACGTGTCTAGTCGGTCGGGGTCACCAAATATGTGAGCAACAAACTAGATATTCATTCCCACATATACTCGATAACAGCTTGCAGTGGTAGAGATATGAATGAATGCACAATGAAAGGCATTTAGTAACTAACAGAAACGGAAACCAAAGAGCAACTATATCAATGAAGCTTGAAATTCACACTGCACGGAATGTTTGTGCGTCACCGTACAACTGCGAAGACAAAACGTAGGAACAAGTCACTACCCGTACATTGATGCTTAATTTTCTCTGATGATCTGTATTGAACCTACGTTAATAATTAGATCATTTTAGCAATATTTTAACGACCTATTGTAGCACTAGAATCCGCTGTTTCTCTCCGGCAGAATAAATTTTCTTACAGGCGATCGTGAAGTTCGAGTGCTGCGGCAGACAGAGCCATGAGAGCAACATAGACGACGCTTCTGTAACCATACTTTTTTGTGAGCTTAAAGTGCAAGAAGCAAAAACTTTATTATGTAAAACTTCAGAAAAGGATGAAGGCAGATTTTCAATCATTTGAAAGGCTTCAAAATAAATTTACCAATCATAATAATTAATGCTAGCTAACAGCCTTTCCGCAGGACTATGCCTTAATGATAACTTTAAGTAAACTTATAAGCAATCTGATGTTTACCTGTTACGGATATTACTAAATTAAATACAATTGGTGAGGAAGGAGGAGGGGGAGGAATAACAACGTCGTTAAAAAACCAAGGTTCATCTGGCCCCGGCGATAGTACCTTCTAAGGGCTCCTTGCTAGGACTGCAGTTGAAACTTCAACGGTAATGAAGATGGAGGGAATAGTTCTCGGTACTGTGCAGCTAACCGAAGGGGCAACCAAAGACAAAAATCCACTTGGCGTCTGTCTTGAAACAAGCAGTTAAGTGGTCAGCGTCTGTCCACCAGTGGTACGGCGGAAACGGTTCCTCGGAGCCAACAACCTCGAACAGAATCATTAGGGGACTTGCTCCTCTGACCCAACAAACAATCAACAACGAAGGCGCACCTTGAAAGTGATTTTACCCCAGGCAGTAACCAATCTCCAATTTCTAAGGAAATTAAAAGTAGGCATTCGGATTGTGAGGGCCTACAGCAATGTGTGAAGAATGTGTCTGAGCAGCCTGAAACCTGCCTTAAGCAAGCAACAAATAGAATTAAACACAAAAATACGCTACTGGCCATTAAAATTGCTACACCATGAAAATGATATGTTAAGACGCTAAATTTAACCGACAGGAAGAAGATGCTGTGATATGCAAATGATTAGCTTTTCAGAGCATTCATACATGGTTGGCGCCGGTAGCGACACCTACGTGCTGACATGAGGAAAGTTTCCAACCGATTTCTCATACACAAACAGCAGTTGACCGGCGTTGCCTAGTGAAACGTCGTTGTGATGCCTCGTGTAAGGAGGAGAAATGCGTACCATCACGTTTCCGATGTTGATAAAGGTCGGATTGTAGCCTATCGCGATTGCGGTTTATCGTATCGCGACATTGCTGCTCGCGTTGGTAGAAATCCAATAACTGTTAGCAGAATATGGAATCTGTGGGTTCAGGAGGGTAGTACGGAACGCCGTGCTGGATCCCAACGGCCTCGTATCACTATTAGTCGATATGACAGGCATCTTATCCGCAAGGCTATAACGGATCGTGCAGCCACATCTCGATCCCTGAGTCAACAGATGGGGGCGTTTGCAAGACAATAACCATCTGCACGAACGGTTCGACGAAGTTTGCAGCAGCATGGACTATCAGCTCGGAGACCATGGCTGCGGTTGCCCTTTACGCTGCATCACAGACAGGAGTGCCTGCGATGGTGTACTCAACGACGAACCTGGGTGCACGAATGGCAAAACGTCATTTTTTCGCATGAATACAGGTTCTGTTTACAGCATCATGATGGTCGCATCCGTGTTTGGCGACATCGCGGTGAACGCACATTGGAAGCGTGTATTCGTCATCACCATACTGGCGTATCACCCGGCGTGATGGTATGGAGTGCCATTGTTTACACGTCTCGGTCACCTATTGTTCGCATTGACGGCTCTTTGAACAGTGGACGTTACATTTCAGATGTGTTACGACCCGTGGCTCTACCTTACATTCGATCCCTGTGAAACACTACATTTCAGCAGGATAATGCACGACCGCATGTTGCAGGTCCGGTAGGGGCCCTTCTGGATACAGAAAATGTTCAACTACTGCCCTGGCCAGCACATTCTCCAGATCTCTCACCAATTGAAAACGCCTAGTCAATGGAGGCCGAGCAACAGCCACGTCACAGTACGCCAGTCACTACTCTTGATGGGCCGGCCATTGTGGCCGAGCGGTTCTAGGCACTTCAGCCTGGAACCGCGTGACCGCTACGGTCGTAGGTTCGAATCCTGCCTCGGGCATGGATGTGTGTGATGTCCTTAGGTTAGTTAGGTTTAAGTAGTTCTAATTTCTAGGGGACTGATGACCTCAGATGTTAAGTCCCATAGTGCTCAGAGCCATTTGAGCCATTTGAACTACTCTTGATGAATTGTGGTATCGTGTTGAAGCTGCATGGGCAGTTGTAACTGTACACGCCATCCAAGCTCTGTTTGACTCAATGCCCAGGGTACCGATTTTTAAGGATCTATGTACCCAAATTGCGTGAATATGTAATCAAATGTCAGTTCTAGTATAATATATTTGCCCAACGAATACGCATTTATGATTTGCATTTCTTCTTGTTGTAGCAATTTTAAAAGCCAGTAGTTTATGTCTTACAAAATGATCAGTATGAAAAATTGAAGAAATTCGAAGTCGCACAGAGGCTTTCAGAGAGCCGTTTGGTGATCATAGATATGCAGACATTTATTTTTTATGTATTTCTTTATATACTTATTTTTTCTTGATTACAACAATGGACAAACAGAAATACACTTATATGGTTACTCATCGTTTTCCTACGGCATCTCTGTGCACCCACACTCTGGGCCTTTCTTTATTGTTATAGAAATACTGCCAGAGGTTTTCGTTATTTCAGGTTACCTTCTCATTTTCAGTTACACATACAGCTATTACTACTGTTGCAACACAATATACAACTGTCACAATAACAAACAATTAACACTTACAGTTACAAAAAGTCGCTAATACTACGACTACCACCTACATTTTTATTTATATATGTCGAGTAAATCTTACTACTACTGTAACATAGCTTACTATTACTAACACTAACACTAATACTTCAGTATTTCTGCTATTATTACAAATTATCACTGTCTGTCTATCGTAGACTGAAATGCGCACAAGTATACACAGTGGAGTAGAATCAAAATGTATCTAGTTTCCCTCTACGTTCCGTATCATCGGCCACCCCGTCACGTCCAGTACTATTTTGCTTCCTCCAGACGGCATGGCGATGGATCAGAGCGTCTCATTTATATTCCACTGATTCTTCTCCGTCTTCTAGGGTACGCGTGTGACCACCTCCCTTTCGCTCATTCCGTTAAAGGACAATATGACCGTAGAGCTATGCAGACAAGGAGGCTCCGAAGATAAGCGGACACAACTTGTGAGACAGAAATAGACCATCGCCGGCGGGGGGGGGGGGGGAGGGGGGGGGGAGGGGGGGGGGGACACGATGTAAATAGAAAGCGGATGTTCCGTTTCCGATACCAGTAATTTCCCAGAGCGGGTGAAGATTGTGATACAATTTATATTTTTTTAATAATTGCGTTTTCTGTTTACTGTAACTATTACCTTCAACCGCTCTATCTTTTAAAACGTTTTTTTTTATATATGCTTCGTACATGATTTTACCCTTGTGTACAGTTTCTTGGCCTCTGTTTAACTTGAATTATGCTTGTTACTCATGTTTTTGGCAAATATCTGAAATTGCAGTCTTATCTAACAAGTTACACAAGTAGAGAGAATCATACCACCACGAAACTGCTATCAAAAATGATATGGTGGTGTTTAACATGAAAAACGCAATTTTTTCCAATAATATCCGATATTTTCTAGTCGACAAAAAACGGAAAGCGTTATTTGGCCCTATAATATGCCCGAAATAGCTGCTTATGCTTCTATGTATGCCTTCGTACTACACATTTAAAGCGAAACAGACACCTCGTCCCCAGAATGAATTTTTTGAGTATTATATTAACATAAAATTCTTAGTTAGTGTCTATTTAGAACTTCAGAATGTGGTTAGTAAAAGATTTTCTAGGACGCTGCTTTCATTTTAAATACTGAGACACGGTTTTAGCTTCTCGAATGCAACCCCAGCAGCATTCCTCATTGCAATTCAAGAAAGCTGCTCCCATTTGAAACAGAACATCGTATTAATACGATATTAGCTTCTCGAATGCAACCCCAGAAGCATTCCTCATTGCAATTCAAGAAAGCTGCTCCCATTTGAAACAGAACATCGTATTAATACAACGGGTTCTCTATAAAATCTACATTATTCTGACATAATTATCGCAAATGTTTGAGAAATCTGGACAAACGGCTGTAGACAAAAGCTGTCTGCTCCCAGTACGGTTCCAATTCGTATGCTTCCATACAACAAGGAATAGCACACAAATTCTAATGTAAGTCTCTAATGAAGAATTCTCTTTCAAACAAGGGAGACCACATAGGTCACCATTCACGAACTTTTCTCATTGCCCCAAAGCCCACTAACTCACCAAAGACGTAAAACTGCATCAGCGACCAAGCAAAGAGGTTACTACAGTGCAAGTATCGACTAATCCAAAGTGCTTATAGACAACTCGCGTAAAGTATGTCAAAGATAAATATAGCGATCTGCTACATAAAATATCCTAGGTGTCTCTAAAAAGCACCGACAATCTATAGAGACACATTCGTTATACCGAAACAAGAGAAAAATGTCTACTAAACAATGGCTGTAAAATGCTTACCTTAAGGGCTATGAGCGCTTGTTCAGTAGAAGAGATGTGTTTCACACTAGCCAAGTTGAACAAGTGCTCATAGCTTTTAAATTATGCGTTTTAGACCCCATGTTTACCGGACTTTTTTTCTGGCTTGATCCATACTACCTCCTCCGAAGCTATGCAAAGCTAAGTCCATGCAGTAAAAGAGATTTTTCCATAGTATCGAAGATGAACGAGTGGTTACAGCTCGTAAGGTATGCATTTTGGAGCCCATGTTTACTGGACGTTTTTTGTTTTGGTATGTCCGCCCCGATACCTCAGTGGTCAGCGCGGCGATCTGTCACGCCAAGGGGCCCGTGTTTGATTCCCGGCTGGGTCGGAGATTTTCTCCGCTCAGGGACTGGGTGTTGTGTTGTCCTCACTATCATTACATCATCATCAGTGGAAGGCAACGGGAAACCACCACTGGAATCACTTCCCTAGACGCTCATGAGGTGGACCTCTCCGACGAGGCTTACCCTATAACAAGACCTACCGTAAGGCAGAACACAAAGGTTTTCTTAAAAAAAAAAAAAAAAAAAAAAAAGAACCTGCCCCTGAAGCTTGCCTGTGTTTTAGGGACATCCTTTATATTGCAAAGCGGAAGAGGAGGTGATTAGTGTTTAACGTCGCATTGACATCAACATCAAAGTCATTAGAAACGGAGCACGAACTCGTATTAGGTAAGGATAGGGAAGGAAAGTAGTCGTGTCCTTTCAAAGGAAACTTCCCGGCATTTGCATTGACCGATTTCGCGAAATCACGGAAAATTTAAATCAGAACGGCCGGACGCGGGTTTCAGCCGTCGTCCTCACGAATGCTAGTCCAGTGTGCTAGCCAATGAGCCACATCGCTCAGTGAAAGGTAAGCGTCCGGTAAACGAGCAACTGTCAAGGTATTATTTCTTCCGACAAATTTCTTATTTAATGACAGTAACGATGTCGTTACAGAAATTTGGGTGCGTAAAGGGTGTCGCCAGCAGTTCTTTCCATGTGTAATTCACTAGTGGAATAGAACTGCCGCATCTCGATTTGGTACATTTTGTGCGTGCGGCAGCTACACTTATATTTTCTGTCGCAATATGTGTAAGGTCACTGTGAGGGCTGTTAATGTCATGGAAGAAGGGTGCGCTTATTTTTGTTAAATTAAAAGATACTGTGATATTTCATAATCTCTAAATGACCAGTTTTTAACCATCCACATAAACTAATAATGTACATGTAGACTGTGAATTGATTCGCGGTGCATTGTTTCCGTAGGAATCGAGCAAATTAGCAAATTAATTCCAGACCTATTAATCTTGGGTGGTCGTATGGTTGATCGAAATTAATTCCGGTAGTCATCACAGTGACATAATTAAAATCGTCCTAATTTACCATTGAGCGTAGTCTGTAGTGGACATCGATGCACGTAGTAACCGACAGCGGAATTAGAGCACAGAGTTACTGTCGCGTTAATTATTGAAAGACTGTACAAGTACTTTATGTAGTACAGTATGGTCACAGGGTCATGTAACGTCACCTGTACTAAATAACTTCTCAGAGACTTACTAGCTGCCGTAGTGGGTCGCTCCACCATAAACCGATCATTGTACAAATCGAAAAGTTCACACTGCGGAGGTCATCTTCTGGTACTTGGCAGAGGGTACTTTGTGTACCACCGCCACTTCTCACCTTCTATGTTTCAGTCACGATTGTTTCACGGGAGAACGATTGACTGGTGCCTCCGTCTGGGCCTGAATCTCTCTAATTTTACCTTCATAATCTTTCCGCGAGTTATAGTTTGGAGGAAGCAAAACATTGGTTGACTCTTCTAGCAACGTAGGCTGACGGAGCCTCAACAGTCAAGCTCACTGTGGTGCAGAACACCTCGCCTGCAGCGTCTGCCCTGGAGTTGACTGAGTATCCACGTAACACTTTCGTATTTACAAAATGGACATTTAACAAAAAGTGCAACTCTTCTGCGATCTTCTCTATCTCCTCTATGAATCCAGTATAGTACAGACCCCAGACTGAAAAGCAGTATCAAGAGGTTACTTCTTGAGCAACTGATGCTTGTAACGGTTCTAAGCTCTTCTCTCTTTTGGACATATATATTCTCACTATCTGACAACTTTTCTGAATTCTGTGACTCATGCAAATTTTTGGCGTAACAACGTATTTTTTCAAGGCCGATTTTTTATGGAAATTTTTCTTCATACTGTCGTGTTGATTCACCGTGAAAATCCGAGCTTTGGCCTATAACTACCGGTGTATTCATCGGGAAGATGTCTTTATTTCCACCATGACATATAGTACGGGACACAATCTCATTCAGTTTCTTACAAGACATCGGTTTCAACTACCAAGCACTTCTCAGAGAAAATACTGGATCTGTATTATATTGTTGATAAACATTCTAACTTTCACTGTGTTTGATGACTGAGTCGCATCAGCTTGAAGTGAAAAATGGAATCCGTGACTGCTCAACATTTTGTGATTATTATCCAATCACAGCCTCATTCACAAGCCTGTAGGTGTGATCGGCAACGATGCAAAAAATATTTCTTGTGTAGACATGGGTTGTGAAATGGTTCAAATGGCTCTGAGCACTAAGGGACTTTACATCTATGGTCATCAGTCCTCTAGAGCTTAGAACTACTTAAACCTAACTAACCTAAGGACGTCTTCACGAGGCAGAGTAAATCCCTGACCCGCCGGGAATCGAACCCGGGAACCCGGGCGCGAGAAGCGAGAACGCTACCGCACGACCACGAGCTGCAGACCATGGGTTGTAGCCCATATTACAAGTTTCTGAGTTTCCTTCGTCAAAAGTGGCTGCGGAAATTAGAAGAGGTGTCAGTAAACTTTAGTCAAGATACCCGATTCGCGCAGAACAGTGTTTGGAAGAGGGCAATTAACAATCAAGAATGAACGTGTTCTATAAAAGATGTGTATGTTTTATTACTTTTGCTATGAAACGATCATCTTGTAAGAACTTTTACGTCACGAAGTGTGTATGTTATATCAAAGATAGAAAAATCGATGTCGATTAGAACTCACAGACAGTATGCATAAGGCGTGATAAGCAACCTGTGTATTACATTAATTTTTTTTATAAAACACGGCGCTTTAGGAAGCGAGGAGTTCCTCTTCTGGTTGTAACCTCCCCCTCACTTATCGAGCTTAATGACAGTGAAAAATCAAACCGCGTGTACCTAATGGAAATTTGGGAAAAGCAATCGTCACCGAAGTTAATCTGTCGGTAAAGAGGGAGGAAAGGGTTACATCTAAATGAAAGGAAAAATGCAAATGAAACTGGTGGAAATTAATTTTGAAAAGGGGTAAAGTTAATGAAGAAAGTAAATGTGCGGCCGTTACGTTAACAATTAACTAGCGGTAATTAGATATTTGAGATTTGGGGGAAATTACGGTCGCCAGTCCTAAGGACAATTACTATAGTAACTGAAAAAGAAAGGTAATTACACATATAATTAGCACTAGAAGTGTGGCAACTGAAGGTTGACACGTGTAGTGTGAAAACTGAAAGTTTGTCAGAAGTAATAAATTTCGCTACACTCTGACTTAATTTAGCAAAAGAATTAATAAAACTGGAAAATCGAAAGTTAATTTAGTGACTGAAGTTAATAGTGAGCTTTCTTTCTGAAGCACATCGACATTCAGTAAAATAAGGTTAGTCTTGGACTACCTCAACAATCATTTCAAAAGCTACTTGAATCTACGCAATTTAGAAATAATAGAATTAACTTTGAACTTGAATTAAATGATTCTGAACAATTAACAATAGTAAAATTTAGTACGTACCAAGCTGAGCTGCAGTCACAGGTAACTAAAATACGGTAACAAAACTCGCACTCTTAATTTGTGCTTGTGCAATCTAAATATTGTAGCCAGCTGAGCTTTGAAATTAAAGCAGTGAAATCGAATGATGCTGGCGTTTGAATTTCAACGACCCTTGGGCTCATTTCGGAAAAGGAAGGGACCCTGCTTGGCAATGCAATTGGGACAATGAGCAACAAAGGTTCATGCTAAGTTGCTGTAATTTTGCGAGGCAAATGGAACAATTTGAAAAGCTGAGGTCTGCCATACAGTTCTGAAACTTTACGTGCTTTTAGTCTTCCTTGTTGGTTGATTGAAGGTTTGAAGCCGTCGATCGAGGAGGTGGCGACAGTCACTCATTGTCGGCCGTCGCTGTTGCAGAAGCTGGATGTTGGCGCGCCTTCTTCTCGACACGGTCACCAGGCGAAACGGGCTCTTGATGTGCGCCAGCCAATGCTTCCCGTCCGCGACACCATGTCAGAAACTATCATCGCGAGTCGAGCGCAATTACATGCTGCCAAACCCCGAAAGTGCGGCAACTTGCGGGAGCGTCACACAACACACCTGCTCCACTCGCTACTCCAGCCAGACTCTCCCTGCCCGCGCTCCACGCGGCAGAGTTAACACTACCAAAGATCCTACACACTTTGATTCTTCACACGACCCATCGATGTAATCGTTCGATAGCAGTTTTCACTAGGCAAGACCCAGCGTAAAAATACAAATAATATTTACGAAACAAACCAATTATACATCGACATGAGTGCATATATATATATATATATATATATATATATATATATATATATATATATATACAAACAGTAAAACAATTACAATATATAAAGAGACAGAAATGTCATATCTTGAGGTAACAAAACAAGGAAGAAAAATAGTAGTACAATAGATGGAAATAGGAGGATATGCATTTCCGGCGTTACATGGTGAGTTACTGTCGTTTCTGATTCCAAGACATTAAGAGGTATGTGTCTTCATCTCTGTGTGTAATATCTCATCTACTGAATAATAATCGTTTTATCCTGGATTGAAGGTGTCTGCATTCATTGAAGAATCCTTTTCCATTACCATATTGATATTATTATGATGGTTCCTTGTGCTCCAGGATATGAATCAGGATATTTTGCACACATTGTTTGAAGAAAGGATGACCGATTGTTTATCGCACCTGTAGATATATTTGAAAGAAGAACGAAGTAATGTACGTTATCGCTTTCCATATCGAAGTCAGTACAGCATTTTCACTGTCAACGAACCTTCAAACAATAATCATATTCAACAGCCATCAGAGCCTAATACATCAACACAGCCTTCCGCGGTAGCCGAGTGGTTCTAGGTGCTTCAGTCCATAACTGCTCGATTATTACTGTCGCAGGTTTGAATCCTGCCTCGGGCGTAGATGTCTGTGATGTCCTTGGTTAGTTAGGTTTAAGTAGTTCTAAGTTCTAGGGGCTGATGACCTCAGATGTTAAGTCCCATAGTGCTCAGAGTCACCTGAACCGTTTTTTGAACATCAAAACATCATGATAGGCGCCGATGCTATAACTATTTAATCACAGAAATTCAGTGCAATAGGAAATTTGGTGTACATGTTGATGTGTGTCATATTGTTCACCAGTTCGTGCCACCGCACTTGTGGCGTATCTTTCCCGAGGGAAATCTTTATTCATGCATTGCATTAATTCAGCAAGATTTAATATTTCTCTTACTTTTATCTGCCACAAAGGAAAGATACGTTACAGATTGCAGCTTTTTAGCACTTTTCATACCGTTCACCGTCCGCCTCGATAGTTGAGTCGTCAGCGTGACGGACTGCCGTCCTAAGGGGCGCGGGTTCGATTCCCGGCTGGGTCGTTGATTTTCTCCGCTCAGGGTCTGGGCGTTGTGTTATCTTCATCATCATTTCATCCCCATTCGGAGCGCAGATCGCCCGATGAGGCGTCGAATGTAATAAGACCTGCACAAAGGCGGCCGGACCTGCCCCATAAGGGGCCTTCCGGCCAATGACGCCAAACGCTCATTTCATATCCTTCCCCACAGCATAGAGTGGGTTGTTCTACGACTAACCACTGAAGAGTGAGAGAATTTACAGACAAATATCAGGTATGTTGCTAATGCAAAATGAGGATATACATCGTGGAAATTCGAGAGGGATCAAATACTTCCAAAACTTGCGTTGTAACAAAGGGAAACCTCGCGAAATTATTGGTCAGAACTGGGTTATGGAGGATAGGTAAATTTTTTTATTTTATTCTAGCTATACATCCCAGACAAAAAATACGAAATTCTGGTGTATGTATACAGGGTATTACGCAATTCCTATTAAATTCTCAGAGGGTTCAGTAGGTAAATTTTTGGTAATCTCTCTCAAACGATTTTACAGAAAATATTCGGTAAAAATTTCAGTTTTACTTTACTTATAGCTTTATAAGTCAGGTTTATTATGATGTGCACATCATTTCTGTAATGGTCAGTGTTATTGTGATATTCGCGTGGAAGTAAGACACCGCGAAATTCGGAAAAGTTTGCAGTGAAAAACAGAGGTCACTTTGGTTTTTCTTTTGGTGCATATTACATAATATGTTTCTGCGTACGAAATTTAGGTAACATGTTGCATTTTTCTTCAGACTTGGGTAGAGGTATCTATCTGTCAGGAATCTCGAGAAAATTCATCTGACGTACAAGAAATGGCTCTGAGCACTATTGGACTTAACATCTATGGTCATCAGTCCCCTAGAACTTAGAACTACTTAACCCTAACTAACCTAAGGACAGCACACAACACCCAGTCATCACAAGGCAGAGTAAATCCCTGACCCCGCCGGGATTCGAACCCGGGAACCCGGGCGTGGGAAGCGAGAACGCTACCGCACGACCACGAGCTGCGTGCCATCTGACGTAGCACACTCATTTGCGAATGCGCCGCACCAGCGATAGAGCCAAAGTGAAATATCAACAACATTCCTGATATTTCATAATAGATGTCAGATATCGAAGTGAGGGAAAGAGGAGAGTATTTTGCCATATCATTATTATGCAAAAGCTGATTACCTAATATGTTGTCCTAGTACTTTCTCGACGAAAGAATGTATTTTTAAGGGCCATAGATACCTGGTGAAACGAGAAATGCTACAGGCTTTGGAACAACATAAGTGAAGACATTAAACTTTTTTTGTACTTAGGATGAGCCTTTCTAGAAGCTATTGACCTTACTTTTTCTCAGTTCCTCACTTAATAAACCACTGCTTCGGAATTGTATCGCAATTGCGTCTGCACAGCATGTTAGTGAGGTGAGACTGTGTAAAATCCACTGTGTTTTGGAATAAGAAGCAAATTTTAACATGCCAATCAGAGATATGTATAGGTTTTGCATAAAATTCGCCACCCAAGATACTCTCTGAAAGTTACAAATGGTTTACAAGCCAGATGAAAGCAAATCGGTGCGTTCTCGGCGGAATTATTTTTATACACTGATAAAAGCAGAGGTGAAAGATCTTTTTGTATAGACACATGCAAGTGTGGGAGTGAATGGGCCCCACTTAATATTTATAAAAAATATGAGCCTATGCTTCAGTTTAAACAGGCACTTTCCCTCCGGCGCTCCGCATTTGCCCCACTATGCCTGCCCGTAACCCCCACCACTAGCGCTCTCCCCACGCGTTCCGTGAATTCTGTGCAGCCACCGGCGATGGTGTTCCGCACGCACTCTACCGCAGAACCCACAGGTCGAAGCTCATCGTCTCCACCGTGTACGCACCGTGCAGCATTTGAAAAGATCCAATCTTCGAATTTATCTACACCAAAATAGTACATTTGCGAACATAGGTCCCTTATCAGAAATTTATCTACTGTGTCATCTCTACAACCCATATAAGCCAATAATAGGAACCGTAAAACATCCTGTACACATGCATAGCAGATGGGTCTTCAATTCGAAACTACTTTAGTCTCTCCCTGGGATTAAAGGGAGGATGTGATCGCAATCGATGAAAAGAAAGATTTCTTACATAGTATCCATCCCTTAAGTGTACAGATTATGCCTGCAATAGGATTTTTTACTTGTAAAAGTATTTTACAAGTTTCAGCGTAATGAAGGGAATATGTCCAAGAAAAGATTCTTAAAGTATACGTATTTCTTACAATGAAGGTTTCCTTAAAGGATTTACGATGCCAATACGAAAAATAACGACGAGATCTACAACACGTCTACTTGGAAACTGATATCGAAACATTGATTGCGGGGAAAAAGCTGTTGGAATAGCAGCATGTATAACTGCTGGTATATTCAGCGAAGTCTATTCATCTCTTCTGAAGGCCTTGAACGTGTTAGGAATCGTTATACGAACGATCAGTAAAAACTTCGCGGAGTTACCCGACAGGAAACAAGCAGCCTCCGCGGAACAAGGACTGTCTCAGCTTGTGAAAAGAGCCCGGACTGGAAAATACACCATCAAATTCACAACAAGAGCATGTTTGTGGGAGAGGAAGGACGGCTCTTTGGTTCTGGATTCGAAGATTAACCGTAAGTTTTGAAACAAAGTGTTCTTTTTGATCCAAACTTCAAACGCGTTTTTCTCGGAAAATTTCTCAGTGAGCGAAGCACTCAAGACCCTCGACAGATTAACCAAGTCACTTGATATTTTTCAACGAAATATAGTTAGCTTTTGGTAGCCCTAGCGAGAACTTTCCTTATTCGAATTTTAAATATTTTATTAAACATTTGAAGTGAGAACTTGCCAAGAAACTGACATGTTTCTCGAGTAGCTGCCATTCTTTCGATGTATTTTCCATTATCACATCGTGATGCTCCCCGAATTAATTCAGATTAAATTTTTTTTATTTTTACGGTTTGCAGAAATAGCCACTAGTCTGTACAATTATCCGCACAAACCAGGAAACGCCGTGAGGTACATACTTAGACAAGGGTTGCAGCTGACATTTTTAATTTGTTATGACATATAAAAAGTGTTTCTCATGCACGCATATATGTACAGGGCGTCTATAATTAGATTTACGCTTTCGAAACGCTGTAGAAAGAGAACCACTGCTTAGAATGACGTCAAACTTGAACAGCACATTATTGACGCAGGAGTAAATGTAAATGTCGTGTGACTCGGGCCTCCCGTCGGGTAGACCGTTCGCCGGGTGCAAGTCTTTCGATTTGACGCCTTTTCTGCGACTTGTGCGTCGATGAGGATGAAATGACGTTGATTAGGACAACACAACACCCAGTCCCTGAGCGGAGAAAATCTCCAACCCAGCTAGGAATCGAACCTGGGCCCTTAGGATTGACATTCTGTCGCGCTGACCTCTCAGCTACAGGGGGCGGGACGCAGGGGTAAATGTCATGGAAAAAAATAATACAAATTTGACCAATAGATGGCTTTGTGAGCGTCAGCATATACATAGGCTACCAACAGACGCGTAGCACACGGCTATTCTTCGGTTTGCGTCCGAGACGCCCAAAAGAACTACTTTAGTATGAAGGATCTCGCTGCTGGTAAAGACATTTTACAACATCGGTGACTGAGCGCCAGTAGTCCTGCAGAAGTTCCGAACACTGAAGGGTATCAAATATGGCGTTGCTTCGTTGTCTGTTGAGGATCTGGAAAAGACGATTATAAAATTCCAAAAGATAAGTTCTTTTGATGTGCAATGTGGCAGAGGATGGAAAGTGGTTGATCCAACGTCTGTAGAAGTTGTGGCCAGTGCACTGCAAGAGGAGTTGAGCGGTGGTGTGCCAACACACAGTGTACGGGGAATTGCGGAATGATGGACATTCCTGCGAGCACGGTGCATAAAATCCTACGAAGCATCTTGTACTGTTACCCATACAAAATCACCCATTATCAAGAGCTGCTTCTTGCTGACCTGCCAGCAAGACAAACGTTCACCCTGAAATTCCTTGCTCCTAAGGAAATGGACGAATGGCCATGGAACATTCTGCGGACAGACGAAGCCCATTTGCATCTCCAAGGACATGCCAATACACAAAATTGCAGAACGTGGGCAAAGGATAATCCGCGCGCACATCAACCGGTAGCACTCCATTCTGCGAAAGTAGCTGTGTGGTGGGGGTTGATGCATCGTTTGTTGTAGAGTCATATTGTTTCGAGGAGATGAGTCTTTCAGGTCCCGTTACCTGTAACGTCGTTGTCAAAGTCTATGAGAGTCTTTCGCACACAAATCGTCATTCAAAGCCTTCAATAGCTTGGATGTATGGCTAGGGCAATTTTTATGCTGATGGCGCTCCTCCGCACATTGCACAGCCAGTGAAGCCGCTACTGCCGAGGAATTTCGAATCTGCTAGAATTATGAGCCTTGCTTTCCCTACAACTTGGCCATCACCTGATGTTAATCCGTATGATTTCCGGCTGTAGATGTGTCCAGCACTCCAGTTACGAACGTAGCTGAAATGAGGCACACAGCGTGCGATGTATTCTGAAGGGTAATCTGCGAGACTCTGCCTTCTGTTGTGGAAAAAGTTGTTTCCAGATTTAAACTCGTGGCAGAAAGCGGTGGACAGCATGCTAAACATGTCTTGCGCCAGTGCATGATGGTTATAAAGCTATGACATTTTGCTTTTCATGTGGGTTTTGGCCCCAGGATGGTTAAAAACTGTTGATATTTTGATTTTTATGAAATTTTTGCCTCAGGGCAATTGAAAACCAATTTTTTCCCGTGGGATGTGGTACGACCTTGTCTTGGTGGATACGCTTACCTAACAGCGCCATAACTGTTGACAGCCGAACTTGTGTAGTCGTGCACATTATGCAATACAGATGGCTTAATGTCCAACTCAAACCATCGCAGTAGTATTGCGATCCATCTGTCATTTACAGCCGACCGCATTTGCATTAAGACTCTTAGAATGCTATCTATTGTTAAAATTATGGTTGAATCCATTTTGTTCCATGACGTTTCCCCTTGCATCAATAATATGCTGTTCATGTTAACTAAATCTTCCGTCTGTTCTTGGTAGAAAAACATAATAAATGAAATGCGCTAGTATGCTTTTCTTCTACAGTACTCAACGCTGTCCAAATTCCGGGTGGTACTGAACAGTCGTTCTCTTTCTATAGCGTTTTGAAACTGGAAATTTAATTATGGACCCCCTGTATAACAAAGCGGTAAAAACCCCATTCTAATAAAAATAATGCTAGTATAAAACAAATTCTAATCTTTAACAGTTTTTCATGCCTCTCGTCCAGAACCTCCCTCTAAACGTAACTATTTGCTCCTGGGTCGTAGGCAACTTGGCACTCTTCGTTCTAACTTGTGCCGTATCTTCTGCAGGACGCAGCCAGTCCATCTCATGTACCAACGACTTTTCAGCAGCAAGTTTGCACGAGTTCCTCTCTGTTTTTCCCTCAGGTTGCACCTGTGTCTTTGGTATCAGTTACAAATAACTCTCGATTTGTCACCATGGAAATTACCGCGGTGTTGTCGGTCATTGTTTGGCCTCGTGCAAGTGGCTTTTGAACTAGGTTTTCCGGTGATTTTTGCTTTTTTGTGACATCATTGGACGCCAATGTAATTTCAGGTTGCAGTGCTCACTGCTACATCACACTGACTTAGGCAGAGTCTAAACACGTTTCCATTCAAAATTCAAGTTCACCGTGTAGTAAATGTACGAACTGTGAGACACAGAGCTGACGTTGCGAACCAGATTCTCGCAACGATTGATAATGAAGGATTTGACGTTGGCTGCATCTAGTTCACAGATGAAGCACCTCCCACTTGAACTGAGTAGCGAATAAACAAAAGTGGCGATTCTGCTTCGAAAACCCACATTTATGTTCAAGCAAAGCCACTGTATTTTTCTAAAATTACTGTTTGGGCAACGGTGTGTATCGGAGATACTATTGGCAATTTTACTTGCCATTTCTCTAATGAACCTAACGTTACAGCTTTGGAACAGTCTGTCGCCGCACCGCTAGCATTGGAGGATCACCAGCGTAGAGTGGTTGATATAGAATCGTGCAGAACAGGTTTTTCGTTTTCTTGATGAATATTTCGGAATTATGCTGGATTATTCGCTAATTTACTGGTTCAGGTATGGACTGATCTCCACATTAGCCCGATCTGCCTAATGCGGCTACCTTTCGTGTGGCACACGGAAAGAAACTATCTACCGGAACCATCCCACAACGATGTACGAGCTTTAGTCGGCGATCTGTATACCATCTGAATCCATTTTCTTTGAGGCAGTACATAATGTAATGGCAAATTGCATTTATCGTTTCCGCCACCTCCATACATTTCGAGAAGAGTGTGACGGATTGCAAACACTGCTTGCAGACAACGAGGTTAAATGTGCACACTTACACCGTATGAACTGCAGTGTGTATAGCTCCATCTTTTACCAGCTTTTGAGGTATTTGGAACACCTGTATAACTTCGGTATAAAATTCTTACAGCATTCAGAACAAGCATATCTTTTGTTATATTAACAGAATCTTCCATCGGTTCTTGGTAGAACAACATTATAATAAATGAAAAGCACCAGTTTGCTTTTGTTCTACAATATTATTTAATGAAAACTGTTACACAGCCACTGCTTTGATTATAATGTTAATGTTAAAATGCTGTAGGTTCCCTCAAGCACCTCCATTTTCCTGCATTTATTTATTTCTGTGTATCTTATTGATATTGCTTAAGTTCCTTATGTATTCTGTATTTACATTGATAACAGTCTCTTCTTTTAATTGGTTGTGTATCACGCTCCATGTTTCATACCTCCGGATGCAGCTTTGTCTAGTACTAGTTTTATGTTATTTTATTAACTTTGTTTATTAATAGAAACTGTTATGTAGGCATGCTATTCCTATTTTGTGCTACAAGTTTTCCTGTCTACTCCATTTTTATTTATGTACTGTGCAGTTTTTACTTTTTCATTGCAACGATGTTACTTACTGTATGGCTGAAATGGCTCTGTGCACTATGGGACTTAACATCTGTGGTCATCAGTCCCCTAGAACTTAGAACTACTTAAACCTAACCAACCTAAGGACATCACACACATCCATGCCCGAGGCAGAATTCGAACCTGCGACCGTAGCAGTCGCGCGGTTACGGACTGAGCGCCTAGAACCTCTCGGCCACTGTATGTTTCAAATTTAGTCTAGATGTGTTACTTTTCTTCCAATGTTGTCTGTAAACATTGAACTTCTTTGGTGATAATGCTCAGTAAATGTCTGAAGATGGCCTTGTAAACCGAAAAACGGTTAACAATAAAGGTAATATTGTAGAACAAAAGCAAACTGGTGCTTTTCATTTATTACATCTTTTGTTGTCTATCGATCTTAGTTTTCGAGATACTTAATTTTAAAATCAGGGACTTTGCTGAGCACCCTGTATTATTGTACAGAAAGCTTAGTGCTCTGCAGCTGAATGACCTAGTTAGTTCCTCCTGCGACGTGGAATGTAGACAGGCCCTTTAAATGATCAGCATGCCGCGATCACAACAGCGGAGTACAATACAGTCAATGGCTGTTCCCCCCGGATGGGAACTGTGTTTCGGAGCGCGCCGCCGCCCCGCCTGCAGAGGCGCAAGAAGTGTCTGCAAGTTGGGGAGCAGTTCGGCAGTTTGGCGGAACGACTCGCCGCCGCCATTACTGGCTGCGACTCCGCCGGCCTATTGTCTCCTCGGGCAGCGGCCGAGGTGGGGACGGCGTGGCGCGGCGCGGCGTTGAAGCGAGAAACAAACCCCGCTCTGCTCCACAGCGGCGCCTGCTGGGCCGAACCGCCGCATTCAGCCCGGGGCGGAGCGCAACACGCTGGCCGGGTCCGCTAATGCTGGCGAGGGCTTTCGAGAAAAATAAACAATCTCTTGATCACATGGAGGGCACATACAGGGAATTAGTTTCAGGAATACAGCAACCAGATATTTTTGTGTACTTTTATTTACGCCAATACGCATTTCGGGCTTTTATCCAACTACGCTTGGCGTAATACATACACTACTGGCCATTAAAATTGCTACACCAGGAAGAGATGTTCATTGGACAAATATATTATACTACAACTGACACGTGATTACATTTTCACGCGGTCTGGGTGCATAGATCCTGAGAAACCAGTATCCAGAACAACCACCTCTGGCCGTAATAACGGCCTTGATACGTCTGGGCATTGAGTCAAACGGAGCTCGGATGGCGTCTACAGGTACAGCTGACCATGCAGCTTCAACACGATACCACAGTTCATCAAGATTAGTGACTGGCGTATTGTGACGAGCCAGTTGCTTGGCCACCGTTGACCAGACGTTTTCAGTTGGTGAGACATCTGGAGAATGTGCTGGCCAGGGCAGCAGTCGAACATTTTCCGTATCCAGAAAGGCCCGTACCGGACCTGCAACATGCGGTCGTGCATTATCCTGCTGAAATGTAGTGTTTCACAGGGATCGAATGAAGGGTAGAGCCACGGGTCGTAACACATCTGAAATGTAACGTCCACTGTTCAAAGTGACGTCAACGCGAACAAGAGGTAACCGAGACGTGTAACCAATGGCACCCCATAGCATCAAGCCGGGTGATACGCCAGTATGGCGATGACGAATACACGCTTCCAATGTGCGTTTACCGCGATGTCACCAAACACGGATGCGACCATCATGATCCTGTAAAGAGAACCTGGATTCATCCGAAAAAATGACGTTTTGCCATTCGTGCATCCAGGTTCGACGCTGAGTACACCATCGCAGGCGCTCCTGTCTGTGACACAGCCTCAACGGTAACCGCAGCCATGGTCTCCGAGCTGATAGTCCATGCTGCTGCAAACTTCGTCGAACTGTTCGTGCAGATGGTTGTTGTCTTGCAAACGGCCCCATCTGTTGTCTCAACGATCGAGACGTGGCTGCACTATCTGTTACAGCCATGCGGATAAGATGCCTGTCATCTCGGCTGCTAGTGATACGAGGCTGTTGGATTTCAGCACCGCGTTCCGTATTACCCTCCTGAACCCACAGATTCCATATTCTGCTAACAGTCATTGGATCTCGACCAAAGCGAGCAGCAATGTCGCGATACGATAAACCGCAATCGCGATAGGCTACAATCCGACCTTGGTGGTAGTACGCATTTCTCCTCCTTGCATCACAACAACGTTTCACCATGCAACTCCGGTCAACTGTTGTTTGTGTATGAAAAATCAGTTTGAAACTTTCCTCATGTCAGCACGTTGTATGTGTCGCCACGGATCAATCCTTGACATAGATGATATGATAAACTGAAAATTGTTTTGAACTTGACGTTTCATTTTGCAGCCGTTAGGACATACAGTTTTAACTACCACCGCTTCATGAGACATATTTGAAAATATCGCATTTTTCCTATCCACAATCTCACATCTGCAAACGCCCCATGATCTCATAATGCAAAAAAAAGCGGTTTGTAACCCTTATAACAATCTGAAATCTGTTTAAAGTTTATTAAAACCAGTTCATTTCGAAACCACTCATAACAGCAGCAGTACGAATTCAAATTTAAGTTACGATAATTTCAAACATACTTACTTTCACTGTCAATCATATCCTCATTTTGATCACTATGAAAACAATACCACATGTGAGAATCTCCTACAATCCCGTAGCACTATCTCTACCCAGACCGTTCCTCTACAATGTAGTTCATTCGTAGTACTTCAGTGAATAACTAGAACTTTCTGTCGGTGATTTCTGGCGAAAGGCACTGGTATTTATACTAATAATCAGAAGATTGTGGTTTCAGATAAAAACCACTAGTACTCAAAGGGTTCAGTAGTACAGTTCGCGTGTTTTATTCAGTGAAGAGACGAAGTAGCTCGTACACCTGCCTAATATCATGTAGGGCCACCGTCAGCACGCAGAATTGACGCCACACGGCGTGGCACGGATTCGACTAATGTCTGAATTAATGCTGGAATGAAATGACTCCATGAATCCTGCAGGGCTGTCTACAGATCCGTAGGAGTACGAAGGGCTGCAGATCTCTTCTGAACAGAACGTTGCAAGGTATCCCAGATATGCTCAATAATGCTCATGTCTGAGGAACTTGGCGGGCAGCGGAAGTGTTAAACTCAGAAGAGTGTTCCTGGAACCACTCTGTATCTGTTCTGGACGTATGACGTGTCGCATTGTCCTGCTGGAATTGCTCAAGTCTGTCGGATTGCACAACGAACATAAATGGATGCAGGTGATCAGACAGGATGATTACGTATGTGCCACCTGTCAGAACCGTATCTAGAGTACACGGGTCCCACATCATTCCACATGCACACGCCCCACACCATGACAGAGCCTCTACCAGCTTGAATAGTCCCCTACTGACATGCAGCGTCCGTGGATTCATGAGGTTGTCTTCATACCCGTACACGTCCATCCGCTCGATACAATTCGAAGCGAGACTCTTCTGACCAGGCAACACGTTTCGTCATCAACACTAAAAAGACGGTGTTGGTGGACCCAGGCGAGGCGTAAGGCTTTGTGTCGTGCCTCCGGTTCCGAAAGTCCATATCGATGATGCTTCGTTGAATGGTTCGCACGCTGACACTTGTTGATGGCAAAGCACTGAAATCTGCAGCATTCTGCGGAAGGGTTGCATTTCTGTCACGTTGAATGATTCTCTTCGGTCGTCTTTGATCCCGTTCTAATAGGATCTTTTTCCGGCCGCAGCGATGTCGGAGATTTGATGTTTTACCGGATTCCTGATAGCTATGGTACACTCGTGGTCGTACGGGAAATACCCACTTCTTCGCTATCTCGGAGATGCCGTGTCCCACCACTAGTGCGCAAACTATAACATCACTTTCAAACACACTTAAATCTTGATAACTTGTCATTGTAGCAGCAGTAACCGATCTGACAACTGCGCCAGACACTTATTGTCTCACAAAGGCGTTGCCAACCGCAGTTCCATATTCTATCTGTTTACATATCTCTGTATTTGAATACGCACGCCTACACCACTTTATTTGGCGCTTCAGTGTATGTACGATACGTTACTTGTTATATGTACTGCCTTTGTGTTCTGTCTGTCGTTGTTACAATTATCCGCATTTATAAACGAGCCAAAAACACTTCTTTACATACTGCACGAAAAATGGCACAGCATTCACCATATTAACGTCTAACATGTTTCTCGGCATCGGAAAATTATGTCTATGATCAAAGTTACATTCTGCTTATAGGTTTGGAAACTACTGTTGAGTTCGTAATAAAATGAAACATTTAAAGCCGTTCCTTCGATGTTATTTGTTATACAGCAACCAGCTTCGGTGAAGCCAAACACAATGGTGCGGCCTTAACTGATGTTGAGAGGATGAACTCCATTATTGCCCAACATCTATGAAGTTTCTTCCATAAAATATTGTAACAGCGATATTGTGTCTGCAACCATCAACTACTAACTGACTTAGTTGTTAGTTGATGTTTGCAAACACAACATCGCTGTTACAATATTCTATGGAACCCGGATCATAGATGTTGGCCAGTGATGGCCAATGTATATGTATATGTTCGGAATTCGCCCCTCAGCGACAGTTAAGCCTTAAAAAGACGTTTTCAGTCACAGAAACTGTAGCTGTTCTATTCCATTACATAAGTGAACGGCCAAAGACTCACACATCTTCAATCACAAAGATGGACACAACAAAATCTGTTTAGATGAGTTCAGCACATAAATTATATACACACATCAAGAAAAATTTTGCATCACCTCGGTTCTGACAGTATCCGAAAGTGTACAGAAAATTGGAATAGAGTTCAACATTTATTGCTCATGAAAACCACACGTTGCATGTTATATCAACATACAGCGAGACCTTCAGATGTGGTGGTCCAGATTACTGTACACATTGGTATCTATAATACCCAGTAGCACGTCCTCTTGCATTGATGCATTGATGCATGCCTGTATTCGTCGTGACATACTATCCATATGTTCATTAAGGCACTGTTGGTCCAAATTGTCCCATTCCTCAACGACGATTCGGTGTAGATCCCTCAGAGTGGTAGGTGGGTCATATCGTCCACAAACAGCCCTTTTCAATCTATCCCAGGCATGTTCGATAGGGATCACGTCTGGAGAAAATGCTGGCCACTCTAGTCGAGCAATGTTACCCATGAAGGAAGTCATTCACAAGATGTGCACGATGAGGGCGAGTGATGTCGTCCATGAAGGCGAATGCCTCGCCAATATGCTGGCCATATTGTTGTACTTCCATGACCACCATCCGCGTACGTCGGTCCCACATAATTCCACCACAAAACATCAGGAAACCTCGACCTTGCTGCACTCACTGGACAGTGTTTCTAAGTAGTTCATCCTAACCGGTCTGCCTCCAAATACGTCTCCGACGATTGTCTCGTTTAAGGCATATGCGCCACTCATCGGTGAAGAGAAAGAGATGCCAGTCCTGAGCGGTCCATTAATGTTGTTGGGCCCATCTGTACCGCGCTGCATGGTGTCATGGTTGCAAAGATGGACCTCGCCTTGGACGTCGGGAGTGAAGTAGCGCATCATGGAGCCTATTGCGCACAGTTTGAGTCGTAACACGACGTCCTGTGGCTGCACGAAAAATATTATTCAACATGGTGACGTTGCTGTCAGGGTTCCTCCTTGCCATAATCCTTAGGTAGCGGTCATCCACTGCAGTAGCAGCCCTTGGGCGGCCTGAGCGAGGCATGTCATCGACAGATCCTGTTTCTCTGTATCTCTTCCATGTCCGAACAATATCGCTTTCTTTCACTCCTAGACCCCTCGACACTCTTTGCTGAGAGCCCTTCCTGGAACAAAGTAACAATGCGGACGCCATCGAACCGCGGTATTAACCGTCTAGGCATGGTTGAGCTACAGACAACACGAGCCGTATACCACCTTTCTGGTGGAATGACTGGAACTGATCGGCTGTTGGACCCCCTCCGTCTAATAGGCGCTGCGCATGCATGATTGTTTACATCTTTGGGTGGATTTAGTGACATCTCTGAACAGTCAAAGAAACTGTGGCTGTGATAGAATAACCACAGTCAACGTCTATCTTCAGGAGTTCTGGGAACCGGGGCGATGCAAAACTTTTTTTGATGTGTCTATTTTTAATTTAACTTTCTGTATTATTAAAAATTGAAATTTTGTCGTATGAATGTACTGAGTATGGTTATTTACTAAGTGTAGTACTCTCTGTTCATGTACTGAAAATATACAATTGATTCCACATAAAAATAATTAATATTACATATCTTCTCTGACATCAGTCTCCAGATATTACGCCACCGCCACCTTCACGAGAAAAGCTCCGCAGACAACAGACGTCGACCACTGGAATAATAATACCATCGTTTCGGCCGCCGAGACGCGCTAAACCTTAGGGATTAGGACAGCCGGCACGGAAGACGGAACTACTTAATCCAACCAGAGCATCGGCCCCAAGCCGCAGAATGCAGTAAAGTTGCCTGTTTTCCTCCTGCGGCCCCTTGTATCACGAAGAGTAGTCGACGTGTTGTGCTGACATCGTATTTACCGCGAACGCTTTTATTTACAGCTGACTTCGTTGAGGAATGAGATGAAGTAGTAGATTTCACCCCACCTTCTCCCTCAGTTTGCCTAATTATTGAGTCGCTAATACTCTCGATCCTTGATTATGGTGATCCTATTCTTCAACGACTTTCGTATAAGAGCTCGAGTCGTCCGAACTGGCAATGAATGCTTGTGTGCGATAAATATGCGATGTACGGTACTTCGACCGTATCGGTCCTGCCTACAACTATCGTGTCTTCGTACTGATAAGCGTAATGATTTTCACACTCCGTGTTTGCTACCTCATCTTTTCGGTCCTTGTGCTCCTTCTAAGTTATCTCACACCCTCACGCCGCTACTATCTGCACAACACAGCAAAATTACTAGTTCGCAACAAAACAAAATCCTCTCTCTGTACTACTACACAACACTGTTATGCTCTCTAAATCATTTTCTGTGTAAGAAACATGACTTTGGAACAACCTTCCCCAAAATTTCAGAGAAATTAAAATTATTTCAAACTTCAGAAGACAGCTAATGGCCCATCTTCTATGAAGACAACTATCTCTTCTTGCAGCTAACTCTCATCAACCTCCCTCCCCAACCACGCTTCCCTCCCCTTGTCTACAGAGTTCTCTAATGAAATTCTCTTCCTTCCTAGCAGCCATTGTCACTTTCATTTCAGTCCTCTGCCGTTTCATTGTACCTTGCTCTTGTTGTAATACCAAATAAGGCTTCAAAAGTGCTTATCTGATAAATACCACCATGCATTATCTTACTGTTATTGTCATTTATTTTTATTACTATTATTGCTGTTATTTGAAATTATTAGTTTTTAATAATGCAAATTATTACTATCGAGTTTGTTATGTAACAACAAATTAGTATAATTCTTAATTCCTCCATTACTTTATCATCATTATTATTGTTACTACTGTTATTATTACCCCTAATTATAATTTTTTAATACTGCAAATTACTATTATTGTGGCTGCTGCGTAATATTTATTATTTGTGTTCTCCATAGTCAGATCTAAGAGAGAACCTTAAAGTCATAATATGGTAAGCCTAAATAAACAATAAGTAAACAAATAAATAAATAATAAACCCAGTTAAAACGTCCCTGAGGATGTATTTGTATTTGTGATCCAATAACTAACGAAAAAGTTCCATGTATTAAGCATTCAATCAGATTTTTTCGCAATGTTCTGACTTGCATAGATTAATTTCCTCCGTTGCCAATAAATGTTATCATTTTTCGCACCTGTGGAGTGATCTTATTTGCAGATCAATGTCATTTCACCATTACAATCATAATAGGCTTACTCATTTTTGGTTACGCATTCGTGTCTGTTCCAATTTCAAGTAAATGCAGCTGATGTTTCCGTCTCTTCTTAAAACCCCCAACATTCCTTTTCCCTTGAGCCGTGTATTTCCATACTGATTTGGGTATTCGTTCATTGGGTGTCTTCTGAATGTGTTCAAGCCATTTCTTTGTGTATTACTCGATTTTGGGAGACCAAGTACGAAGTGTTCGGATTAAAAACGATGTAAGACACGGACGTGGTCTTTCGCCGCTTTTGTTCAATCTGTACATCGAAGAAGCAATGAGAAAAATAAAAAAAAGCTTCAAGAGTAGGACTAAATTCAAGGTGAAAAGATATCAATGATAAGATTTACTGATGACATTACTATCCTTAGTGAAAGTGAAGAAGAATTACAAGATCTGTTGAATGGAATGGACAGTCTAATGGATCCAGTGTATTGATTGAGAGTAAATCGAAGAAAGACGAAAGTAATTAGAGGTAGCTGGAATGAGAATATCGAGAAACTTAACATCAGATTTGGTGCTGCAGAAGTAGATGAAGTTAAGGGATTCCGCTACCTCGGTAGCAAAATAGCTCATGATGCGCGGAGCAAGGTGGATACGGAAAGCAGACTAGTCTAGTCAAAAATCATTCCTGTCCAAGAGAGGTCTGCTAGTATCAAACATAGGGCTTACTGTGAGAAAGATATTTCTGAGAATGTACGTTTGGAGCACAGCATTGAACGCACCGAAACATCGACTGTGAGAAAACAGGAATGGAAGAGAGTCGAAGCGTCTGAGATGTGGTGCTACAGACGAATGTTGAAAATTAAGTGGACTGACAAGGTAAGAAATGAGGTTTGGCAGAATCTGCAAGGAAAAGAATATATGGAAAACACTGATGAGAAGAAAGGGCAGGCTGACAGGACAAGTGTTAACACACAAGGACATAACTTCCATGATATTAGAGAGAGTTGTGGAGGATGAAAACTGTAGAGGAAGGCAGAAATTAGAATACATCTAGCAAACAATTGAAGCGCAAGTTGAAAATGCTAATCTAAGATGAGGTGTTTGCCACTGGAGAGGAATTCTTGGCGGATCGCATAAAAACCACTCAGATGACCCAAAAAATAAATGCTACTCTATTTTCTGAAGTATGCTTTGAACTGCCCAGTACATTTCCGATTTCAAAAATCTGTATCCGATCTATGAGTAGAGAACTAGTTGGTGATCTTAGAAGCAGCATCTCTGCTGATTCAATCGTCCCCGTTGACTGGCGGGTAAAGTTCAAGACTCTGAGCTATACCTTAGGATTGGCATTGCCATCACATTGTAAAGGTTTTGTACTGTCTCTTTGTTGACTTTCTTCAGGAGAGTGTGGTATACAGTACCTACCAACTGTTGAAATTTTTGCAATTTGTATTCTTTATTATTTGATGTAATGTATGATATCATAAACCCCAGTTATTTAAAAGCATTTGTTTGTCGTAGCAAATTATAATCGATTATTATCTTTTGTCTCATCAATGCTCCTTTCTCTGGAATGACGTTATTTTAGTTTATACTCAGACATTTTCATGTTGTTATCATTTGCTACCTTGTACATCCACCAAACAGCTATCTGTCATTTATCTTTCGATGCCGGTAAGATCATTTCCAAGCAATAGTGTGTTTCTAACTTCTTTATTACGTTTATAATGATGCACTTCGCTCTTCTATCTTGTCTTTAAGACATCTTCTACTTGTGTATTAAATAATATGAGTGATGAAGAACACCCTTCTCTCATAGCTTCAGACATGGTTCTCGCAAACAGACTTCCATTTTGTATTTGGCTTTTGTTCGATATGCACATACTTTCAGTTAAACTTATTGCATACCTAGGTATACCGTTATTTTATAAAAATTTCCTATATCTTAACTCCGTTAACTT
Organism: Schistocerca americana; assembly: GCF_021461395.2. Taxonomy (NCBI): domain Eukaryota; kingdom Metazoa; phylum Arthropoda; class Insecta; order Orthoptera; family Acrididae; genus Schistocerca; species Schistocerca americana. The sequence continues at coordinate 429,505,958 of NC_060121.1, read as the reverse complement.
TATCTATTTAATCCGTTATATGCTCTGCAGGAGAGAAAGAGAGGAATGCATGAAACCTAGCAATGTATGCTGAGCAGGATTAATGTAGTACCTAAACGGGAATATTCAATAATTGCTGGTGAATATCAGATTCTGTTTATCAGTATTTAAATTCTGAATTCACAAAATGTTGCGGATTAACGTTGGACGTTCTAATTTTAGTTCCAAATATTAATCCAATTTAATTCACTACATGAATTTTCATTTTGGAAGTTGTCAGACATGTGTAAAATATTTAAAAAAATTCAGCTCTCTTAAATATCTTTCGTGCCACAGTGCACTGCCGACTCCTTTCTTAGACTACCTCATGAAGATATATTCAGATTTTCGAACTACAGAAGTGATTATTTGTGATGTGACTTCAACAACGCCTTTCCGAGGCCTGTTGCCGGAACTATTGCCTCCTAATATAAGGGAAAGTTTGAAAACAAGTTACACTTTATTACAGAAGGTAAAGAAACTTTAACTACATGCTGCATTACACTTCAAAGAAATCCTGATACATGACATTATTTTTCAGCACTGTATATTGTGTATTAAACCAGGGACCTAGAAACGACGGAGAAGCTTCGTCGCGCCATAGCTCTCAGTGGTTCACGACCCCACAACAGGCCACAGCAGTCCACTCACACGACTGCCGCCCTACAGCGAACACAGGGTTATTGTGCTGCTCGGTAACCTTAATAGTGTTAAAAAGTCTTTATATATATATATATATATATATATATATATATATATATATATATATATCAGTTCATGACATCCAGTCTTACAAATTTACTCTCTCTGATGGACACACCCGCTCTCAAAACTCCGCCATCTCTCTCCCCACATTCACCACTGCTGGCGGCTCACCTCCAACTGCGCAACGCTACACGCTGTTAACAGCCAACTGACCAACACTACAATAGCGACTATTACAACAATGCTAACTAGCCACAGCCTTCACACAGCACAGTCAGTGATTTTCATATAGAGCGCTACGTGGTGTTACCAACATAAGAACCTAAACAGCCTACTTACAGTAGTTTTTTAGTTTATAGCGACAATGCAGTAGATAAATTGGTTGGCATTTGTGGAGGAACGTTAGCATTCCCATGTACTTTCGTAAATACTTATTTTGTGCTCTTGTTTTATGAAATCTTCTGTATTTTCATGAATTCGTCACTGTGGATCTCTTGAATAAAAAATATGTACAGGATGATTCACGAAGATATGCAATATTGTAATATGTTATTCTACAAGTAAAACTAAAGAAAAAAGGTCATATAAACATAGGCCCTCAAATGTTTAGTTACAGAGTTACGTCTAATAAAACATTTGGCCTGAAATTTAACCACTTCGCAAATATGAAGCCATCACAAAACTGTACAAGGTTAAAGCAAAGCATGATTTCCATTTATTTTGTTGTTATTTATCTGTTGCATGTAATAAAACATGTTCAAGACGTGTTCTGTTGTACTTTTCCAGCACATCCAGAACATTTCCGGTTTAACATGAATTCACGTATGCTATAGTATTAATAAAAGCAGATTATCTGACACATTCATACAGTTTCAATTAACATTATTACCATCATTTTTTCAGAATAAAAATTTCTACAACTTCTGTTGAAAACTTCGTGCAATTGTTAAGAATTTTAAAAAAATGGGGCCAAGTAGGTAACAAATTGAAAAATTTACGGAATTACGTCTTCGCTTCTCTAGATGTTCTGGGAAACTACTGCAGGTACACGCCTGGGACATGTTTTGTTAGGTTCATCAGATAAATAACAACAAAATAAATGGAAATCGTGCTTTACTTTAACTGTATACAGTTTTGCGATGGCCTCATATTAGCGAAGTTGTTAAATTTCAGGCAAAATCTTTTATTAGCCGTAACTCCGTAACTAAACATTTGCGGGATCTATGTTTATATGAACTTTTTTTTAGTATTATTTGTAGCATAAGGTATTAAAATATTTGCATATCTTGGTGAACTATCCTGTATAATAGAATTAAATTTGTTCCATGAACATTTTATGTACCTGCAAATATAATTCTGACATGCACGATTCTTGTCAGTCTTATGAATGTTGTTGTGAGCATAAGAAACTGGAAATGAGTGCGAACGTTGTACATAGTCTCTCTATGGAACACATGGAGGCGATTAGCCAATTAGCGAGAACACTCGATCTCATAAGATGAGGAGAAATTGAGGCTTCTTTTCCAGCAATACGGTTATACTGGAATCAAATACTCCATTTCACACAGTTAGGTCTTTATTCTTACCATGTAATGAGTGGTATCGACAGCGAATCAAACTGACTCCAAATTCTTTGATATACACAATGCTTTTGGCAGCATTTCTCACAAGCGACTTCTTATCAAACTGCGCGCCTGTGGGACATCGCTTCTCTTTCAATTCGTGATGCCTTGACAAAGATGTCGCAGTACGCAGTAATCGACGGAAAATGATCGAGTAAAATGGAAGTGACACCAGGCGTTCGCCCGAGGTGGTGTTATGGGCCCTCGGTTGTCCTTAATCTATTTAAACGATTTAGGAGACAATCTGTGCAGGCTTCTAAGATTGTTTGCTGACGATGTTGTCATTTACCGTCCGGTAACGTCATCACAAGATCAGCACAAACTGCAAAATGAGTTAGACGATATCTGCATGGTACGAAAAGTGTCAATTGTCTTTCATTAAGGAGGAATGTGAGCTCATCCATATCATCAAATTAAGATTATACGGTAAATCACACAAATTTAAAGGCCGTCAATTGGAATACTTAGGCATTACAGTTACGACCAACTTAAATTGAAATAATCACATAAATAATGTTGATTGATAGGAAAATCAGACACCACGTTTTATTGGCAGAACACTTAGAAGGTGCAACAGGTCCATTAAAGATACTGCCTCTACTACGCTTGTCCGTCCCCTGCTAGAGTACTGTTGGCAACATGGGAACCTTACCAGACAGGATTGACGGAGGACACTGGAAAAATTAGAAGAAGAGCTGCTCGTTTCGTATTATTGAGAATTAGCGGAGGCCGTGTTACGGATATTATAAGCGAATAGGGGTGGCAACCGTTAAAAGAAAGGCGTTTTTCGTTGCAGCGAAATATTTTCACGAAACTTCAATCACAAACTTTCTTCTCTGAGTGCGAAAATATTGCCGCAGAGCTACAAGCAGTGAAATGATCATCCAGTAAATGAGAGAAATCGGAGCTCGCACAAAAAAGATTGAAGTGTTCATTTCTCCCAGGCGACGTTACAAAAATGGCTCTGAGCACTATGGGTCTTAACATCTGAGGTCATCAGTCCCCTAGAACTTAGAACTACTTAAACCTAACTAACCTAAGGACATCACACACATCCATGCCCGAGGCAGGATTCGAATCTGCGACCGTAGCAGTCGCGCGGTTCCAGACTGACGCGCCTAGAACCGCTCGGCCACAACGGCCGGCGCGCCGTTAGGGTGTGGAACGGTAGACACATAGTCTGATGGTGGTTCGAAGAAAACTCTGCCACGCACTTAAGAGTGGTGAATTCCAGAGGAACCATGTCGATGTAGACGAAGATCTGGTAAGTTGATTTTTCTGTCACAATACTAGAATCAGGAAAATTTCCCGCTAATTTTTAAAGTTTTTGCTAAATCGATCTGCTGCTACAGCTCCCCGATCAGGTGGCCTACAAAACCTTCAGACTGATCTCCATTTTATGAACCGCGCCTGATATTGCAGACATAAATACGACACCGTACTGGAATTCAGCCTGAGGTTGGGATGTACATTTTAGTCCGAATTTTTCGCTGCCATTCACTTCTCCAGCGACATCATTGTTCCTAGTAGTAGACCTCATCCGCCGGCATTATCACGTTTGACAAGAAGAGGGACCCTAGTATGGGCGCTCCTGCTGTTAACTAACACTTACTCTTTCCGATCTATAGGGACGAATATTCTGTGATTAACGTGGCTGATCCACTGCTTTCTCCTATTAAGACAGTATTTCTCACTGACAGGAACAACACACGGCAATCGGATTTTAGTAATGCTTCTATATTTATGGTACTTGAAGTTTAATATTCAGAAATATCAATTTCCCAAAGCAGTTAGATCCTACTCTGAAAAGCTGTCCAGAAAATCGATATCGAATTTTTTCAAACGTGTATAATATCCTAAAGTGTGGATGATATTTTTATGACACTCATTGTGTATCTGTGGTAGAATACTTGTCTGCGCGAAAATGGAAAAAAAATATGTTGTGCTCGAGGCCAATAATAGATTAATCGCTGGTTCAGAGTCTCTTTTCGGTCATTATTATATTTACGATATCGTAGAGCCAGTGTTACTCAGAACTTCAATTCAAAGTACCTACGGACATGTATGCATGTCAGAAGGAATTCTGTGCCGTATTTCTGAAATACACAGCCGCTGCAGCATAGTATTTACCCTCCGACACCGGGCAAGCGACTTCCAAGCGAAATGGCTCCCGTGTATGGGAATATATAAACTGGATGTACGAGTAGAGGATGTAGACACGTGGTTGACGACATATGGAAGTTTGAGTCTGGCCATGAGTCTTGCTCGGATAGCAAAAGGGTAAGGCGACTGCTCGCAATAAGCGGAAAATCCATGTTCTAGGCTCAGTCCGTCACAAATTCTCATTGTCGTCCTTCCATTGTACAGCTGATGGTGTTCCATATTCGGAACTTTGAATACATTTAATGTATATTATTATATTTGTTTTTCTCCGTTCAGTTTTAATATCTAAGTCACTCAAGTACAAAATTCATCAAATGCATGCTAATTAACACAAAACTAATTGTTATTTTTATGAAAAATGCATATCTTATTTCCAATTAAGTACTACACACAAAAATCCATTACATTTTAAACATAAATTTTTTAACTGCTCACCTTTAGTGAAAGATTGTCAGTAACGATAGCTTAAATTTAAGAAAATACAAATACTTTTTCATCCTTATGTATCCTAAACTCCACAGAATGCTCGTGGAACATGCCCCAATGTTTAAGAATTTTTCACTGCCGAGAATCGAAACAAAGGCGAATATTCAGAGCCACAGCGCCTTTCTAAGAAAACGACATTATGTTAGCGTTTTATTGGTTGTCGGAAGACTTCCAAGTCGGTATGCTCGAGAATTACTAAAAATTGCAAAAAAATGCTTTGTGTGAGTGATATTTAAGTTTAGAACGTCACACACAATGAATATAAAAAATTGGCCAAATTCGAATAAGAATCATGCACTGATGGTTCCGAATAAACTTAATTACATAAAGACAGTTTAAGGATCCGTGAATCTAGAATCTTGAAGATTTTTTCGTGTTACATGTATTGATACTAGCAAGATATCGGTCTTGCAGGGCAGTATCAAAAGCTCTACAGTAGTTCGTGAGGTTAGTGTCGACATACAAAAAAAGGCGAGCAAGGAACTTCATTTTATATATGTAGAGAGCGAAGATTTAATAAAATAGTTTTATTTACTAACTAAAACATGACTACAACTTACATTGTACGCTTTGCAAGCAGTAATATTATTACGCTTTAGACGTATGATGAACGCAGCGTATGTTTTAATGCAAAAAAGATATCTTCTATGTGATGTAATTACAAATTAACAATTTCCGTATTTTTTCATTTGCTGGTACTGTAAACCTTGCCCAGTTTCATGGTTCTAGGTCAAGGGGAAGTACCTTACGGGTTTTGATGAGTTAGTTTGCGAGTATCAAGATATGTGAAAAAATGGGAATAGCTCATGATTGCACTGACGTAGAAGCTTAAATTTTTCAATCTCCAGCGGAATGTATACCTTAGTACATGATATAATTTTGAACGTGACACCTGTTCCTATTTTTTGAATAATTTCAGCCAAAAATAACAAAGTGATGCAGTGATGTCCGCTGAAAGTTGTGAGTATAGTTGCCCAATTGCGTGCTGTGTAGCCCTTCCGATTTTCTTCTGAAATCCAAAAGGTTTTGGTTTCACATTAATAACTTATTTTCTAAGAACATGAACCTCAATGTAGTTGAAAATAATGAAAAAAAAATATTGCAGGCGTTGGAACTGTTTACTTCGATTTTCACCATTTTTTTCTCTAACTATCCGAAGAAAAATACCCTTAAAATCATGACATCATCTCCCAAGTTTGTTCATATAATTTGTAATTTTATAACGAATCATCCCATCAATTTTCATAATGATCGATTCTATACTTTTTGAGTTAGATTGCACGCAGATGTGAAATACATCGTTTCGAGATAAACGCGTTTGAATAATAAGTTCTCGGAAACTAGAAAACAAGGAAGTTAACAGTAATGTAAAACACTTACCGATTAATCTGCGATCCAGCACCATACAGTAATCCTTTTTCTTCCTCGTAGGCTTCGTTTGGCGCTTTCAGCTGTACTTTCCAAGTTTTCCGACCTTCTTTCGACTCCAATGCACTACGTCGATTCTGCCGGCTCACGCACTGGTTATCGATTTGTTCGGGATAATTGAAGCTTTGCGTGCCTACTACAATTCCCACCTCGTTCATGACTAGCAGAAGGGATGAGTTCCCTTCATTGAATAAGCCTGCTGCTAAATGCGATGCCAATTCAACGACATTTAGTCCGAAGTGCAAGTGTTTAGGAGGTAATCGCCAATTAGTGGAATTAAAAATTTCATTCGCATCTCCCCAGTAATTCATTCCTGAGGTAGTGCTCCGCCCTATCTGCGCTTGAGCCTGTGCCCGTCGTGCAGTCGGTTCTATGCTCATAAAATCTAAATGAATGCGAATTTCGCTTTGAAATTTTGACAGCGTATTCTTCTATAGTCAAACTAAAAAACAGCCGTTATCGGTTTTCATGATTGAGTTTACGAATACAAAAATACGTTGTTGAAATCTTTTGATTGCATTGATTTAGAAGCTGAAACTTTTTCCACCGCCAAGAGATGGTAGATGGTAGTATGTGATATAAATGTCAACTTGGTAAGGTTACTCGTTCCAGGGAGAAATGGTTCTTAAGCGTCGGTCAGAGAGATAGGCAGTAATTCAGCCAGACGGACGTCAAGGCGATCCTATGAGTCTTCCGTATTTACCGATCGAGGTGCGGAACCCTAAAAGATACAACAGTCTGATTGCCAGGTAGCCTCCTTACGACCACAAGGAGTGCTTTCCACTGAAAACAGGAAGAAGCAAACAGTGAGGATGATAGCGCTCAGCACTTCACAGTAGGCAAAAGCGCCTGCCGTTGTGCAAGCAATGAGCATAGAGACTCCGTCATTACTCACAGGCACATAACCAAACGCGGGATTGACGCTTAACTCTTAAAACGCTCAAGCGTTGTGACTGTAGCGGATGGCCTGAAGCCACACTACCAAAATTAAACGAACGCTGTTGTGTTTTATATGATAGTAACGACGATATTACTACATAGTTAAAAAAAAAAGACAGAGGTTTCTGAATGAGAACTGATTACACAAGACAGTCACGTGAGAAAAGCGTCTTGTTGACTCTCTAAACGTCATTGCAGCCCATGGAGCTCATCCACATCGGACTGTTGCTCCTCCGAATACCCGTCCCTATCGGCATGCAAAAAATACATTAAAACCTCTTTGTCGCAGGTTAAAGTTTCTTCATCAGCTGAGTACTATACTAAAGAATTACTCTGCCTGCCCCCTACAAATGATCTGCCATGTTTCGTAAATTGGTTCATCTGGTGTACGCACAATGACACCGATACCAACATCATATTCTCATTCGCTGTGCGGGCTCGATCCAGGTCGGATTCTTCTTCTAATCTCGAAAATAACACTAGTGAGTTACGCTATACGAGCAGGTAAGCCCAAAGTCATACTCAGGATAAAATACTAGAAACGAAACGGGTTTAATGCGCTATTTGTAGAATTACTTCCGGTGTTTCTAAGAGTGAAAATATGAGACACTATAAATTCTAAAATTACAGTCTAAAAAGCTGACTTTTATCTTCTTGAATTGCACTACCACCGCAGGGTCAAAGGCGACATTTAGTGTGTGTTGGGCCTCGGTCTAGCTCTTTACATTGTAACCTTTTTGGCGACAATAGTCAATTAACGTCTCATGATGGCCTTATAAGCCGAAAACCGGCTAACCTGAATAAACTAATCCTGTAGAGCACTAGCAGTATAGTTCTTTTCATTTTCATCATGTTTCTCTACCAAGAACACACGGAAGAATCAGTTTCTATCTGAAACAGCCCACTGTTCGTGATACCTACACTCGCGATGCAATAACGGTCCTGCTGGAAGTCGTTAACCGGTGCTCTATAGCTGCTGCCACTGTCTTCCGTAGTAGGGCCTTCTGAACTTGCTAGTGACACAGCTACCCGCATTTGGTATTTGTCTTTCCGGTTATTCCACTGCACAACCCGTTTCTATTTTATTGATCTCTCCTTTGAATTCGATACTTCCACTCTATGTCATCAAAAGTATCCGGACACCACCAAAAACGTACGTTTTTCATATTAGGTGCATTTTGCTACCACCTACTGCCAGGTACTCCATATCGGCGGCCTCAGTAGTCATTAAACATCATGAGAGAGCAGAATGGGGCGCTTCGCGGAACTCACGAACTTAGAACTTGGTCAGGTGACTGGATGTCACTTCTGTGGTAAGTCTGTATGCGGGAATTCCACACCCCTGAACATCCCCAGATCGATTGTTTCCGATTTCATAGTGAAGTGCGAACGTGAAGGGACAAATACAGCACAAAAGCGTACAGGCCGACCTCGTCTCTTGACTGACAGATGGGGCCGACAGTTCAAGAATGGTTCAAATGGCTCTGAGCACTATGGGACTCAACTTCTGAGGTCATCAGTCCCCTAGAACGTAGAACTACTTAAACCTAACTAACCTAAGGACATCACACACATCCATGCCCGAGGCAGGATTCGAATGTGCGACCGTAGCGGTCGCGCGGTTTCAGACTGTAGAGTCTAGAACCGCTCGGCCACTCCGGCCGAAGACAGTTGAAGAGGGTCGTATTGTGTAATAGGCAGGCATCTATGCAGACCAATACAGGAATTCCAAAGTGCATCAGGATCCACTGAAAGTGCTATGACAGTTAAGTGGGAGGTGAGAAAACTTGGATTTCATGGTCGAGCGTTTGTTCATAAGCCACACATCACGCCGGTAAATGCCAAACGACGCCTCGCTTGGTATAAGGAACGTAAACAATGGATGATTCAACAGTGGAAGAACGTCGTGTGGAGTGACGAATTACGGCACACAATGTGGCGATCCGATGGCAGGGTGTGGGTATGGCGAATGCCCGGTGAACGTCATCTGCCAGCGTGTGTAGTGCCAACAGTAAAATTCGGAGGCGGTGGTGTTCCTTGTTGTTTTGCGTGGCCATATCACAACACAGTCCAAAATTTATGTTTCAAGCATCTTCTTGCTTCCCACTGTTTAAGAGCAATTCGGGGATGGCGATTGCATTTTTCAATACGATCGACCACCTGTTCATAATGCTGGCGGAGTAGTTATACGACAATAACATCCCTTTAATGGACTGGAATGGACTGCACAGAGTCCTGACCCGAATCCTATAGAACACCTTTGGGATGTTTTCGAACGCCGACTTCTTGCCAAGCCTCACCGATCGCCATCGATACCTCTCCTTAGTGCAGGACTCCGTGAAGAATGGGCTGCCATTCCCGATGAAACCTTCCAGCACCTGACTGAACGTATGCCTGCGAGAGTGGAAGCTGTCATCAAGACTAAGGGTGGGCCAACGCCACACTGAATTCCAGCTTTGCTGCGCGGAGTGCCCGCGTGGTTAGAGGCTTCATATCACTGATTGCGCCGGAGGTTCGAGTCCTCCCTCGGGCATGGGTGTGCGTGGTGTTCTTAGCGTAAGTTAGTTTATGCAGCGTGTAAGTCTAGGGACCGATGACCTCAGCAGTTTGGTCCCTTAGGAATTCACATACATTTGGAAATTTCGACAATTCCAGTTTTACCGATGGAGGGCGCCGCGAACTTATAAGGCATTTTCAGTCAGGTGTCCGGATACTTTTTATAGCGTAGTGTATGCTGTTTATATTTCTAATCAATATATAGGACGACTTCGAATTTCCTAAGTTCAGTTGAAATATCGTGTCCAGTTTACAGCTATGTCTTCAGCTCCACAAGATTAGAACACAGAATTCCGGAAAATTCTTTTAGAAACATCGTTACTTCAAATCGATATCGTAACGTTTACACACCTCCTATTTAAAGTAGTCTGTAGTGATGTGTTACGACTTAAGATCGATTCACTCCGCACATCACAGAATGGAGGCGGTGCGGCTACACATTCCACAACACATTTCAAAGGGTTACATTCACACCGCCGATGGACGCCTAGGATTATAGGGAAGAAGGTATTTATGTTGACACTGGTGTGACGAGAGTGCCGCCGTCTGTTAACAATGAAGGAAAACCTACTGTCATCACGCTCAGTGTTATAACCGCGGGTGTAGAGCTGTTGTGTCTCGCAAACTTTTATTTTATTTTTTGCATTGCTCTCGTGATATGCTACAAAGATCCCGTGACGACTTGGATATTATTCTTTCGTGTGATCTCCCACATCCAGGCCAAATACAGGGTATCTCAGGAGAAATAGTCAGTAATCAAGGGTTCGGCAAGAATGACCATTCGAACCAAAAATGTCTAGTAAGTATTGGCTGTAAACTGTATGTGGTAAGAGGTACGAGAAAATTTTCGTCTACGAAGATGTGAAACAAATCTCATCTACTGCAAGCTCTTTGCTTTCAGTTTTCTGAGACTGAAAGACATCTCTGCTGCCGAACAAGTGCTTATAGGATTTAACCTATAGATTTCAGCGTCCACGTTTATTAGACAGTTTGTTATTGTTTTGACCCATACTACCGCCTCCCAAAATTTGGCAAACAAAGAGTTTACACTGCAAGAGATATGTTTTACGATCTCGAAGATCAAGAAGTGCTCATAGTTCTTATGGTATGCATTTTGGAGCCCATGTTTACTGGACTCTTTTGTTTTGAATTATCTTTCTGTCATATTCGTAAATATTGACTTTTCCTCCTGGGACACTCTGTGCAAAATGAAAAGGAAAGATAATTTCTGTTTCACAATACGCTCATAGTTAAAAAAACTGCACTACACAAAATAAGACCACGAGTAGATAAAATAAATTTAATTACAGACATTTCTTCATCAGTGAAAATGTAAGTTCTGTTGACGGTGAAATGTACCCTTGTTTTTGTACGTTATTGAGTATAAAAAAAGGAAACAGAACTCAATGGATAAGTAATAAAGGCTCTGTGCTTTCCATTCCAAATATTGTTTCGTGAGAGACCACAAAGTGTTAGCTATAACCTCGAAACACTAAAGTAAGGTGAACTAGTTTTTTTATTTATTCGCGCGTAAATCTCTGTTGCTCTGGTACTGGCACAGCGCTATAGTGACCAAAACCAATTGTCATATCCCAAGGCGATCGCGGGGTATCGTGCGTTAATTGTTTTTCTGCACTTGAAGTGGAACAACAGTACAACCGTCAATTCTGATTTTGAATGATATAATCCACAGTGACTGTAAAATACTTTTATTCAAAGCCACGATAGGTTTCGCGTCAAATGAAGACGCATTCTCCGGAAATCTGTACAAAGATTAATAAAGAAGAAGATTCTTGCAATGAATTCTTCACTATTGTCTGAAGAATAAATAATACTGACCAATAGTACCGAAGAGCAATACTTGTAAAGAACGTACAGAGTACTTTGTTATTGCTTCATTATTAATTTTTGTGTATGTTACCTGAGGATGCGTCTTGATTTGACGCAAAACCGGACGTGAAAATGAATAAAATTAATTTACTGTCGGAGCGGATTATTTCAATCAAAACGTGTAAAACTGACTGCAGTTGCCATCAATTTAAAATAACAAAATCCATGCAGAGTCAGTCAAGGGCCGGCCGGGGTGGCCGAGCGGTTCTAGGCGCTACAGTCCGGAACCGCGAGACCGCTACGGTCGCAGGTTCGAATCCTGCCTCGGGCATGGATGTGTGTGATGTCCTTAGGTTAGTTAGGTTTAAGTAGTTCTAAGTTCTAGGGGACTGATGACCTCAGACGTTTAGTCCCATAGTGCTCAGAGCCATTCAGTCAAGGTGAACGACAACAGAGCGCTGCCAAATGAAACAGTGGTTGGGAGACGCTGATGCTTCCAGTGCAGCCAAACAAGTATTAAGGACGAATAACGATATAATAGACCATCTCTATGTGAAAAACTGAGAATTGCAAGAAACGCTAAGGCCCTGGTGCTCCATGATCGGAGCATCATAATCGAAGCGATAATGGAAAAGGTGGAAAACAGTAACATGCGAGCTTTCGCCATTGCCGGCCGTTGTGGCCAAGCGGTTCTAGGCGCTTCAGTCTGGAACCGCGCGACCGCTACGGTCGCAGGTTCGAATCCTGCCTCGGGCATAGATGTGTGTGATGTCCTTAGGTTAGTTAGGTTTAACGAATTCTAAGTTCTAGGGGACTGATGACCTCAGATGTTAAGTCCCATGGTGCTCAGAGCCATTTGAACCTTTCGCCATTTCCACAATTTTTTAAAAAATGATACAGTTCTGCGCCGAATCAAGGCAGCCCCAAGGCAGCTTTATTAGAGCAATCCACAGTCTCTTTAGTCATCTACTCGTCACGGACGCGTGTAGATGTCTCACTATCAACCCCACAAAAAAAGAAGCAAAGCAAGCAGTGGAAACACGTGGATTCGCCACCAGCGAAAAAGGTGAAGGCCCAACTATCATTGGGTGGAAGTGCAGACTTCAGCAGACTAGATTCAGTCAAGCAATACTGTTGGCCATTTGTACAGCCAATTCACTCCCCCAGCGTGATACATTAGGAGTCCCTCAAAAATTGATGGTTTTTTCGCATAGAAAAGTGTTTTTACATTATGCTAACCGATACTCATGGTTGCTACCGGTTATCAGTAGTTTTGTTATGATGTGTGTGCTAAGTAAGCTGGTAATTAATAAACATCGGGGAGAATAGTGGTGTAGTTACGAATGTGTGTATGTATAAATGTATGTAGAGCCCGAATATAAGTGCATGATGAAAGTGAGATTTTGCAACGAGACCAACACGTACTATTCCTTCCTTCCATTTCAACGCACTACAGTGCCTACATTTTTCATCCATTCTCCCCAAGATGACTAATCGATGATTAATATAGTCAATTAATTGATCGTGATGAAATAAAGCTTCGCTAAATGTCTCTCATGTCCTATATGCAAAGGCACAATGTCTCTTTGTTTGTCGTACAACATTTAAGTGACGCCGTCGTTTGACTCTTCAAGTGGCTGGTAGGCTACAAGAGACGCGAGACGCTCAACGTGTAACATGCGACGGGCTTCTGACTGATCCAGTGTCTCTCTAGCTCTTAAGGCCGCATGACGTTTTGTATCGAAGCTCAGGCGGACATAAGATTGCTCCGAGGTGTGTTAGGTTCGAAGAGTACTTCGAGCTCTCTTACAACTATGCGCTAAATCAGACATACGTTTACAAGGAATATAACAAAGTAAATAATATTTATAATATATTTCTTAAGGCTTTTCCGTCGTAATAGTTTAACGTATCAGATGAAACTATGTTGTTGCAGAGATCTTCTCGAGTCTGAAACAACTATGATGTTTGTATGTAGACTGAAGTGACGAAGGAAAATCCGTATCAAGACCGGGATTCAAACCCAGGTCTCTTGGTCACAAGGCAGATGCGCTAAGCACCAGGCCACCCTGGCACAGCTGCTTTTCGCAACTGCACGGACTACCCTAGCATGCCTCCCTCCTAAAGCAAATTCCCATTCACGCCTCAGCCCACTAGATATTCCCCCTAAACTCAAAGCGGACTGTAGAGGCTCTCCAACTGTACAGGAATAGCACCTCAGCATTGAACGAAACGGGTGACCCTGCCTGAAAGCTAAGTGTAAGTGCTTTAATGAAATGAAACTATATCGTTCTAGAGACCTTATCAAATCTCAGAAGTCCATAATGTATACATGCAGAATGATATGACGAATGAAGATTTGTACCAAGGTTGCGATTCGGTTGATGAAGGAGATGTGCTAGGGACGTCTGTGCATTTGTGAAAAGCACCTGTGTTACAGTAGCCTAGTGCTTAGTACCTCTGCCTTGAGCAGGAGACAGGGGCCTGAATCCCGGCCTTGATACAAATTTTCATTCGTCGCTTCAGTCTGCATTTGTACTGTAATATATATTCCTCTGCGTTTTTGCTGCAACTGACATTTTATTAACTCGTTATATTTACATCACGATGAGCTCATTTAGGCAGTTTTTGGGATTTTGAAGTTATCGTACATGTATGTTAACAGAAGTGTACTTTAGGTCCTTGTGATGAACTGTCAGTTTTTGTGTTATAGGTAATTTTCGTTTTTGATCACATTAAGAGCAGAACTTACATATATTTGATATTTTTCTCGGGTGCCGCTTATCTGTTTGCAATAAACGTTCGTTGTAATGTCTGACACCTAAAGTAAACAACTGCTGACATACACGATCACCCGAAAAGGGGAAAAAATTGCGAAACGAGCTCTTCGTGGTGTAAATAATGCGAGTTAATGGAGTGTCAACTGCAGCGAAAGCGTGGAAGTACATAACACGGCGTTCTTTGTCCTAATACGCCGTACGGACCCATCAGATGCAAAACTTTGGATGAAACAGTTAGCAATTCCTTTTGAAATTCAGTAACCATGCCGAAGAGTAAAACTGAACTCGCTCTGTCACTGAATAAACTTTCCGTGGCCGTCCTCCGTTCAAGAGTATTCTGCATCCTTACTTCACCCCATTAGCGGTCAGTTTTAACTTTTTTCCATTACCTGCCCGTTGTTATTCAGGGTACCTCCATACCGAATTTCGTCAAAGTGGGCTGAGTGGTCTAGTCGTGAAGATGTAGCAGACAGTACTACTTTCACTTTTCCAATGTAAGTGTCGATTGATTGAAGCAGTTTGAGAGAGAAGTGGACAGGCTAAAAACACGGTCACTATAAAAATTCCGTTATATAAACAGATCAGAAAGCTACCACTACCGCGCTCTATATCATAGGATTTCGTTTTTATCGTAGGATTACGGAACTGAATTGGAATTTTGTCAAGCCGAAGTATTACAAGAGTAACGATGTATCTTTATCGATTCCTTAATTAATTAATAGTAATTGGAGCTCTTTCTTTTAACTAAAACTTATAAAAATCGGAGTATTTTCACATGTACTTCTGTTACAGTATATCAGTAGCTTCAAAAGCTTTTCTAGCAAAGTGTGAAAATTACGATGAACTGTGTTGTGATATTGAGCTTTGCAGTGGTAGTTTGTGGGAGATGTTGCAGCCAAAAAAATTGTGACATCATTGCAAATAAGAGGTGGTTGTGATTTGCCCCACATCTCAGTACAGCTGGGGATAATTTCTTATAGGAAAACCTGAACTATACAAAGATAGCTAACACAGTAAATGCATGTAAGAAGATCGATATGGAAAAGGTCAAAAAATTTTCAGCAATCTCAGATAGTGGCCGAAAGTATCTGTCATATTATGTCGGAACTAACCTTTTATACGTAAATTTTTAGGTTATAACTGCGGGGTTCTTTGCCAGAGTGAACCAACTACAAATTTGGACATTTTCAGTTTACTGTGGAAAGTGATGTACAATATGGTTTTGATTCTCAACGAATCAAGGCTAGGGTTTGACTGTGAGGGATGTATTTCACATTGTCGCTTCTCGTGTACTGGTATCTGTAGTGCGAAAATGACAATATGACGGACCATCTAGTAGATGAAAGTTCAAAAGAGTGAAATGACAGTGATGTTGATGTTTAGTGTAGTTCCAGCGACGAATATGTGCCATTCTCAGTTCATTCAAGTAGTGAATGTACGTTTTATACTAAAAATTAAATAAACATGGCTGAAAATAGAATATTTTTGCGTATATTTAGTTGAGTCTATGGTCGTATGTTGCGAAACTAAAATTACATGAGGGTATTCTGTGCTGCCATCTAGGGAGTATTGTATGAACCATGTTGTGGTATACAAACAAACATCAATATAAACTTGGTTTTTGATCAATTGTTGTATGCATTGAATGTTTTGGAGCACAGGATTGTATTGGTTCGGTTTAGGATATGAAATGTGCGAAAGGTCATCGTTTTGAACGTACACCTCTTGCCAACGTTTAACTTGTATGCATACTATGCAGGTTTCGTGGAGATACAAATGGAGAGCACATATGCTGTAGGTCCCCCCTCCCCCCCCCCCCCCCATCTGTCCAGGTCCCCCTTCCCATCTGCCCTTGGTTATGTTGTGTCATCTTTGTGCCGACGTTTTAGTGCAGTGTTTAGAGTGAGTGTTCAGTGTTGTGTGTCTTGTCCGAACGGACATCATACTGTCGCTGGGTGTGATTTTTATATCTCTTGCGAACAGAATCCAGACTGTCGCCATGTTTTTTTAATTGGCTGTCTACTATGTTACCTGTCTGCTTCCTGAGTATTTTATTAGCTTTGCCAACCCTTTGCTTTATGTTTTAACTTTTTCCAATTTTCCGCCGTTTACAATTTAAGTCACCGTTTTATCACCTGCTTTTATAGTTTCTTATCTACTTCTTACGTTTTAAAAAGTCTGTAGGCTGCAGAGCAGCGTAATAAGCTGCTGCCAGCCCGTCCCCTTCGGGGGGAATCGAAATTCAATAAAGGAAAAGAAAAGGCTGTAGGTCTACCTGAAGAAAAAAAATATCTTATGAAGAGTGCAGTGAAACTATGAAGGTGAAGCACAAGAAAGACAATCGAAACATGCAGAGACAAGAAACAAAAGTTCGATGGTATGGAAAATAAAAGTGGTAGTTTCAATGTTTTAAAAATAGGAAAAAGGTTTTTTGGACTAACTGTAGCTTGGATGAAAATAAGATGCATCAGATAACCAAAGAAAAGTACAGTTTAAGTACACTCACATTAATGATGAGCGATGCTATGAAGCGAGCTTCTCTAACCGAGTTGAAGATCGGCTAGCTCAGCTTCACAACATCGTCCTGAATGTCAAGTGTCTCCGAAGACTATCATTCAAGAGTCCAAAGAAGATAATCTTTGAGTCATTCCCCTTACAGATCGCGATCTTTAGAAGAACTTACCAAGTGCTACAAAGGTATCTGAATATTCAAGTGAAAATATGTTGTCAGAAGATGAATTAGATTCCCGAAAATTCTGTTTAAACTCTACGAAGCTTTCTCTCTCAACAGCACTTAAAAATTTGCGTAGATAAAATGAAAGAAGACGGTTGTAAGGGTAGCAGCAGAGATGAGAGTTAAGTTTTTAAATTTTTATTGCATACACTTGTAATGAAAATAATTTTTTTCAGGACTTTATTCGAAAAGTATGTTAGGAGTCTGGTAATGTCATTTACTACCCTGAGTATCGCAAGTGATTTTTTTTTTTTTACTCTTGCTTCAACTGTAGAGATAAACACCTCGAAATCTGTAGTGTGTTATTGGTTCACTGTGGCATATGGCCTTCTAACAACACTACCACAACAAAGGTCAAAAATTAATTATGATTGTAGTGTTGCTAACACTGCTAAATATTGCATTTTCGGGCAACAACAAAGTTATATTATGCGGCAGGTGTCATTAGAGCACAGTTAATAAAGTCATTTCTTGAAATAATGGATAAACTAGGCACTCATCTTTTAGTGTTTCCCACGCTGGTCTCGTTGTGAACTCATGGCTCAATCGTCGAAAATCTAGGTAGTTATGATTCCAAGCTCGGATGCAAAGAGGCCTAGGTGTTATTCTGCGATATTCAAAAGTTTTACAGATGTGTTTCATAAACCATTCTTGAAGATTAAACTTTTGCAAGTTAGGACAATGGCGATGTAAAATAGTAATCAGCACTCCGAATTTAAGTCACACTTCTTTTTTATTACTTTTGTTGCAATATCACGTAACTCGTACCAAAACATGTTGTTGTTGTGGTCTTCAGTCCTGAGACTGGTTTGATGCAGCTCTCCATGCTACCAAAACATCACTTCACAATATAAAACATACTTGAAAATATCTTCCTCACTGTTCAAGTTCACATTTCATAAAGTGACTACAATTTGCGTCTTTTTAACATGACGACCAAAGCTTGACTCTCTAATAAACCGCTTACGAGCCCAAAAATCAGAGTTACAAGTACGTCAAAGATCATAGTGACAAAAGAAAGAATACAGCTAAGAATAATATCATTGCAATATATATACATATGGTTGTATCGAAGTACCTCTACATTAATGAAATCAAATATGAATGTTGTCACAGAGATATGTTAACTAATTTACAGAAACACAGTAGAATACTGCTGGTAGCGAGAGGTTGAGGTGAGGTGCCGTAATGGTTACGTAATTCAAGTACCATTACAACCTCCAACTTATAAAGCAGCTTTTATCCGAAGCAATCTACACTCCTGGAAATGGAAAAAAGAACACATTGACACCGGTGTGTCAGACCCACCATACTTGCTCCGGACACTGCGAGAGGGCTGTACAAGCAATGATCACACGCACGGCACAGCGGACACACCAGGAACCGCGGTGTTGGCCGTCGAATGGCGCTAGCTGCGCAGCATTTGTGCACCGCCGCCGTCAGTGTCAGCCAGTTTGCCGTGGCATACGGAGCTCCATCGCAGTCTGTAACACTGGTAGCATGCCGCGACAGCGTGGACGTGAACCGTATGTGCAGTTGACGGACTTTGAGCGAGGGCGTATAGTGGGCATGCGGGAGGCCGGGTGGACGTACCGCCGAATTGCTCAACACGTGGGGCGTGAGGTCTCCACAGTACATCGATGTTGTCGCCAGTGGTCGGCGGAAGGTGCACGTGCCCGTCGACCTGGGATCGGACCGCAGCGACGCACGGATGCACGCCAAGACCGTAGGATCCTAC
The DNA here is from genome assembly GCF_021461395.2 of Schistocerca americana. Classification (NCBI taxonomy): domain Eukaryota; kingdom Metazoa; phylum Arthropoda; class Insecta; order Orthoptera; family Acrididae; genus Schistocerca; species Schistocerca americana. Next base: position 429,486,959 of record NC_060121.1, on the reverse strand, counting down.
GCAGTGCCGTAGGGGACCGCACCGCCACTTCCCAGCAAATTAGGGACACTGTTGCTCCTGGGGTATCGGCGAGGACCATTCGCAACTGTCTCCATGAAGCTGGGCTACGGTCCCGCACACCGTTAGGCCGTCTCCCGCTCACGCCCCAACATCGTGCAGCCCGCCTCCAGTGGTGTCGCGACAGGCGTGAATGGAGGGACGAATGGAGACGTGTCGTCTTCAGCGATGAGAGTCGCTTCTGCCTTGGTGCCAATGATGGTCGTATGCGTGTTTGGCGCCGTGCAGGTGAGCGCCACAATCAGGACTGCATACGACCGAGGCACACAGGGCCAACACCCGGCATCATGGTGTGGGGAGCGATCTCCTACACTGGCCGTACACCACTGGTGATCGTCGAGGGGACACTGAATAGTGCACGGTACATCCAAACCGTCATCGAACCCATCGTTCTACCATTCCTAGACCGGCAAGGGAACTTGCTGTTCCAACAGGACAATGCACGTCCGCATGTATCCCGTGCCACCCAACGTGCTCTAGAAGGTGTAAGTCAACTACCCTGGCCAGGAAGATCTCCGGATCTGTCCCCCATTGAGCATGTTTGGGACTGGATGAAGCGTCGTCTCACGTGGTCTGCACGTCCAGCACGAACGCTGGTCCAACTGAGGCGCCAGGTGGAAATGGCATGGCAAGCCGATCCACAGGACTACATCCAGCATCTCTACGATCGTCTCCATGGGAGAATAGCAGCCTGCATTGCTGCGAAAGGTGGATATACACTGTACTAGTGCCGACATTGTGCATGCTCTGTTGCCCGTGTCTATGTGCCTGTGGTTCTGTCAGTGTGATCATGTGATGTATCTGACCCCAGGAATGTGTCAATAAAGTTTCCCCTTCCTGGAACAATGAATTCACGGTGTTCTTATTTCAATTTCCAGGAGTGTATTTGGAATCGAGTGGTCGGAATCGATCTTTTATTTATGAAAAGAGTGAAGAATTCAGTAGAGTTATATGACAGCGTTTCCTGATGTTCCGGTGAAGTGCGGTGTGAATCGAACTTTAGGCGGCTTCTGTGGGACGTGGCAGGTGCAGGGCGGCCCTGCTCGGTGCGACGTGCCGAGCCTTCTGGTGCCGTGCGGCTGGCGGGCCGCTGGGGATGGCGGCCGCCGCCGTAGCCGCACCCACGGTAAGAGGCGTTTATCAGCCTTCACGGGCCCCACGGCGCCTGTATGGTTTCCTCACCCACACCACCTCCCACCCTCCCCCGCTGCCCTCCTTTCCATGCTCTTGGGCGTATCGGCCCGGCCGCTCGGCTGCAGACACGCCACTCTCACGTCGACCCTCCCAGGACCACAGGAGATCGGCTTCCGCTCTCTCTCTCTCTCTCTCTCTCCAATGGAATTCACGCTCCGCTGCATCTCCGCCACTATTCTCAGGAGATACCACCATTCAGGTGTGGCAGCAGCATCTGGCTAGAATGCTTTGGTTCGTTCGTGGGATGTTTTGTAAGTCGCGAGGGCTTGCAGAGTGATACAGTAACTCCAAAAAAAGTACACGTCCGACCACTGCGCATGGAATATGACCAGCACAGTCACAAAAATATAGCTAATTTTTTTTTACTTACATCGGTTAGTACCTATATTTAGAAATGCTATAGTAATTCGATTCTTACGTTGCTTGGTCTCGCCGTCAAAGATCACTATTTGGGCACGAAGATGAAAGTGAGTACCAGGACATCATCCGCAAGCTTACAAGTAGTAAACTACTGGCCATTAAATTGCTACACCACAATGATGACGTGCTACAGACGCGAAATTTAACCGACAGGAAGAAGATGCTGTGATATGCGAATGATTAGCTTTTCAGAGCATTCACACAAGGTTGGTGCCGGTAGCGACACCTACAACGAGCTGACATGAGGAAAGTTTCCAACCTATTTCTCATACACAAACACCAGTTGACCGGCGTTGCCCGGTGAAACGTTGTTGTGAAGCCTAGTGCAAGGAGGGGAAAGGAGTACCATCACGTTTCCGATTTCGATAAAGGTCGGATTGTAGCCTATTGCGATTGTGGTTTATCGTATAGCGTTGTTGCTCCTCGCGTCCGTCGAGATCCAATGACTGTTAGCCGAATATGGAACCTGTGGGTTCAGAAGGGTAATACGGAACACCATGCTGGGTCCCAACGGCCTCGTATCACTAGCAGTCGAGATGACAGGCATCTTATCCGCATGGCTGTAACAGATAGTGCAGCCACGTCTCGATCTCTGAGTCAACAGATGCAGACGTTTGCAAGACAACTATCTACACAAAAAATTCGACGACGTTTGCAGCAGCATGGACTACCAGGTCGGAGACCATGGCTGCGGTTACCCTTGAACGCTGCATCACAGACTGGAGCGCCTGCGATGATGTACTCAACGACGAACCGGGGTCCACGAATGGTAAAACGACATTTTTTTCGGATGAATCCAGTTTCTGTTTACAGCATCATGATGGTTGCATCCGTGTTTGGCGATATCGCGGTGAACGCACATTGGAAGCATGTATTCGTCATCGCCATACTGGCGTATCACCCGGCGTGATGGTATGGAGTGCCACTGGTTACACGTCTCGGTCACCTCTTGTTCGCATTGACGGCACTTTGAACATTGGACGTTACATTTCAGATGTGTTACGACCCGTGGATCTACCCTTCATTCGATCCCTGCGGAACCCTACATTTCAGCAGGATAATGCACGAACGCATGTTGCAGGTCCTGTACGGGACTTTCTGGGTACAGAAAGTGTTCGACTGCTGCCCTGGCCAGCACATTCTCCAGATCTCTCACCAATTGAAAACGTCTGCTCAATGGTGGCCGAGCAAGTGGCTCGTCACAATATGCCAGTGACTACTCTTGATGAACTGTGGTATCGTGTTGAAGCTGTGTGGGCAGCTGTACCTGTTCACGCCACCCGAGTTCTGTATCAAGGCCGTTATCGCGGCCAGAGGTGGTTGTTCTGGGTACTGATTTCTCAGGATCTATGGACCCAAATTGCGTGAAAAGGTAATCACATTTCAGTTCTAGTATAATGTATTTGTCCAATGAATACCCGTTTATCATCTGCTTTTCTTTTTGGTGTAGCAGTTTTAATGGCCTGTGGTGTAGATGGGGTGCATAACCACAGTTCTCCGTACGTCAGCTCTAGCGTTATGTTTCTCCGTTGCGGAGTACTCGGCACCTGTAGGACAAAAATCGACCCATACAAAATAAGTAAATATAGTTGTCAATGAGATAGGACGCATCATACAGGCTGTCTCCACCCAGCTCCCACAAACCAGCTATAGCAACTTATGGCCACAGTCTCTCCAGGCATCAGAAGGAGAACAGCTGCAGAAATCGAGAAACAAAAACAAGAAACAGATCCCAAGACATCCAATGTTTAGACACTATCCCCAACCTAAAAGACTTAAATCAAAGAAAAGATTTCCACAGACAACTGATCCAACCCCTTTACCGCCTAAAGCACGACGACAACTGTGGCGAAACTCGGAACCAGGAAGACCAGGGTAGAAGCTGGCTGCATTGCCAGTAAGATATTATCTTCATTCCCCTTAATACGATTTTGTTTCTGAATCACTAATCAAATCCTTCTCGTCTGTTTCACAGTATTCATGCACAAATCATTTTACTTAAACACAGATGCACTTAACTTTACGTCTATATTGCCACGAATCCTCTTCTCGGAGTCTGTCACACTACTATCCTAACCATAGAACTCGCACGCTCCTCGCTGCCCAGCAGCGATGAGAAAAACAAGCACATCTCCCAGCGACACAGCTACTATGACCAAAGGCTGCGTGCGAATAGTAAGCCAGTCATAATTGTTGCTTAGCGGCTGAATCGCCCGTAGCAGGTACGAATTCCAGAAATGCAAATAACGAACTCCCAATAGACCTGTTTCATCTGGATGGATTTAGTGTGGGTACTTTACGCGCGTGAGCTACACAGCCTCGAAACGAGCACACAATTCCTGGCTTTAATACTTGTCTTATTGCGTGAAACCTACTAATGAGTAGATTATGACAGCATTTAATTTTTTCAATTCAGTCAATAACTGTTTTAAATACTAAAAGTCAAATTTTTGTTGCCTGTGGAAGCCGTTAGATAGGCACCCTGAAACTGGGACCATGAACCATCGACAGAGTTACCCACTTACCAATATAGTTGGGCATTATGTTTTGGTCCAAGCCTAATTTTGTGCCTAAAGTTTCTTCACCTAACGTTGAAGACGTCAGCCGAGTCTATAGACACGCAGATAGCTGCACTTGCTAAGTCTGACAATGCTGTGTGTATCTTATAGCCCATAATACAAAATTTATGAGGCACGTTTCAGTTCTGTCCTTGGGGATGGCTGTTTACACGAATGTTGTAAGAATTATGTGGAGTAGTTTTGGGGATTTCGAAGTGGAGAACGTCTGTCGGCAGTCTTGGTGTGGTGCAGGAGGCAAGTTTTGTGTCCTCTGTGGCGGAGGTGGCGGTGTACTTCGGGAGTCAGCAAACATTGGTCCTCAGCGTTCGATTAGGTTGGTCTGCCAGTATAGAAAGCTTTGAAAGAGTTCTCAAGTGAGTTCCCGTGCGCCGGAGGGACGATTTTGGCTCGGTTATTTGCTGGATTTCTAGGCCAGTGCTACAGCCCACAGGGCCTACAATTACTCTTTAATAACACTTCGCGTAGCCGAGCGTGGAGTCATTAGCTAACTGGTGCGCCTAACAGATAGACTTCACGGGATCCACCAGCAGACAATAATGTCCTCTTGTTCCGGTGTAAAATTGAAGTGTGGCTTTTTTATGTGTGTCCTACCTCTTCTTGACTTACGACTTTTACCTTGTTTAATTTAAAGAGGAGAGAGCTGCGTTTAGGCAGTTGGAGAGCGTCTAGCGACAGTTTTCGGTACCCATTTCCCTATCCAGCCATCGGATCCGAGGAATTTTGAAGCAATTTGGATCACTGCAGGGCACTATTAGTGGCACAAGGGTAATGCTTATTTTAAGTACGTAGTGGAAATCAAAGAGGGCGAGGTGAATCTTTTATAGACTAATACAAGCGACGATCAAAAAGTTTCCCTTCGATAGCGTTGCTGCGGCATGTATGCAACGTAGTACGACTCCGATGCAGGTATATAAGCACCGACATGTAGGCAAGCGATTAGTGGAGTCTTCGGGTCTTTCCGACGTATGTGCAGTAGATGTGGAAATCTGAACTATGGTGACATTTTCATTGTAAATGATAACAGTCAAACAGTTGCAGGATAAAGATTTATTGAAATTGCAGGACTTGATTTTAGTGTATTTTTGCTTCTGATGAAGGTATATTTAAATATTCCGAAACCGTGGTCAAGGATTTCAATAAATCTTAATCCTGCAACTGTTTGGCTGTTATCATTTACAGTGAGGATTATCAACAGTTTCTGTTTCCGCCATGTTTAAACTCTTGAACTATGGTAACATTATTATCAAATGCGTCCAAACATTCCAACATGCCGTTATTCTTTTCTTGACAGTCTTCAGAGACACACATATCGTGGAGTCAAGAATGTGTATAAGGCAGCATGTCTATCTAAAGCCCCACGATCAGGGATGCTGCAGTTTCATGATAATGCACGTCCGCAAATCGCAAGTGTCCTAACGCAGAAGTTACTCAAATTCATGGGAGAGACACTCGTGTACCCGCTTTATACTCCTAATCTCTCCCCATACGAGTATCACGCCTGTGGTCCCTTAAAAAGCCTTGACCAGTCGACGATTCCAGTAGGACGAGAATGTGCAGCAGGCAGTTATGGACAACTTCGCTCGGCAGGACACAGTGTTTTATCAAATGGGTATTTTCAACCTGTTGGGTCGATGGGATGATGGCCTCTATGCTCACGGCGCTTTTTTCTGATTGGCATACCGATTCTGGACTGTACGACCTTCAATAGGAAACTTCTTGATAGCCCGTTATAGTAACGGGTGTTTATAATTAAACTTACCCTTTTTAACTCGTTATGCCACGGAAAATTCTTTTCACGCACGCCACACATGACAGTGTGGGGATTCTCGCGGCATCTGACGGTGCAACTGTGAGTGACAACGAAACAGCTCTGAGGCACGCACAGAAGCGATGTTCCAAGGGTCGTCTAATCCCACCACGGAATTACTTATTATTTCATATACAGCCACGATGGCTGTCGGTGGAAATTACCCAATAACAGGTCAAATAGTATCGAGCTATTGAAAGAATAAAATAGTAACTATCTCGTGTAAAGTATCCAGATATCCCTAACTAAAGAACTGATGAAAGTGGATCGTCAGTATAAACGGAAGCGGAGAGTATTGCGTTGTCAATAGAGAAACGGTAACAACCGATAAAGTCGGTAAACAGTGATCAGTGACTTTCAGCTCGGACTAGTCATTGCATGTCACTTGCATAATAAATCCTTCAGGGATATCCAACGCTCCTAAAGACGGCCAAGTCGACTCTTGGTACAGTGGAAACGCGAAGGAGCAATCGGAAGACCTCATTTACTGATGGACAGTGGATTTCGAGCATTGCAGAGGGTGGTTGTATGAAATTGCATGAAATCAGCAAAAAGAATCAAGTTCTGTAGGTTTAATACCGCCTTTCACAGCTGTGATGAAAGTCTTACTAAGACCAAACGTCTCCAAAAATGTTGAATGGCTAACTGCTGGAAACTCTTTCTTCTATTTTGTTCATGAATGTATTTGCCACTTTCCTAAATTGTGGTCCCATTACCAATCGTTCTTCTTGCAGGTAAAACACTTTTTTCAGTTCGAAATAAAGTACAACTCTTTGTTCTGTTCAAAATAATTTTGGTCACTTATAAGGTGCAGGAGTGTCCTTATCTCTGTTATGTTTTCCAGTGGTAAACCGTTGTAACTGTCTATCTCTTGTTCTTTTATCTTGTTTGTTTCTTTGACTGTGATTGTGGAGTACAATGAGATCAACAGAATTGTATCTGGAATTTTCCAGAAAATGTTACTATGATAATACGATATACTGTATTGCTGAAGATATATGGATGACATCCTCTGCTTGGCAGTGGAGCAAGGAAATAAAATAGAATTACTACATGCAGAGATGAACACATCAAAAAAAAAAATTAAATTCACATTAGGGAGACCACAAGCAGGTCAAATAAACTTCCTAGATATACCTATCATAATGAAAAATAACCAACAGTTATTCGGCATTTACAGGAAAAACGCCATAACAGACACTATAGTACTGTGATGAAAGTCTTACTAAGACCAAACGTCTCTAAAAATGTTGAATGGCTAACTGCTGGAAACGCTTTCTTCTATTTTGTTCATGAATGTATTTGCCACTTTCCTAAATTGTGGTCCCATTACCAATCGTTCTTCTTGCAGGTAGAACACTTTTTTCAGTTCGAAATAAAGTACAACTCTTTGTTCAGTTCAAAATAATTTTGGTCACTTATAAGGTGTAGGAGTGTCCTTATCTCTGTTATGTTTTCCAGTGGTAAACCGTTGTAACTGTCTATCTCTTGTTCTTTTATCTTGTTTGTTTCTTTGACTGTGATTGTGGAGTACAATGAGATCAACAGAATTGTATCTGGAATTTTCCAGAAAATGTTACTATGATAATACGATATACTGTATTGCTGAAGATATATGGATGACATCCTCTGCTTGGCAGTGGAGCAAGGAAATAAAATAGAATTACTACATGCAGAGATGAACACATCAAAAAAAAAAATTAAATTCACATTAGGGAGACCACAAGCAGGTCAAATAAACTTCCTAGATATACCTATCATAATGAAAAATAACCAACAGTTATTCGGCATTTACAGGAAAAACGCCATAACAGACACTATAGTACTGTGATGAAAGTCTTACTAAGACCAAACGTCTCTAAAAATGTTGAATGGCTAACTGCTGGAAACGCTTTCTTCTATTTTGTTCATGAATGTATTTGCCACTTTCCTAAATTGTGGTCCCATTACCAATCGTTCTTCTTGCAGGTAGAACACTTTTTTCAGTTCGAAATAAAGTACAACTCTTTGTTCAGTTCAAAATAATTTTGGTCACTTATAAGGTGTAGGAGTGTCCTTATCTCTGTTATGTTTTCCAGTGGTAAACCGTTGTAACTGTCTATCTCTTGTTCTTTTATCTTGTTTGTTTCTTTGACTGTGATTGTGGAGTACAATGAGATCAACAGAATTGTATCTGGAATTTTCCAGAAAATGTTACTATGATAATACGATATACTGTATTGCTGAAGATATATGGATGACATCCTCTGCTTGGCAGTGGAGCAAGGAAATAAAATAGAATTACTACATGCAGAGATGAACACATCAAACAAAAAAAATTAAATTCACATTAGGGAGACCACAAGCAGGTCAAATAAACTTCCTAGATATACCTATCATAATGAAAAATAACCAACAGTTATTCGGCATTTACAGGAAAACGCCATAACAGACACTATAGTACATCAAACGTCTAATCACCCACAGGCCCAAAAAAATAATCGTCCCTCAGATACACGACCCACATATTGAATACAGTACTACTTGATAAGCATAATTATAATAAGGAGCTGTACATAATTGTTCAGATAGCAAAAAACAGCGGATACCAAGAATTCCTAGTAACAAAACCGAAGAAGGAAATTCTCTCAATAGACATGGTATAGTTTTTGGGGGTGTCTGGCATGATTACTATATCTATTTCCATATTGCCTAAGAGTCATACAAAAAGTAGCTGAAAATGGCAACAGCACTCACTGGTTTCAGTTGCTTAAAATGCTGGTAAATGTGACTTGCATGTCATTGTTTCTTCACAGCATACAACGTATGAAGAAAGATAATGACATGTGTTATAACATCTCCGTTGATCCATTATGGATCGTGGGACGACGGGTGGCATGAACTTCTTGATGCAATAATTTACCAACAGCCGTATGTATTGTAGAAATTTATTTTATTTTATGAACTTCTATGTGCTACCAGTTTCGGCATTGCATTGATGCCATCTTCAGGCCCCACTCGTCATAGCCGTAAAATCGCTATACACGGAAGGAGCCATATAACTGGATCCGTGAATCAGTGGTCCTGCAGCAGCTCTTGGTGGCCAGGTGGCACACACTGAGGCGGTTTACCAAAAATGTGTTATAACAGGTCAATACATTGTAATCATCAGCAGTTATTTATTTCTGAAGAGCAAAAGTTTCTGTGCTGATCTACAGCATAAATTCCAGCAACATTCGGAATTATATTTGGAACCACATTAAATTCTCAGTTTGACTTTTCTGCCCAGAAGAATTATGTACAATCCATTGGCTTTTATAAAAATACGAAACACTTTAATTTCTCTCTATTTCAACTTTCTATCCACATGATTTAGGCACAATTAATCAGATATTTTTAAATGACTAGACGCCATTTTGACTTTCGTTATTGTTATGGTTCCTTCGTTCAGACATTCATTACGTCAAGAAACACACAATAACATCCAAAATTGTTGAGCTTACAGCCGAATAAATAATTCGGCTGGGATGAGTATGCCACACAACTGCTGCCACTTCGTTTCAATTTACATTTACCTGTGTGGTACAACTGCAAAGATCGATACACGTACTCAAGTAGTCGATTTAGGTTTATTTACGTCAAGATGACGTAGCGTTACGTCACTATGACGTAGGGTTCTCCTCATCTAGCGCGAGATGAAATGGCGTACAATGGTCGAGCAGCTCATCATACACATTTCTGTAGTCACTGCGAAGCAACGCTTTGGTAGTGAGAAGAGCGAAGTCGCTAGAATGCTTAAGAAAACGCTAAATGCGAAAAGATATAAACAAATTTCGTGAGACAGTGCACTGTGTATAGTAGAGGAACAGTACGGAGACGATGACTGTTTGTATCAGCATGAGACTGTGTCCTGTCGTACAGCACCATCTGTGACGGAATGGTTAATGGACAGTAACATTCCAGAAATAGCCTCGCCTGCATAGAGTCCCGAATTGAACCCGAAGGAGTATCTTTGGAATGACATAGAACCTCAGCTTAGGTCCAGATCTCAGCGTCTAACATCATTACCTTCTCCGGGTTAACCTCTTGCGAAACAATGGGCTGCCATTCATCCAGAGACATTTGGATACCTCACCGAAAACGCTCCCAGCACAGTTCAAGTTGTTGTAAAGGCGAAGACTGGACGCACCCCTTTGACTTAATGATTCGATTAAAAACTGAACAGAGCATCGTATAAAACTGGAACGCAAAAATGAATTCGTGCTCCTGCGGTAGGAACAGACACGCGAATTAGAGCTCCAGGGTGAAAAGATTTTCTGTTCATCGTCAAAAGTTTACTGTGACCTACAGTGAATCCTTGCCAAGCGTTGGATGACAAACGAAAGAGTAAAATAATCATCGTGATCTTTACTACCATTAGCACTTTCATCATTCAGTTCGTTAGGCATAACTGAATTGTGAATCCCGGTGTTCTCGATTTTGCGAATGTTGCGTCGAAGTTGAAGCAAGGTGCATTTGGAGCCGGCCGGAGTGGCCAAGCGGTTCTAGGCGCTACAGTCTGGAACCGCGCGACCGCTACGGTCGCAGGTTTGAATCCTGCCTCGGGCATGGATGTGTGTGATGTCCGTAGGTTAGTTAGATTTAAGTAGCTCTAGGTTCTAGGGGACTGATGACCACAGCAGTTAAGTCCCATAGTGCTCAGAGCCATTGGAACCATTTGCATTTGGACAGGAAAACGCTGGAAAACCGAGGATAAGAAAAAGCAGTAGAATCGGAGGGTGATTTAAAATTTATTACACCAAAACACATTTGCAGGCTCCGGTTCGGTCGATATTTGCACACTGAGGTGACAGATGTCAGGGGATAGCGCTATGCACCGCGTACGCTAGGTATAAAATGACAGTGCGTTAGTGGAGCTGCCATTTGTAATGAGGTGATTCACTTGAAAAGTTTCCCGATGTGATTATTGGCGCGCAACTGGAATTATCAGAGTTTCAACGCGAAATGGTAGTTGGAGCTAGACGCATGAAACATACCATTTGGGAAATCCTTAGTGTATTCCATATTCCGAGATCCGCAGTGTCAAGAGTGTGCGAAAACTGACCTATGGCAGCAGACGATCGACGCGAGTGCCTTCGCTAGCAGCACGGCGTCGCCTGCAGCGTATCTCCTGGGCTTGTCACCATATTGTCTGCATCATAGACGACTGCAAAACAGTGGTATGGCCATATGAGCCCCATTTCAGTTAGTAAGAGGTGATGGTATGGTTCGAGCGTGGCGCGGACCCTACGAAGGCATGGACGCAAGTTGTCAACAAGATAGTACGCAAGCTAGGGCGGCCATTGATCATTAATGGACTTCATGTTCACAAACAACGATGGAATTTGTATGAATGACAATGTGGCATGTCCCCTGACCACAGTAGTTCGCGATTGGTTTGAAGAACTTTCTGGGCCATTCGAGCTAATCATTTGCCCACCCAAATCGTACGGCATGTAACCCATAGGACATTTACGGGACATAATCGAGAGGTCAGTTCGTGCAGAAAATCCTGCACCGACAACACTTCCGCAGTTATAGACGAGTCTAGAGGCAGCATAGCTCAAAATTTTCGCAGGGACCTCCAACGACTTGTTGAGTCCATGTCGTATTAAGCTGTTGCCTACACCGGGCCAAAAGAGGTCCGACACAATATTGGGAGGTATCCGATGACTATGGTCACCTCAGTGTTACGTAGCCTTACTTGCAATTAATTATACGGCCCCTGTAAGAATTTCTGCTTATGTTGATAATAATGACGAGAGGAAAAATGGTGAGAGTGAAATGCACGTCACTTACCCTTCCCTAGTCAAATAGTAACTACGTGGCTGCCGAAGACAGCGCTTCCGTCGGAAGAATGGGTTAGCACCACTGTCACGCGACATCATACGATGAGGCAGTGAGGCAAGGCTCAAGATTTAACTAAGATCAATATCAATCGATCACGAATTCACGAATTGCGCGCTACTACATGTGTCACTGTTGATTCACATTTTTTTCTAGCATAAAGGTTTAGCACCAGACCAAGTGACGCCAGCTTGGCACGTAGAAGTAAGCACTGTGGTTGCATTTCTTCTTGTTGCATTCTCATCCTACAGCGGCAGGAATAAAATAAAATAATATTTTCACACCCCCTCAGCATCATCTAATTATAGACGGAAGACGAGTTCCGACTGGCGACATTCAGTAACAGACGGATAGCATGTTTTCCGCAAGTTCACCATTCCATTATCTCTGGCTATCAAATATGCAACAACATTAGGATGGGTTTCAACAAAAGTCAAACTGAGTAACTTGGATACCTAAATGATTAGCATTTCAGTGCCACTGTATTCACACGAAAAGGTTACCCCTCGGGCTTTCCTTTCATGTGTCGCAGTAGTGTTAGTTGTTTTAAGAAGATCGTGCTATGTCTGGAGTACGAAGTACGTCGTCCACCAGCACGTGTCGGAATTTCCAGAGGCAAGACCGTGGCTTATCATACAGTGGTTTATAGTTTCGCGATACTGCTGTTTGCGTTGTGTAACACAGCGATTGTCGTGCGACAGCGGAATCGATAAGTTCTCGATGTCCATGCTCGACGTCACGTGACTACCGCCAGAGAGGATGAACATATTGTCCCCTCGGCCGTCTAGCCACTCATGTAGTTTGGATCAAGAAATGGACTACCTACTCAGCAGGCAGACAAGTATCCACACGGACAGTGCGATGACGTTGGCTGCCATTGTTGCTGCATACCCTGATGCAGCAGCAGAAAAAGGAACGCCGACAGCGCTGCAGCAAGGCGATAACACTGGACCAAAGAGTGGCACCAAATCACGGGTCGGTTTGCGGCATCATAATTAATTTGGCATTGTGTGGAGGCTTGGAATAAAAATTACCAGACAGTTTTCAACATCACTTTAAAGGAGCGAGGACATGGCGTAATCGTCTGTGGTTCAAGGCCCAAGTCGTTTCCCACTTTACACTTTCAAAGAGCCAAACAAAAAATGTCAAATAAAAACACTTCAGCTGTTTAAATTTCCATTTCATTTTATTATTACTATCAGTTTCAGTGTTACACAACGCTCCTTCCGGCCCGCTAAAAGATGTATAGGAAGAATCCCACCTTTTTTACAATCGAAATAAGGATCAGCATACAGTCACTGGTATCCTTACACTGCTTTCTAACACAGCGATCCCTTCCATCATAACTTGCAGGTTTTTTCTCCTTTTTTGAACAGTCTGAAAGTGGTGATCGAAGGGATCGCTGTGTTAAGAAGTAGTCTACGGATGCCAGGGACTATTAGCTGATGCCTGTTTCGATTTAACAAGAGGTGGGATTCTCGATACGTGTCGATCAGGGGGCCTGAAGATGGTGCAATGTAACGTTGGAACTGGTAGCACAAATAAAATAAACTGGAAATTTAGATGGCTGAACGAGTTTGGATTTGACATTTTATATTGAACAGCCGAGGTCACGCCACCGTCTTCCATAATTATGAACGTACAGATACTTTCAAAGAGCGCTTGAGAAGCAAGACACTGATGCTGTGAACTACTTTAAGATATTACAGAAATAATTTCCAGACTAACTCTGACTGCCGTTTCATAGAATGCCAGCCATTGTTACGGGTTTTAAATATTTTTTTATTCAGAAAACTAGTCAACATTTAACTGTCATTCTAACTTTTTGTGAAACCTGAAACTTAGTTTTCTGGATTAAATAAATAAATCATTACTTTTTTTTCACGTTGTGTAATCTTTTGTGAGATACATTTTGCACACGACTATTTTGCACTTGCTCCACTCGTATGCAGTGTCTCTTTTACAGCCTTTCTTGTTTGCCTCTAACAAATAGATAAAGTGTTGTAAGGTTCAGAAACTGACGCAACATGAGAAAAGAATGCAACGTTTCAACCAACATTTCGCGAAATCAAAATAAGTAATACTCACATTAATTTCGACACAATTCGTCTTTCAGAAAGTCAGGATCTTCATCTGAGTCGTCGATATCATCATCATTGTGCCTGTCCACAAAATCTTGCTGCGACTCAGGCAAAGTTTTGTCGTCCGCAACACAACCTGAAGCCATGTGTTTCGTTTCTTTAGTCCTTCCAGCAGCTTGACTTCATACAACAAGCGGCCCTTCATAGAAATTACGTGTCCCTCACAACACAATGACGATCGACGAGACCCGTCAATATACGCGTTTTATATTTAAAAGCGGGAAAAATGTACCCCGTCACTTGTCAGGATCGGCAGTCTACCACGATTGGCAATCAGAGTGTTCACGACAGTAATTGTACTTATATTTAAATGTGTTATAGGATATGAGATGCCATCATCAATATTTTGAATGTCATTTTTCTTCTACACATTGCGTCATATTACAAAACCTTAATTTGATTTCATATGTCTTGATACTAGATGATCGTCTTTATTATGCGCATTCAGGAATCCACATAACTATCGGTTGAAATTTATACCATAGTAGCTGGTCGGTACGAGGCACATACGCCAATGAGTTGTCAGCACCCGTAGGCAACTACAAAACAGTTCCTCTCTAACATCCTCTAACGTCGCAGTAACTGCGATATTTACCCGTCTGCCCCTGAGGTAAGCGGGCGACTTTCTAGGCTCCGAACTGAGTGCAGCAATGTTATTTAATGTTAAGCACATGTCAAAATATTACTTTCCGTGGTGCCATTTTTGTTTGTTGCTAAATAGGAAAGCTACACGCTTAAGAAATTCCTAATGTTGTAGGCATATTTTGGATTGGACTATTAATGGTTGCATGCGTATTATTATAAAACACTGCTGAGATCCGAGGGACGCAAGAACACTTGATTGGAACCGCATCCAGCCCGCGGGCCGCAGTTTGACGAAAAAGAAACGTGGATGATAAGATGTTCAGACAAGAATAAAATAGACGCTAAGCAAATGTTTGAAGAATAGACGGGTACATCCATTAACTAACGTAGAAGTACTATATCAGATCTGGGAGGAAAGAACCTGAAGAGTCAATGTAAGTAAAAGAAGGGATGGATCGATGTAATACATCTCTAGGAATCAAGGAGAAGTTGATTTGGGAACGGAGAGTTTCGAGCAGTAGTGGGAGAGCAAAACTTGACAGTTGTAAGCAGGTCCGAGTGGATATACTAGCGTAGGCTCAAAACCTGAAATGTCTCTGTTAAATTTGTTTCATATTACTTAATTTGTACTTTCTGTGCGGCTGGTCCCGGCGGAGGTTCCAGCCCCCCTCCCCCCCCCCCCCCCCCCCCCGGGCATAGGTGTGTGTGTTTAGGATGATTTAGGTTAAGTAGTGTGTAAGCTTAGGGACTGATGACCTTAGCAGTTAAGTCCCGTAAGATTTCACACACATTTGAACATATTTTGTACTTTTAGCTGTCATTTGTAATTTAGTTTAGTACCTCGTATTTGTTCCCATTCAGTGGTACACAATTACATTGAAGTCTAAATTTTTCCTGTAAGCACCTAATCCTGTGTAATTACCTGCATTCGCGCTTCCAAATGTCCTTTCTCGCTTTGTATGAATAAGTGACTGAGTGTGTATGTTGAATTTCTCTTTTATACGGTAGAAATACAGCGTCTGGTAGTCTGATGTGGTAGCAACAATATAATCAATGTAGCTTTCTACCCTTTCGGTAGTCATTCGATGGTAGTTAAGTTCGTGGTGGAAAAGACACCTCTTGTCTCTTCCGGCTACCTGGGGGAAGTTCGTTGCAGCGAGAGCATGTTCTCGGCTCTCGGGAATGGACCTCTGATGAGTGAAGATGGTACTGTTAATAGCGACTAGGCGCTAGTGAATGTGTTAGTGTGTGATGGTGCGTAGCTCCTCCAACTGATGTACACATTTGATGTGCTAGTTCATTTTCAAGTCCGGTAGTCGAATGCTAATATTTTCCAGAGTTAAGTCACCAGTATATTTATTTGTATGTAGCAAGTCTTTATGAATCTCACTTCATGCAAGCAGAACATGTGGTGTAGAAGTCCGTTACTTCAGCACGGGTTTAAAATTCGGTTGTATGTGTGAACTTTTCTCGTGTGTATGTATTTTATTTCTTCTACTTTTCATTTCGTTTCAATTTTAAGATCCTGTAGCTTTTTTCATACCACGTGGTGGTGATTTCAGAACGTGTAATTTCAGTACCTTCTTGAATAAGTTTTATTCTTAATTTCGCGTGCTATTTTATTGCTGTTTGTGTTTATATGGTTTACATTTTTGTTCCTAAGGTTTTCACAAGTCTTAATAATTTTGTTTTGTTCATGAATACTCACGGCATTTGCGGGCCTTTCACGCCAGCGTAGCTTAATTTGATGCGCAAGATGATGCAGATAAATTTCTTTGTCAGAAAGTGTTCCATAGTATGTTTATTCACAATAATTCAATTAATAGGGCCAGGGATGAACCTCTGAGCCTCTGATTTACTGTGATGGGCAAAATTCTTTTTATGTCTATTCTTGTTTGTAAATCGTGATGTTTGCGTGAACTATACTCATACACGCGTAGGATTTCCTTTTCATTTATGACCACAAGCTACCGCAATACTCAATATAATAGTAGTATAAGTGAGTTAACTAATTACATAACGGGCAACGACAGATCATAGTTACTTTGTGAATTTTTAATATGATTTATTTTAATAAACGATGTTAAACTGTGATGACTGTGTCCCGAACAAACCCCTCCTCTTTTGTAGGATTGTTTTTGATACATGCCACCTGGCTTTTCTAAAGGACAAAAGGCAGGCCTCATATTTGTTGACTTTTGTCTGATTATCTTATTCTTTTTGGTGGCTTAAGCTCTTATTTATTCTGAATTACTTTATTTAACGTTTATACTTAAAGATATAAGATGAGCATCAACAAAAGCAAAACGAGGATAATGGAATGTAGTCGAATTAAGTCGGGTGATGCAGAGGGTATTAGATTAGGAAATAAGACACTTAAAGTAGTAAAGGAGTTTTGCTATTTGGGGAGCAAAATAACTGCTGATGGTCGAAGTTGAGAGGATATAAAATGTAGACTGACAATGGCAAGGAAAGCGTTTCTGAAGAAGAGAGATTTGTTAACATCAAGTATAGATTTAAGTGTCAGGAAGTCGTTTCTGACAGTATTTGTATGGAGTGTAGCCATGTATGGAAGTGAAACATGGACGACAAATATTTTAGAAAAGAAGAGAACAGAAACTTACGAAATGTGGTGCTACAGAATAATGCTGAAAATTACATGGGTAGATCACATAACTAATGAGGAGGTAGTGAATAGAATTGGGGTGAAGAGGAGTTTGTGGCACAACTTGACTAAAAGAAGGGACCGGTTGGTAGTATAAAGGCACATTTCCATGCCGGGCGTGAGTTTCCTCGGAAACGCGAAATATTAATTAAATAAATAATCAGTGACAAATAAATAAAGCCTATGGCACACAACTGCAGCGCTGTGTCACTGATAAAACAAAGGCACAATTACGTTACTCTTATGTTTGATTAAGAAAGAGAGAGCTCAGGTTGAAGTGGTGCGAGAAGCACGTTTTTTTTTTATTGTCTGGCACACCGCCATATTTCATGTTATAGAAGAATACTGCGAGTTGCAACCACGCTAGGCACTCGATTCTGTAAAGAATTTATATTTATAAAAGTAAGTAGGATTATGAACTGTAGGCTTATTCATTGAATATATCTGATTTAACTAACTGTGTAACTTTTTTATGTTTAGTAGACAATCACCTCTGTACGACGTATTGGCATGGCTGGCAAATTATTGTAATATTGAGATTTAGATTATGAGTCCGCACCTACCGCAGCAGTCTTTGGAAACGATTTAATTACGAAGTCCGATTATTCAGTTTTATTTCACGGTCAACTACGAGTAACATTGCCTTTACGAAAAAGCCATTGTCAAGCGTCTGATAACGAATAATCAAACGTCCACGTTCCAGATGAGCGAACACAATTGCAATCACAATCACCGTCATACAGATAGAATAGTTAACATATTTAAAAAATAACAACAACATATTTTTTTATTTATTTATTTTATATTGGCGACTGCGTGTCGGACTTGTTATTTTGTCATTTGTTACATTGTTCTCTTTGTTTCATGTAAAAAATAAACTTTCTGGACCTGGACGTCAATGTATGAGAGATAACAAAATCTGAAGATATTTTCCAATTCTGAAATTTTGCGGGAAGACGCAATGAAACTTCCAGCAAAATAAGGTAAGACGCAGCATCTTTGCATTGGTAGGCTTGACCAGACGTATAATTCAGTGTATTAGCTTTTCAGTAAATTCTGTAGTGTTTCTTTTCTGCATAACAGTTTCAGTGATAAATTTCATTCTCAGTACTTTTCCCTAAACAATAACGTATGCAACAATACCAATACACGAGTGTACAATATGGCCGACTTCTGTACGATATCATGTAACATGGCCAGCAGCCATTACCAATAATCTCAAATTCAGTTTATATTTTTAAATTAACAGACAGCCATTGTTGCTACGAGCGATTCATGCTCAACTACATTTTATTTTAAAATCAGTGTCAAAAATTTTCTTGAAACATATATCACGTGTGGCATGGTAATAACTAGAAAACAATACACAAAAATGGAACAGCAAGGACGTACTATTCAGACGCAATCCGACTCGGACGTGAGACAAGTGTTAGAAAATGACTTTACGACAGCAACTGGTAGTGACGATTCATCAAATATTGACGCAAGTGTTGACGAAAATTTTGACGATAGGCCGTCCACTACAAAAATTTCAAAATCTCAATCAGAGCCCATGTTAATGCATGACGTCACGTCTAATGACGCGGCGGGGGCAGAGACCTTGCAAACGGTAAACATTGCCGACATGTTACAAATGCTAATGAAACAAAACGCCGAAAACATGGCAACCTTAAAGGCACAATTAGAGACACAAAATGAACAGTTAAAAACACAAAATGACGAAATCAAATCTGATCTCATAGCAATCAAGATAGGTAATGACACTTTATGTAAGCGTGTGGAACTTATAGACGCCACACTGACCAAACAGATGACCGAACTCAGTACTAAATTTTCCCAGCTCAATACGAGACAAGAAAAGACAACAACTGACGTAGCACTTTTACAGACACAAGTAAAAAACCTTAATGTCACGTGTGAAGTTCTTACTGAACAAATTCAAACATATCCTTCAGTACATGACAATCTTGAAAAACGAATTACTGACGTACAGAATAAATTTGACAATGTTGAACAACACCTGACTGACATCTTACAATCAGATGCCACAGCTCATTTTCAAAATATTAATAAAGAATTTCATGACTGGGATGAGAACAAAGACAAACATTTTGATAGATGCTTATGTGAAAATTTACCAACAATTGTGCACGACTCCGTAGCGCAATACATTACTAATAACAAACAGCTGATCAGTGACGCAGTACAATCCGTCACTGCACCCATGAGACAATTCACCGATCAACTACAGTCTGAATGTAACGAAAATATCAGTCAAAATGTACAGTTCAGAAACCAATATACATTCGAGTATGATACACACATTCCGCACACGACAAATACACAAGAACAAAACACACCACGACTACAACACATACCACGATGTGGAAACACAAACACAAGCTATTATCATGGTAAACCACAGCAACATTATCGTAATTACTCGCCAGCTGAACATACCAGTAATTACAGTGGAATAAATCCATATCACAATGCGAAGGAAGATGAAAGCTTAATGAAACACAGGCAATTTCAGATTTTTATCCCAGAAAAACGAACCATTCATCCGGTGATTTTTCTTAAATCTTTTAGTAACGCATTTCCACGCACTTGGAGTGACCGGAAAAAGATTTCATATATTGTCGGTTACATCCAAGGCGATGCAGCTGTCTGGGCATACAGTCAAGCTGTCGTATGTACCACGTACAGTGAGTTTGAGCGTGCTTTTCTGAACAAATTCTGGTCGCAATCCGTCCAGGAGCGACTCAGAAGACAAATTTTAGAACCTGAAACTTTTAACAGTAAAAATGGTAACTTACGCAGATATTTTGAAAAATACTTGAACATGGGACATTTTTTAGACGAACCAGTCGCAACGCGTGATATACTCCGAGCGTTGAAGGCCAAATTGCCTTTCAACATTAAGGAAAAACTTCTACATATCCCGGATGACGATTCAGATTATTTTTTAACAGCTTTAGATTCGGTTGACATGTTACTTGAAGATCAGCGCTTCGCGCGGCAAAACAGCAGCCACAATGTTTACACTAGTGGTATGCAAAACATGCAGGCTTCCCAACACAATTCTGGCGCGCCCACAGTTGGATACGCGGTACAACAAAAACAGCAATCTCACATGCCGTCTCAGTACGGAAATCAAAATCAACACGCGTATTCCAATACAAACAATAGTTACAACAGTAATAACGTTTCATGCGGCAATCCATACAAAAGGCACCGCGGTAATAACTACAACGGTAACAACGGATACAAGGGTAATAACAAAAACACAAACAGAAATAGAAATAATAATAACTACGAGCCAAGACAGCATCAAGGTTGGACTCGTAACGATCAGTACTTTCATTCAAACTCTGCTTTACCACAGCAGCCACCAGGACAAAATTGGAGCATACCTTACGACCGACAGGTAAGTTATAATGCGCAACAGCAACAACAACCGCAAAAGTTTGGAAATCATAATAGGCAATATCCGAATGTGAATATAATAGAAATGACACCTGATGCACAACCTCAATCTGTGTCAGTACCTAGTACAAATGATAATCCAACAAACTAGAAACAGTCACTACTTTGCCCCAGGTCGTGGCTGAAGAATTCTTGGGGGGCGACTTCAATGTTAATCAGTTATTTGACACCACACTTGAACAACAGAATAATGATATGGCGAGTAATTCTAAACAAAAACTACGTTTTATTTATAAGATACAACCACGATAACAATATATCAGATGAACTTTTACAAGACAGTACACAATGTCGTTTAAACACAAATGAAATTGTTTTAGTATCTACTACTGGTGTAGTAGGTGGGATTCCAACTACTATTATCCTAGATACAGGTGCAGCTGTAAGCGTTTTGCCTTTTAATTTCTATAAAAAGATGTGTGAATTGGAACCTGTGCCTGAGTTTCCTGCCCAAAACTGTAAAATAACTACTGCACTAGGTAATAAGTCATGTAGGGTTACGAAGCAAGTTTTTGTAAACGTTAAAATAGGTAATGGAACCGTACAATGGCCATTCCTGGTTGTACAAAACCTTGTGACAAATTGCGTATTAGGAATAGATATTATGAGCGAGAAGGACTGCATTATAGACTTCTCCAAAGGTAAATGTATTTTAAATGATAAAAGCAGTGTAATTATTATTGATTTGGACAGGAGAACTCTAAAGCATGACAGACACTGTACAGGGTACAAGGTTCAGTTAGTACTTGACAAAGACATTCAAGACATGCAAACACACTCATCTGACACAGAGCTAATGGACTTTAAAACATTGCTTGATCATAAGATAAGTGAAGCTACAGCTCTCAGTGTACATGAACGTATAAAACTACAGGAAGTGTTATCCAAATATTTACAAGTTTTTACCAAACGATTAGGTGTTATCAACACGTATGTGTACAAGATTGAAGTTAAGCCTCACAAGATCTTCTACCATAAGACATATAACGTACCGTTATCTCAACGACCTGCTGTGTGGCAAGAATTAAAACAAATGTTAGACTGGAAGGTCATTGAACCATCCACCTCACCTTATTGTAGTCCTCTACTTGTTGTCAAAAAATCAAATGGAAGCATTAGGTTAGTGTTAGACACACGAGCTATTAATGAAATAATTTTACCGGTTCACACAAAACCTGAAAATTTAGAAGAGCAATTACAGAAATTTCTAGATGCAAAATATTTTTCCACAATAGATCTCGCTAATTCGTTTTGGCAGGTGGGTATCACTCCTGATTCTCGGAAATATACTGCATTTATGTTCGGGGGGCGAACCTATCAGTTTTGTGTTCTACCCTTCGGACTGAATGTCAGCTCTGGGGTATTCATTACAGCCCTGGATACCGTGCTTGGCGACGATTTAGTTGAGACAGTCACACACTATGTAGATGATATACTGATAGCTACACAATCTTGGAATGAACACGTTGACACACTTCAAAGAATTTTAGAAAAATTTGCACAAGCTGGAGTCACAGCCAACCTAAGAAAATCAAAATTTGGTTGCAGTGAGATAAAGTATTTAGGACATATCATTAATTCACAGGGCATACGTCCGGATCCCAGTAAATTAGATGCTATCAGAAACTTTCCTAGCCCTCGAACTAAAAAGCAGTTAAAATCATTCCTTGGGCTATGTTCATTTTTCAGACGTTTTTTGCCACAACCACTTTTGAACAGTAAACATCTGCTAAATCTACTCAGAAAGAATCAAGTTTGTATCTGGTCGGAACAGTGCCAGAATGTCTTTAATACAATTAAACATGCTTTAGTGAATGCTAACATTCTGAGCCATCCAGATTTCAATTTAGATTTTTGTATGACTTGTGACGCTTCACGTACTGGCTTGGGCTGTTGCTTATTTCAAGTTGTAAAGAATAAAGAGGAGGAACAGATAAGAGTTATTGGGTTTGCGAGTCGCACTCTAACTGAATGTGAGCGTACATACTCCACTACTGAGTTAGAAACACTTTCCATAGTATGGGCATTCAAGAAATTCAATTATTATTTATTTGGAAAACATACGGTAATTTACACCGATCACCAGGCCCTGACATTTTTGTTAACTTGTAAACTTGTACATCCTAGACTATCACTATGGGCAGTTACACTTCAGAACTACTCTTTTGAAAATAAGTACATAAGAGGTAAGGACAACACCATTGCAGACACTTTGTCTAGACTTCCACAAGGTATGAATGATACCAACAGTGACTTAGAAAATATAAATGACTACAGGATTCTCTTAATGCAAGACAAGCAGTATCACCAATATTATATTGATATGTGCAGAAACATGGCTGAATTACAAAAATCTGATCCTCACTGGTATAAGATAATAACATTACTGGTAGAAAAACACAATCATCCTTTGACTAAGTATTACAAGTTACACAATGATGTGTTATTTTACCGCCGACATCCAAATGCTACTAACTGGTGTGTATGCATTCCCAAAGAGTCTGAACGTAATCTAATTTGGCACACACACTTAGTTTGGGCTCCTTATGGGACGAAAAAGTGTTTGGCAAAGCTCAGTACATACTGTTATTTTAGCAATATGAGAAGAAAAATTTACAGGGAACTAAAAACATGTGTCATATGTCAAAAATCAAAACCTCAGAAATTATCCACAAAAACAGATTTACATTCTATTTTACCTAGTAAACCCCTGGAAATTCTGTGTACTGACATCAGTGGACCGCATCCAGCAAGCTCTGGAGGCGTCAAATATATCTTAGCTTTTTACGATATATTTTCTAAACATGTAAAACTTTATGCTTTAAAATCCGCCACTGCAAATGCTATAATACGAAGATTCTCAAGTGATTACCTGACGCACGTGGGAAAACCTAAAGCAATTCTATCAGATAATGCAGCATACTACTCTGGGTACAAATGGAGAAATTTCTTGAAGGACAATAACATTAAAAGTATATTTATTTCGATGTTTAGTCCACAATGTAACGCGACTGAGAGACTTTTCCGAGAATTAAATCGATTCATGAGGACCTATATTTCATCAAAACATACTAATTGGGTGTCCTACCTAAGTCTTTTCGAAGACGTACACAATAACTTAAATATTTACGATACGAATTACACACCTAACGAGATCATGTTCAATTGCAAACAGAACGATCAGTGGATAGAACCATTACCTAAGTTGTCAGACAAGGAAATCACACCTGAACAGAAAATAAAAGAAGTATTGACTACATTGACACATCACGCACAAATACGAAACAAACATCACAGAAACATAATAAAAAGAAAACAAAAATTCGAGGTAGGAATGCTTGTACTACTTCGTACTCATCATAAATCTGTAGCACTCAAACGACGCAACGCTAAGTGGCGACTGCTATATGAAGGACCTTATATAATTGTTAACATACCGCATCCTGGTGCGTATCTGTTACAACATCCTAGAACTAACAAAATTATTGGGCTATACGCACACCGAGATCTTAGAGCATTTCATGCTGAATAATGTCAAAGTCATACCCATCAAAATATTGCTAAGCAACTCGAAAAACTCTGTTGTTACAACACAGATAATAAGTAGTATAGAAATTTTCATTTCAGCGGTTCCAGTGACGCAGTTGAAGACAGAAGAACTCTTCTCTCAGCGCGCGCCTCCACCTGAAAGACGGAATATTAAAGTAAAATTTATGATTACGTAGCAGTGGATGACATATTAATTTTTCACGGAACATTTGTTACTGAAGGTACCACTGACTTGGTGTGACACCTGACGAACTGACAGACGTCATCTGTGAAGCGATCTTTTACTTTGAGAAATAGATTGAACACACATCTCTCAACACGAAAAGCATCTATCAGTAGTCAAGGCCACACAGACACTATACACACACGCACAAAACGCGAGAAATCGAACATTTTCTCTCTCTTACTATTTTGAATATTTATTGAGTAGTGAAAACGCCTGGTCTTGCCTACTGATGTAATGAATGTTGTGTCTAACCTATCTTAATTTCAGATGACAACACAAAAAAAAACATCGATAATATCCCAGCAAAACCGATAAAGAGGATGTAAATATCTGCAATTCATGAAATCAAATGTGACACAATGTAATAACCTATAGCGATGTAATGATGATGTAAACATGTTTATGTGCCACTATATTATGTTTATGCTAAGAAAATATGTGACGTGTGTATGTATAATTACTTATTTTTTTAACTGATGTATAGTGTAACTGTCACTATGTAAAAATTTGAACGAAACGAGTGCCAAAAAAGGACATTACATAGTGAACCACTGTTCACGGACATTAACAAACATTACTAACTCTGCAACTACGCGGAAACCTATGTGAAAGAAACTGTTAATGCCATTCATTATGCAGCGTATCTATGTAAACGCGATGAACGATTTCCTTGAGTAATAACTACGAACATTTAGGTGAGCTATATTCAGCAAAAAACTGAAAATGTGAAGTGCATAATTCGTGCATCGTCTAGTGACATTACTACAGTACCCAACTTCAAGATGTTAACTGGATTAAATGGACACAAAGTGCCTATCCAGAAAACAACACGACGGGTGGAAGAATATTGGTTGGAACTTCAGGGAATGAAATGTTCTCGAAATGTGACGGACACTCTTACCTGGACTGTCCAAGGATCGACGCCAGCTATGTACCGTCCGAGGTTCTGCAACCAAGCTTCCACGGAATGTAAAAAACGAACTGCACGTGGACCAATTACTCGACGGGTCACGTCTGATCTGTAATAAGCAATGCTTTTAGTCACAACGAACTGCATCACTACGACTATAATGGAAATGAGAAATGGACACGCTTATGTATTAATCACGTTGTTATACAACGATGTTACTGTGATCAAAAAACTTTACCACGACGCTACTAACCTGTAAAAAATTATTGTGCAGCGGGTGAATATGAACTGTAATAACGACACGATGTGTATAGGTCAACGCACCTGAAAAATACGGACATTTTTCTTTGAAGTATTTCAAAACAATACTATGTAACTAAGAACATTCAACAATCTAAGTTGTATTGTGTTATAACAAATATTGTAAATTTAAAACTAAGTTACCTGTCATAGAATGTAGTCTTCATATGTAATCTTGGTTGAATATTTTCTTTGTGCAACGACTGAAAAACGCGCGCACACGAACAATATGAACTGCAATACTGTGCCGCGTGATCTAACTGTACGATATAACGGCAGTGCCGCAGTTACACAGACGCTTCTGCGCATGCGCGCACTCTATCTGCCATCATTAGAACTTTTACCGCGCACCCGCGTCATTCAAATTTTGTATATAATGTGTATAATGTGTAATGTAAGTCATGTAAATAGTTGTAGATAACTTAGATTTTCATGTGCCTTTAGGTGAATTGCTCGCCTGCAGGTGTGTCCTTTCGCCTCGCAATTCAGGGGGCAATATAAAGGCACATTTGCATGCCGAGCGTGAGTTTCCTCGGAAACGCGAAATATTAATTAAATAAATAATCAGTGACAAATAAATAAAGCCTATGGCACACAACTGCAGCGCTGTGTCGCTGATAAAACAAAAGCACAATTACGTTACTCTTATGTTTGATTAAGAAAGAGAGCTCAGGTTGAAGTGGTGCGAGAAGCACATATTTTTTTTATTGTCTGGCACACCGCCATATTTCATGTTATAGAAGAATACTGCGAGTTGCAATCACACTAGGCACTCGATTCTGTAAAGAATTTATATTTATAAAAGTAAGTATGATTATGAACTGTAGGCTTATTCATTGAATATATCTGCTTTAACTAACTGTGTAACTTTTTTATGTTTAGTAGACAATCACCTCTGTACGACGTATTGGCATGGCTGGCAAATTATTGTAATATTGAGATTTAGATTATGAGTCCGCACCTACCGCAGCAGTCTTTGGAAACGATTTAATTACGAAGTCCGATTATTCAGTTTTATTTCACGGTCAACTACGAGTAACATTGCCTTTACGAAAAAGCCATTGTCAAGCGTCTGATACTGAATAATTAAACGTCCACGTTCCAGATAAGCAAATCCAATTGCAATCACAATCACCATCATACAGATAGAATAATTAACATATTTAAAAAATAACAACAATATATTTTTATTTATTTATTTTATTTATTTTATATTGGCGACTGCGTGTCGGACTTGTTATTTTGTCATTTGTTACATTGTTCTCTTTGTTTCATGTAAAAAATCAACTTTCTGGACCTGGACGTCAATGTATGAGAGATAACAAAATCTGAAGATATTTTCCAATTCTGAAATTTTGCGGGAAGACGCAATGAAACTTCCAGCAAAATAAGGTAAGACGCAGCATCTTTGCATTGGTAGGCTTGACCAGACGTATAATTCAGTGTATTAGCTTTTCAGTAAATTCTGTAGTGTTTCTTTTCTGCATAACAGTTTCAGTGATAAATTTCATTCTCAGTACTTTTCCCTAAACAATAACGTATGCAACAATACCAATACACGAGAGTACAATATGGCCGACTTCTGTACGATATCATGTAACATGGCCAGCAGCCATTACCAATAATCTCAAATTCAGTTTATATTTTTAAATTAACAGACAGCCATTGTTGCTATGAGCGATTCATGCTCAACTACATTTTATTTTAAAATCAGTGTCAAAAATTTTCTTGAAACATATATCACGTGTGGCATGGTAATAACTAGAAAACAATACGCAGAAATGGAACAGCAAGGACGTACTATTCAGACGCAATCCGACACGGACGTGAGACAAGTGTTAGAAAATGACTTTACGACAGCAACCGGTAGTGACGATTCATCAAACATTGACGCAAGTGTTGACGAAAATTTTGACAATAGGCCGTACACTACAAAAATTTCAAAATCTCAATCAGAGCCCATGTTAATGCATGACGTCACGTCTAATGACGCGGCGGGGGCAGAGACCTTGCAAACGGTAAACATTGCCGACATGTTACAAATGCTAATGAAACAGAACGCGGAAAACATGGCAACCTTAAAGACACAGTTAAAGACACAAAATGACGAAATTAAATCTGATCTCATAGAAATCAAGGCATGTAATGAGACTTTGTGTAAACGTCTGGAACTTATAGACGCCACACTGACCAAACAGATGACCGAACTCAGTACTAAATTTTCCCAGCTCAATACGAGACAAGAAAAGACTACAACTGACGTAGCACTTTTACAGACACAAGTAAAAAACCTAAATGTCACGTGTGAAGTTCTTACTGAACAAATTCAAACATATCCTTCAGTACATGACAATCTTGAAAAACGAATTACTGACGTACAGAATAAATTTGACAATGTTGAACAACACCTGACTGACATCTTACAATCAGATGCCACAGCTCATTTTCAAAATATTAATAAAGAATTTCATGATTGGGTTGAGAACAAAGACAAACATTTTGATAGATGCTTACGTGAAAATTTACCAACAATTGTGCACGACTCCGTAGCGCAATACATTACTAATAACAAACAGCTGATCAGTGACGCAGTACAATCCGTCACTGCACCCATGAGACAATTCACCGATCAACTACAGTCTGAATGTAACGAAAATATCAGTCAAAATGTACAGTTCAGAAACCAATATACATTCGAGTATGATACACACATTCCGCACACGACAAATACACAAGAACAAAACACACCACGACTACAACACATACCACGATGTGGAAACACAAACACAAGCTATTATCATGGTAAACCACAGCAACATTATCGTAATTACTCGCCAGCTGAACATACCAGTAATTACAGTGGAATAAATCCATATCACAATGCGAAGGAAGATGAAAGCTTAATGAACCACAGGCAATTTCAGATTTTTATCCCAGAAAAACGAACCATTCATCCAGTGATTTTTCTTAAATCTTTTAGTAACGCATTTCCACGCACTTGGAGTGACCGGAAAAAGATTTCATATATTGTCGGTTACATCCAAGGCGATGCAGCTGTCTGGGCATACAGTCAAGCTGACGTATGTACCACGTACAGTGAGTTTGAGCGTGCTTTTCTGAACAAATTCTAGTCGCAATCCGTCCAGGAGCGACTCAGAAGACAAATTTTAGAACCTGAAACTTTTAACAGTAAAAATGGTAACTTACGCAGATATTTTGAAAAATACTTGAACATGGGACATTTTTTAGACGAACCAGTCGCAACGCGTGATATACTCCGAGCGTTGAAGGCCAAATTGCCTTTCAACATTAAGGAAAAACTTCTACATATCCCGGATGACGATTCAGATTATTTTTTAACAGCTTTAGATTCGGTTGACATGTTACTTGAAGATCAGCGCTTCGCGCGGCAAAACAGCAGCCACAATGTTTACACTAGTGGTATGCAAAACATGCAGGCTTGCCAACACAATTCTGGCGCGCCCACAGTTGGATACGCGGTACAGCAAAAACAGCAAACTCACATGCCGTCTCAGTACGGAAATCAAAATCAACACGCGTATTCCAATGCAAACAATAGTTACAACAGTAATAACATTTCATGCGGCAATCCATACAAAAGGCACCGCGGTAATAACTACAACGGTAACAATGGATACAAAGGTAATAACAAAAACACAAACAGAAATAGAAATAATAATAACTACGAGCCAAGACAGCATCAAGGTTGGACTCGTAACGATCAG
Organism: Schistocerca americana; assembly: GCF_021461395.2. Lineage (NCBI taxonomy): Eukaryota > Metazoa > Arthropoda > Insecta > Orthoptera > Acrididae > Schistocerca > Schistocerca americana. The sequence continues at coordinate 429,457,426 of NC_060121.1, read as the reverse complement.
TACTTTCATTCAAACTCTGCTTTACCACAGCAGCCACCAGGTCAAAATTGGAGCATACCTTACGACCGACAGGTAAGTTATAATGCGCAACAGCAACAACAACCGCAAAAGTTTGGAGATCATAATAGGCAATATCCGAATGTGAATATAATAGAAATGACACCTGATGCACAACCTCAATCTGTGTCAGTACCTAGTACAAATGATAATCCAACAAACTAGAAACAGTCACTACTTTGCCCCAGGTCGTGGCTGAAGAACTCTTGGGGGGGCGACTTCAATGTTAATCAGTTATTTGACACCACACTTGAACAACAGAATAATGATATGGCGAGTAATTCTAAACAAAAACTACCTGTTTTATTTATAAGATACAACCACAATAACAATCTATCAGATGAACTTTTACAAGACAGTACACAATGTCGTTTAAACACAAATGAAATTGTTTTAGCATCTACTACTGGTGTAGTAGGTGGGATTCCAACTACTATTATCCTAGATACAGGTGCAGCTGTGAGCGTTTTGTCTTTTAATTTCTATAAAAAGATGTGTGAATTGGAACCTGTGCCTGAGTTTCCTGCCCAAAACTGTAAAATAACTACTGCACTAGGTAATAAGTCATGTAGGGTTACGAAGCAAGTTTTTGTAAACGTTAAAATAGGTAATGGAACCGTACAATGGCCATTCCTGGTTGTACAAAACCTTGCGACAAATTGTATATTAGGAATAGATATTATGAGCGAGAAGGACTGCATTATAGACTTCTCCAGAGGTAAATGTATTTTAAATGATAAAGGCAGTGTAATTATTATTGATTTGGACAGGAGAACTCTAAAGCATGACAAACACTGTACAGGGTACAAGGTTCAGTTAGTACTTGACAATGACATTCAAGACATGCAAACACACTCATCTGACACAGAGCTAATGGACTTGAAAACATTGCTTGATCATATGATAAGTGAAGCTACAGCTCTCAGTGTACATGAACGTATAAAACTACAGGAAGTGTTATCCAAATATTTACAAGTTTTTACCAAACGATTAGGTGTTATCAACACGTATGTGTACAAGATTGAAGTTAAGCCTCACAAGATCTTCTACCATAAGACATATAACGTACCGTTATCTCAACGACCTGCTGTGTGGCAAGAATTAAAACAAATGTTAGACTGGAAGGACATTGAGCCATCCACCTCACCTTATTGTAGTCCTCTACTTGTTGTCAAAACATCAAATGGAAGCATTAGGTTAGTGTTAGACGCACGAGCTATTAATGAAATAATTTTACCGGTTCACACAAAACCTGAAAATTTAGAAGAGCAATTACAGAAATTTCTAGATGCAAAATATTTTTCCACAATAGATCTCGCTAATTCGTTTTGGCAGGTGGGTATCACTCCTGATTCTCGGAAATATACTGCATTTATGTTCGGGGGGCGAACCTATCAGTTTTGTGTTCTACCCTTCGGACTGAATGTCAGCTCTGGGGTATTCATTACAGCCCTGGATACCGTGCTTGGCGACGATTTAGTTGAGACAGTCACACACTATGTAGATGATATACTGATAGCTACACAATCTTGGAATGAACACGTTGACACACTTCAAAGAATTTTAGAAAAATTTGCACAAGCTGGAGTCACAGCCAACCTAAGAAAATCAAAATTTGGTTGCAGTGAGATAAAGTATTTAGGACATATCATTAATTCACAGGGCATACGTCCGGATCCCAGTAAATTAGATGCTATCAGAAACTTTCCTAGCCCTCGAACTAAAAAGCAGTTAAAATCATTCCTTGGGCTATGTTCATTTTTCAGACATTTTTTGCCACAACCACTTTTGAACAGTAAACATCTGCTAAATCTTCTCAGAAAGAATCAAGGTTGGATCTGGTCGGAACAGTGCCAGAATGACTATAATACAATTAAACATGCTTTAGTGAATGCTAACATATTGAGCCATCCAGATTTCAATTTAGATTTTTTGTATGACTTGTGACGCTTCACGTTCTGGCTTGGGCTGTTGCTTATTTCAAGTTGTAAAGAATAAAGAGGAGGAACAGATAAGAATTATTGGGTTTGCGAGTCGCACTCTAACTGAATGTGAGCGTACATACTCCACTACTGAGTTAGAAACACTTTCCATAGTATGGGCATTCAAGAAATTCAATTATTATTTATTTGGAAAACATACGGTAATTTACACCGATCACCAGGCCCTAACATTTTTGTTAACTTGTAAACTTGTACATCCTAGACTATCACGATGGGCAGTTACACTTCAGAACTACTCTTTTGAAAATAGGTACATAAGAGGTAAGGACAACACCATTGCAGACACTTTGTCTAGACTTCCACAAGGTATGAATGATACCAACAGTGACTTAGAAAATATAAATGACTACAGGATTCTCTTAATGCAAGACAAGCAGTATCACCAATATTATATTGATATGTGCAGAAACATGGCTGAATTACAAAAATCTGATCCTCACTGGTATAAGATAATAACATTACTGGTAGAAAAACACAATCATCCTTTGACTAAGTATTACAAGTTACACAATGATGTGTTATTTTACCGCCGACATCTAAATGCTACTAACTGGTGTGTATGCATTCCCAAAGAGTCTGAACGTAATCTAATTTGGCACACACACTTAGTTTGGGCTCCTTATGGGACGAAAAAGTGTTTGGCAAAGCTCAGTACATACTGTTATTTTAGCAATATGAGAAGAAAAATTTACAGGGAACTAAAAACATGTGTCATATGTCAAAAATCAAAACCTCAGAAATTATCCACAAAAACAGATTTACATTCTATTTTACCTAGTAAACCCCTGGAAATTCTGTGTACTGACATCAGTGGACCGCATCCAGCAAGCGCTGGAGGCGTCAAATATATCTTAGCTTTTTACGATATATTTTCTAAACATGTAAAACTTTATGCTTTAAAATCCGCCACTGCAAATGCTATAATACGAAGATTCTCAAGTGATTACCTGACGCACGTGGGAAAACCTAAAGCAATTCTATCAGATAATGCAGCATACTACTCTGGGTACAAATGGAGAAATTTCTTGAAGGACAATAACATTAAAAGTATATTTATTTCGAGGTTTAGTCCACAATGTAACGCGACTGAGAGACTTTTCCGAGAATTAAATCGATTCATGAGGACCTATATTTCATCAAAACATACTAATTGGGTGTCCTACCTAAGTCTTTTCGAAGACGTACACAATAACTTAAATATTTACGATACGAATTACACACCTAACGAGATCATGTTCAATTGCAAACAGAACGATCAGTGGATAGAACCATTACCTAAGTTGTCAGACAAGGAAATCACACCTGAACAGAAAATAAAAGAAGTATTGACTACATTGACACATCACGCACAAATACGAAACAAAAATCACAGAAACATAATAAAAAGAAAACAAAAATTCGAGGTAGGAATGCTTGTACTACTTCGTACTCATCATAAATCTGTAGCGCTCAAACGACGCAACGCTAAGTGGCGTCTGCTATATGAAAGACCTTATATAATTGTTAACATACCGCATCCTGGTGCGTATCTGCTACAACATCCTAGAACTAACAAAATTATTGGGCTATACGCACACCGAGATCTTAGAGCATTTCATGCTAAATAATGTCAAAGTCATACCCATGAAAACATTGCTAAGCAACTCGCAAAACTCTGTTTGCTACAACACAGATAATAAGTAGTATAGAAAATTTTCATTTCAGCGGTTCCAGTGACGCAGTTGAAGACAGAAGAACTTTATTTTCAACGCCGCGGCACCACCTGAAAGACTGAATATTAAAGTAAAATTTATGATTACGTAGCAGTGGATGACATATTAATTTTTCACGGAACATTTGTTACTGAAGGTACCACTGACTTGGTGTGACACCTGACGAACTGACAGACGTCATCTGTGAAGCGATCTTTTACTTTGAGAAATAGATTAGACGCACATCTCTCAACACGAAAAGCATCTATCAGTAGTCAAGACCACACAGACACTCTACACACACGCACAAAACGCGAGGAATCGAACATTTTCTCTCTCTTACTATTTTGAATATTTATTGAGTAGTGAAAACGCCTGGTCTTGCCTACTGATGTAATGAATGTTGTGTCTAACCTATCTTAATTTCAGATGACATCACAAAAAACATCGATAAAATCCCAGCAAAACCGTTAAAGAGGACGTAAATATCTGCAATCCATGTAATCAAATGTGACACAATGTAATAATTTATAGCTATGTAATAATGATGTAAACATGTTTATGTGTAACTATATTATGTTTATGCTAAGAAAATATGTGACGTGTGTATGTATAATTACTTATTTTTTTAACTGATGTATAGTGTAACTGTTACTATGTAAAAATTTGAACAAAACGAGTGCCAAAAAGACATTGCATTGTGAACCACTGATCACGGACATTAACGTACATTACTAAGTCTGCAACTATGCAGAAACCTATGTGAAAGAAACTGTTAATGACATTCATCATGCATCGTACCTTTGTAAACGCGATGAACGATTTCCTTGATTAATAACTACGAACATTTAGGTGAGCTATATTCAGCAAAAAACTGAAAATGTGAAGTGCATAATTCGTGCATCGTCTAGTGACATTACTACAGTACCCAACTTCAAGATGTTAACTGGATTAAATGGACACAAAGTGCCTGTCCAGAAAACAACACGATGGGTGGAAGAATTTTGGTTGGAACTTCAGGGAATGAAATGTTCTCTAAATGTGACGGACACTCTTACCTGGACTGTCCAAGGATCGACGCCAGCTATGTACCGTCCGAGGTTCTGCAACCAAGCTTCCACGGAATGTAAAAAACGAACTGCACGTGGACCAATTACTCGACGGGTCACGTCTGATCTGTAATAAGCAATGCTTTTAGTCACAACGAACTGCATCACTACGACTATAATGGAAATGAGAAATGGACATGCTTATGTATTAATCACGTTGTTATACAACGATATTACTGTGATCAAAAAACTTTACCACGACGATACTAACCTGTAAAAAATTTTTGTGCAGCGGATGAATATGAACTGTAATAACGACGCGATGTGTATAGGTCAACGCACCTGAAAAATACGGACATTTTTCTTTGAAGTATTTCAAAACAATACTATGTAACTAAGAACATTCAACAATCTAAGTTGTATTGTGTTATAACAAATATTGTAAATTTAAAACTAAGTTACCTGTCATAGAATGTAGTCTTCATATGTAATCTTGGTTGAATATTTTCTTTGTGCAACGACTGAAAAACGCGCGCACACGAACAATATGATCTGCAATACTGTGCCGCGTGATCTAACTGTACGATATAACGGCAGTGCCGCAGTTACACAGACGCTTCTGCGCATGCGCGCACTCTATCTGCCAACATAAGAACTTTTACGGCGCACCCGCGTCATTCAAATTTTGGATATAATGTGTATAATGTGTAATGTAAGTCATGTAAATAGTTGTAGATAACTTAGATTTTCTTGTGCCTTTAGGTGAATTGCTCGCCTGTAGGTGTGTCCTTTCGCCTCGCAATTCAGGGGGCAATATAAAGGCACATTTGCATGCCGAGCGTGAGTTTCCTCGGAAACGCGAAATATTAATTAAATAAATAATCAGTGACAAATAAATAAAGCCTATGGCACACAACTGCAGCGCTGTGTCGCTGATAAAACAAAAGCACAATTACGTTACTCTTATGTTTGATTAAGAAAGAGAGAGCTCTGGTTGAAGTGGTGCGAGAAGCACGTATTTTTTTTTATTGTCTGGCACACCGCCATATTTCATGTTATAGAAGAATACTGCGAGTTGCAACCACACTAGGCACTCGATTCTGTAAAGAATTTATATTTATAAAAGTAAGTAGGATTATGAACTGTTGGCTTATTCATTGAATATATCTGCTTTAACTAACTGTGTAACTTTTTTATGTTTAGTAGACATTCACCTCTGTACGACATATTGGCATGGCTGGCAAATTATTGTAATATTGAGATTTAGATTATGAGTCCGCACCTACCGCAGCAGTCTTTGGAAACGATTTAATTACGAAGTCCGATTATTCAGTTTTATTTCACGGTCAACTACGAGTAACATTGCCTTTACGAAAAAGCCATTGTCAAGCGTCTGATACTGAATAATTAAACGTCCACGTTCCAGATAAGCAAATCCAATTGCAATCACAATCACCATCATACAGATAGAATAATTAACATATTTAAAATAACAACATTTTATTTTTTTATTTATTTTATTTATTTTATAGTCTGATAACGAATAATCAAACGTCCACGTTCCAGATAAGCGAACACAATTGCAATCACAATCACCGTCATACAGATAGAATAATTAACATATTTAAAAAATAACAACAACATATTTTTTATTAATTTATTTTATTTATTTTATAGCAGGACATGTTCCGAGGCATCAAGGAATCACCAATTTAGTATTGGAGGGCAGCGTAGAGGGTAAAAATCGTAGAGGAAGACCAAGAGATGAATACACCAAGCAGATTCAGAAGGATGTAGGTTGCAGCAGGTACTGGGAGATGAAGAAGCTTTCACAGGATAGAGTAGCATGGAGAGCTGCATCAAACCAGTCTCAGGACTGAGGACCACAACAACAACAACTTAAACTGATATGCTGATTCCATAGATTCACTTGAATCTGTTTACTAATGGAAATGAGCACATGGCATCGTTGGCCGGGTAAGACTTTAGTTATGCTTATCAACTCAGCGTTTAATTCAGTGTTTGTATTACATTTTCCCATTTTTAATTAAATTGGGTGGCGATCCAGAAAATTTTCGTGGGACACGAAACTCACAGTAGACTGCAGAGTTCCGCAAGGGCTAACTGCCAACCCACCCAACCCCATCCCCAGTCCCATTCACACCACGCCTCACCCCTCCACCCCCCAGTTTCTGTGAGAAAATCACTTTCCCGATAACCAGTCATCCATTATTAACTGTTTAAACTAACGCAACACATGCTTACAGAAAGTGAACGGTATGACCTTGAAAAACGAGTAAGGTGGCATGTGAAAGGTAACTTCTCCCTCTATACTGCTAGACAGATTCAGCGTTGTTTAAAGGCTGGTTACGGCTACGATGCTTTTGATAGGCCTGCTGTAAATCAATGAGTAATAAAATATCGTGGTTGCGAGCCTGAAAAAGCCGTAACTGCTGATGAAAGAAGCAGCAGACGCCCGACCTCTAAAAATGGTTCAAATGGCTCTGAGCACTATGGGACGTAACTTCTGAGGTCATAGAACTTAGAATTACTTAAACCTAACTAACCTAAGGACATTACACACAACCATGCCCGAGGCAGTATTCGAACCTGCGAGCGTAGCGGTCGCGCTTCCAGACTGAAGGGCCTAGAACCGCTCGGCCACCCCGGCCGGCCCCGAACTCTACCACAGATGATAAATATCGCAAATTTGTCAACGATTTGGTTTAGAATGACGGTTAATCACTAAAAAGTGCGTCGCAAACCTTACTGAAATATCCAAGGAAAGTGTTGGCTTCATTATTTAACTGTAATATTGCAACATAACAACGCTCTTCCACACACATCGTGCGGAACAGAAGAATCGCTGCGGAACCTGACATTTGAACCGATTCTACACCGCCGGCCGGAGTGGCCGGACGGTTCTAGGCGCTACAGTCTGGACCCGCGCGATCGCTACGGTCGCAGGTTCGAATCCTGCCTCGGGCATGGATGTGTGTGATGTCCTTAGGTTAGTTAGGTTTAAGTAGTTCTAAGTTCTAGGGGACTGATGACCTCAGACGTTAAGTCCCATAGTGCTCAGAGCCATCGATTCTACACCTTCCTTCCCCTCCCGACATTGGGTCTTTTGATTTTTTATTTTGTCCTCTCTACTTAAGAAAGACCTGATGCGTAATCATTACACCTCGGACGACGAGGCGAATGCAGCATTCACGTAACTTGTGACAGCTGGGAAAAATATGTCAGAATTAACAGTAACGATGTTGTAAACTAAATATATGATTTTGAAACTATACCTTTTGCCCGATCTTCCTAGTTGTTTTTGTTCCTGTTCTGCAAGCATGTGCACATAGCTTTGCAGCCTATTCTCTCAGGTTGCAGTAGTTAATGAAGAGATTTACACAGGACAGACTAGCGTGGAGTACAGCTTGAAACAAATATTACAAATATTCAGACTGAAGACCGTAAAAACATTATACATTGCATCTGTCACCCTTCCACTATACCTACTCCACAATTCTTACATCCCACTCTAGATTTTCCTACAAGTCTACTTTATATCCTGAACAGCAAGAAAGAAACATAATCACAGAGCATACCTTACTAATTTAAAAAGAAATTACTGGAACATAGAAAAACTTGTCCGCTGTCTAAATCGCGTTGCTACCTGGCGTGGCTCACGTCAGCAGTTTTCTCTCCACCGCGGCACCTGAGCGTGGCGCTCCTGTCGGCTAATGAGACAGCTGTCTCCGAGGTGAATGGAGGGTCGTTGTCGGCTTCATACTCCGTCACAAAGGGGCCGTAGCACTGGGCGGCGCGCTCGACCCGGAGTCCGCTGTCCTTTGTTAGGAGTCGCCAGCACTGCAACACCGCCGCCGGCCACGCGCAAAGTGCTCGCGATGCGCTGTCCGCGTTCCAGTCTGCGTCTACTGTGTGTGTGTGTGGGGGGCGTGAGATAGTGCGCGGACGCCGGCGCCAGGCGGAACGTGGAGTGCGGTGAAGCGGCGCTTTGCCGGTGATGGATGAAGGCAGCGGCGGTTGGGTGCGGTCGCTGTGGTGGTCGTTAATGGCTGCCCGGTCTTTCCACCACAGCTCCAACGTTCGCTTTCTGCTCGCTGCGATATCTATGACCGCTCGTTACGTCACGGTTCCCTATACAGTGTTGTAGTATTGCGGTCACAGAATAGGTGAAAACTCTGTGTAGTTGCGAACCAGGCGATGTAAGATCCAAAAGAGTGAAATAGGGTTTTGAAAATTGCGAAGACAGTTAATACGATGTACAATTAAGTCACAGTATCTGCTCATTCCGCTCCTCTGCATGGACAGTTACTTTTGTCAAATTCCGATTAAGCTCGAATTAGTAACAGCGTGTTTGGCTTTCAAGTTGTGTTGTCGAACTTTTAGATGATTCACGGTTCCTATATATCTGGTTGTAACATTTAGTTACTGATATTTAAAAATTAGCAGAGACTTCACGACCTAAGCAAATAAAACCGTGTAGGATGTTTGAATGAACCTGTGAGAGGACATGAGGCTTCAAAACACGTTTTGTAAATATGAGAGGAAGTTCATGACAAAAGTGCAAAAATTTATAAACAAAGACCAAGGAAATTGTATGACTTTTGGATCTGTCCTGGCAGTATATTTCCTTTACATCAAGCTTTCTTTCGAGAATAGCGTTCATTTGTTTGTTTGTTGTGTCAATTAATGCTGTGTCTGTTGAGGAAAGTCGTTTGAAATAATTTTGGAAAACATAGCGTATGTCTTACTGAACCACACTCTCTAGGCTAACTCAAGGTTTTGGTCCCAATACTAGGTATTTGAGCTTTATATTAATATTTCCCATTACTAATAAAAATGAGTACAGTTTTCAATAAATGTTTTTACGTATAATTCCGGTAAGCAGTTTCGGTTAGCATATCTCACATCTTCTGCAACTTTCATTCGAGGAGGGATTTACAGGCCGAAATCGGTTACCAAAATTAAAAATAAACGCGTTTATTTCGTTCTGCGTATGCCGTTTACGGTTCCGTGCCTCAATCGGCGAAAATGGAACCATTATAGGAATATTTTGCTGTCTGTATGCCTGTTCGTTTGTAAAGACCCTTTTTCTCAGGACTGGATAGAGGTATCAAGTTGAAATTTATGTCAAATACTAAGGTCTTTGGTGGCTTGGCTGTGTGGGAAAGTTACGCTTGTAAATCAATGAAAAAAAAGATACGACCATTTGTGTCGCGTATTACTACCCGTAAATTCACTCATGAAAATCTATCGATCAGCTATGTATATACATAATTACGTTGGTGCAGAAACCTCAGAGCGCGAGTCCTACTCGCATGTTTCAATTTCCATTTTTATTAAATTATTAATTATATATTATTGTACCTTGTCGTGACTTCTACCACAGACAGTCGACTGGTTTACAGAGCAGGCAAATTTACAACCAAGACGTACTGTGACGTGACCTGGACAACACTTTGTCGCACGCTCATGCTACTACCATCCTCCAAACTATTTACACAGATGCTCACGAAAGCAGCACGCGAACAACTGAGCAGGTTGGTTCAACAGCCCACCGTGGTGTAATAAAGTATTCGGAAAATTCTGAGGAAGCAAGTAACTGTGCAGTCTCGGTTCAGAAAGGAACGCGCATATGGCGACAAATACAGGTTAGTAGAGATTTGTGCGTCTGAAAAAATAAAAAAATCGTTGCCCGAAGCATACAAGAACTAGAACCGACATATCTTAACAAAGGAGCTAACTGAGAACCCGAAACAATTCTGGTCCTATGTAAAATCGCTAAGTGTGTCAGAGGCTCCTATCCAGCCACTCGTTGACCAATCTGGCATGGCAACAGAAGTTAGCAAAAGGAAAGATGAAGATTTCAATTTTGCTTTCAAAAAACGTTGCCGCAGGAGCATCGTACAAACATACCGACGTTTGACCATCGCACAGGATCTCGTGTGGAGGACATAGTAATAGGTATCTCTGGTGCAGGGAAGCATCTGAAAGAGCTGAAAACACATAATTCCCCACGTCCGGTGTAGAATACCAGTTTGATTCCACTTTGGCCCCTTACTTAGCATGCATTTATCACGAATCTCCAGCCTAGCGCAAAGGTCCAAGTGAGAGGAAAAAAGCGAAAGGATCCCTCTCGCGAAACTCAGATTGCCTTCTTTTTCCACATGATATCCTGCGAACTATGCATGAAGGGTAATAAGCAGATTGCTTATTACTATATTTCCAGAAAGTGTTTCACACGGTGTTCCATTGAAAAGTGTTAACGAAGGTGCGATCGTACGGAATAGATTCCCAAATATTTGAGCGGTTGCAACACTTCTTAAGAAATATGGCCCGATATGTTGCCCTCGACCCCGAGTGTTCTTCAACGACAAGGATATCCTTAGGGGAGCCCAACTGAAGTGTGATAGGACCGCTATTATTCCCAAGACACATAAAAGTTCTGATTGACGAGGTGAGCAGGAACCTGTGTCGTCATTGAATGACTGTAGGAGGATACACGCTGATTCAGACAAAATTTCTAGTTAGTGTGATCAATGTTAGCTAGTTCTAAATGTAGAGAAATATAAGTCATGTGCTGCTTGATACAGTCGCCTCGATTGGCCGTGACGTTGCAAACCGATATGAAGTGGAACGAGCGAGGACTCCAGTGTGGAATGGTGGACTTCGGTTTATTGGGAGAGATTTAAGAAAGTGTAGAGCATCTGTCAAGGAGATCTCATGTAGAGCACTAGTGTGACCCATTCTTGAGTACTGCTCGAGTGTTAGGGATCCGCGACAAGTCAGCTTAATGGAAGATATCGAAGCCGTTCAGAGGCGGGCAATTAGATTTGTTATCGATAGGTTCAATCATCTTGCAAGTATTATGGGGATGCTTCGGCAACTCAGATCCCCTGGAGACAGGATGAGGTTATCTTCGAAGAACTGTTGAATAAATTTAGAGAACCGGTATTTAAAGCTGATCGCAGAATGATCCTACTGTCACCAATGTACATTTCGAGTAAGGACTACGAACATAAAGTGCGAGAAATTAGGGCTCGTAGGGTGACATACTGACAGACGTTTTTCCCTCTCTCTATTTGCGAGTGTAACAGAAAGGGAAATGAATTGGGGTACAACGCACCACATCCTCCCCCCGTCACGCTGCCTTGCGGGGTACATATGTTGATATAGAGGTAGACGTAGCTTCGTCATTTTCGAGACGCTCGCTCTCTAGCGCCAGACCACAACCATCTATCCTTTGTCAGTATCTCTCCTTTGTCAGTTGTCAGTAGGTTTCCCAATTTATAGCTCATATCATCACTAGAATGACTCTCCATTCCTCTCCCATCCTTTTACATACTTATTCCCGGCAGCACAGAAGCTAGGGACGAATAACCTAGGTGCAAAGAAGGTAACTGCGAAGAAACCATGGGTAACGCAAGAAATACTTGAGGTGATGGAGCAAGAAGGAAGTACAAAAATGTATCGGTAAATTCAGGAAAACACAACCCCAAGTCACTTAGGAATGAGATAAATAGGAAATGGCTGGAAGCTAAGGTGAAATGGCTGCATGAAAAACGTGAAAATATCGAGAAATAAACGATAGTATGAAGGACTGACTCAGCCTTTACTAAAGTCAGAGCATCCGTCTGTGAAATTAAAAGCAAGTTTGGTAACAAACAATGGGATTCCACTGTTAAATGCCGGCCGGCCGGTGTGACCGAGCAGTTCTAGGCGCTTCAGTCTGGAACCGCGCGTCCGCTACGATCGCAGTTTCGAATCCTGCCTCGGGCATGGATGTGTGTGATGTCCTTAGGTTAGTTAGGTTTAGGCAGTTCTAAGTTCTAGGGGACTGATGACATCAGAAGTTAAGTCCCATAGTGCTCAGAGCCTTTTGAACCATTTTTTTGTTGAATGCAGAGGAGAGAACTGGGAAGTAGACTACATCGAAGTCTCTATGAGAGCAAAATGTCTCATAACGTGATAGAAGAATAGGCAGGAGTCGATATAGAAGAGATAGTGATCCAGTATTAGACTGAGAATTAAAAGAGCTTGGAAGACTTAAGATCGAATAAGGCAGAAGTGATGGATAACATTCCATCAGAATTTCTAAAAATCGTTGGACGAAGGTGCAATAAAACTTCTATTCACACTGGTGTGTGAAATTTATGAGTCTGGCGATATGCCGTTTGACTTTTGCAAAAACATTATCCACACAATTCCGCAGACTGCAGGAGCCAACAAGCGCGAGAATTATCGCTCATTCAGCTTAACAGCTCATGCATCCAAGTTGCCGACAAGAATAATGTACATGAGAATGGAAAAGAAAATTGAGGATGTGCTCGCTGACTATCAGATTGACTTTAGAAAAGAGAAACGCAAAAGAGAGGCAATTCTGGTGTTGCTGTTGATAATGGAAAAAAGAGTGAAGAAAAATGAAGACACGTTCACAGAATTTGTTGACCTGGGAAAAGCGTTTGACAATGTTAAAACGTGTGCGATGTTCGAATTTCTGAGAAATTATGGTGAAAAAAGGGTGAAACTATAGGGAAAGACTAATAGTAAACAATATCTACAACAACCAAGAGGGAAAATAAGAGTTGAAGGCCAAGAACGAAGTGGTAGTATTAAAAAGGGTGTAAGACGGTAGTCTTTCGTCCCGTTTAAACCAATCATCGAACAACCAGTGACGGAAATGAAAGAAGATTCAAGAGTGCATCTATCGAATGGAATGAACAGCCTGATGAGCACAGAATATTAATTTACAGTAAATCGAAGAAAGACAAAAGTAATGAGAAGCAACAGAAATGAGAACACCGTGAAAATTAACAGCAGAACTGGGGATCATTAAGTAGACGAAGTTAAGAAATTCTGCTACCTAGGCAGCAAAATAACCCATGACGGACGGAGCAGGGAGAAAATAAAAAGCAGAATTTCACTGGCAAAAAGGGCATTCCTGCCCAATACAAGTCTGTTAGTCTCAGACATAGGCCTCAATTTGAGAAAAGAAATTTCTGAGAAGGTACGCTTGGAGCACTGCACTGCATAGTAGTGAGACATGGACTGTGGAATAATCGTAACAAGAGGGAATCGAAGCATTTGAGATGTGATGCTATGGACGAATGTTGAAAATTAGGTGGACTGGTAAGAACAGGAATGAGGACGGTGACGAAAGGAATACTTGGAAAACACTGACAAGAAGAAGGGACGGGAGGTAGGACACATGTTAAGACATTAGGGAATAATTTCCATGGTACTAGATGGAGCTGTAAAGGGTCAAAATTGTAGAGGAAAACAGAGGTTGGAATACATCCAGCAAATAACTCAGGACGTCCGTTGCAAGTGCTACTCTGAGACGAAGAGATTGGCACAGGAGAGTGATTCGTGGCGGCCGCGCAAACGAGTCAGAGGACCGACGACACAAAAAAAAGTTGCCACTTCACTCGCCTGAATCTTCACCAGATGGCGCCCAATCTGTCGGTGAACTGTGTTCATAGTGTTTCGGCTCATCGGTGTGTTTTGAGGATCTTAGTCAACTCAAGGCATTAAACCCTTTAGAATTAGCTAGCGTTCTGAGCAACGTAAGAATTAGTAATTTTTGAAAACACTTCTCATGGAGAAAAACAATGGTCTGTCTAAAATACTTAAACATGGATTACAAACAGTCTTGACTGCAATAAAATGTTTATTTGCAATACTTACCTGTTTCGGCCAGAGTGTGACCATTATCACACAATTTATGTAATGATAGTAGGCGGTGGCGGTGAACAGACCAGCGTATGCGGCTCCACGAACATAATCTGCTCAATCAGTTCGAAGTCGTGAGAAGTTTTGGTTACAAATGTGCTGGTATTATTGTGTATGCTATGCACCAATATCTTAGCAGTTGACGTTCGCGTAATCACAGCTGTGCCGTGGCGCCATTGAGTTAGTGGACTGTTCTGTCTGGCGTCACTGGCTCAGGTGTAGTATCGGCTATCCTTCATGCGGCTCCATTGCCAATATCTATGAGGAAGAGTTGGTATCTGTGGGTTGTGCCCTTAGGAGGTCTTTGCTTGCCTATGTATATATACGATGTTCGCTGGCCCGAGAGAGAATCCTTGAACGCCATGCTCTCCGCCTCGCCTATCGCATTCGTCTCCCCTCCCCCACGCAGATCCTGTACGATCTCATTCCGTTCCCCCACCTCCTCCTTTTCCTTGAAATGTTACGGATCCTGTACACCTCCCGCAAACTCGATCCTCCTCACCTGCTTGTCTCGTCCATCCTCTCCCACCCCCGCCCACTGCCGCGCCTGTATTCCCACGTCCCACCCGGCCTCCATCTCTCCACCCTCCTTACCCTCTCCCAAGGTGGCTTCCGCCAACTCCCCCTCCCTGATGATGTCCTCCTCCCCTCCATCTAACCCTCCTATCAACTTTGATCCTGCCCCCCCCCCCCCCCCCCACCGCCGGTGTCCTTTCCTTTAGGCACCCTCTCTCCCTTCTCTCTCCTTTTCCCCCCATCCCTCTTCCTCCATCCCTCTTCCCTCAGGCTTCCCCTCCCCCTTCCTCCTTTCCTCCTAGCTCCTCTGCCGATGGCATCTCTGCTCTTCCATCTCCCTCTCCAACCCCCCCTCCTCCTCTCTTGGCAGGTCCCCGGACTCGCACACGCTACGTGGACTTTCGCACGCCGGAGAGCATTGCCATCAGTGTCTCGTGTGTGCCGTCGTGTTTAATGTTCAGTGTTCACCGTCGCACTCCATCGCTCACCTGTGCCATCGCCATCTTCACTGTTTGTGCGTCGTTTCAAAAGTTTGCCGTGTGGATTATCGTCGAGTGTGAACGGCTCCGTGTTTGTCTTTATGTGTCTACTGTTTTATTGCCCACCGTTCTGGAACTTATGTGTATTCGTACTGTTTTTTTCTCATTGTGTATTCTATGGCTGAAGAGCAGCGTAGAATGCTGCTGACAGCCTGCCTGTTGTACAGGTTTTAAAATAACAATAAAGTTAAAAAAAAAAAAGCCCGAGAGAGAGGCACGAAGTTTGGGGATTGGCGGTAGCGTCGCGACAAGAGGTGTTCACGAGGTCCTAGCAGCCAAAGCCACGAGCTGTGCTGGGAGCGTCTGCGCAGAGCGAAGATACGGAAGCAATTCACCGATGTGAGCGTCGACATCCCGTCGGTTGGTTGGCAACATTCGTGTCGGACGACTATATCATGCCTGGCTGCCCTCTTCTACTTGGCTTTCATCGGCACCACTCAGTAACCGCTGCGACCCACCGAGGATCCATGGAACTGCTTGCTGATAAAGGGGAGTAACATTCTGTGATCCTCGTGGAGATTTGTGCCTTTGTCTATTTGCCCTCCTCATTATTTTCTGGTTTTCACCCGACCCTCAAAGCTTTACTAGATCGGCTCTTTGGTCTCAAATATAGGCCGCAGTATTGTACTAAGGCACTAGTTGTCGTTTGAAAATTTGTCCCACTATTATATTGCCTATCCTCTCTGGTTTGTAGCCGATCATTAATGTTCTAATGAATCAGCTCCTGGTCGTAATTACAGCCGGAAGTATTGTACTAAGTAGCAGGTTGCCGTTAAACAAAAGAGGGACCTTGTGGTTAGCTTTAGATGTTAACCGGTTCATTTCTTTGATTGTAATTGCATTTCTCAGTCATTAGTTATAATCTGAACAACCTGTTGTACTAAGCCGTTCGTGGCTGTGTTTGAAAGACCGGGTCATTACTGATGTATTTTAGCTGGATCTTGTGGTTCCGCCGAGTCAGTTCTCTTGTAATAAGTGTTCACAAGTAATGTTTTAAGACGTTCCTTCAGAGTAGTCATAATAACTGACAGTCAGTTTAACTTTGAAAATATTAAAAGCCAACTGTCACCAGTGCTTTAGTCAAAATAAAATTGTCAAAAGGGACGGGCTGGCATCCAGTCGCACCTTGGTTGCCGATTGAAATTAAGAGTAAGCCTTATCTTTGTCATATTGTTTCCTAATCGGTTTAACCTTTAAGCACAGGTGTGCATCTTAACCCTGAACCTTTCGACATACAGCTATTCTGAGCAATTAAACACTCTTGTTGTCAATGGTGCTTCTATAGTTTTCATGTGTTGCAGAAGGGCAGTTTATAAGACAGACTGTGTCCAGCGCGGTAGTAAACACCGCTGCTTCACACGATAACGGGCGGGCTGCAGGTCCGGCCAACTTGTAGTCATCGTCATATTGTTTGCTGGTTTGCAATTCAGCATTTCAGATTTATTTTGCAAAAGATTATTTAACTTAGCGTTCAAGGTCAAAAGAATTTTGCAAATTTCTTCATTTTATTAAAGAAAATGGTATGGTTATACATTGATAAATAACAGGCTGTGTGAAAATAAAGTTATAGTGGTGGGTCCTCCCTTCAATATTTTCCTTAATTCCAATTAAGTTCCACGTACCAACAGCACCTGCTCCTCTCACCGCCACCGCCTACCATCATGGTGACACATGGTATCACATTATGATTGAAACCGGTAACCACTGCAAATAAATATTTTATTTCGGTCAAAACTCTTTGTAATCCACCTTTAAAACGTGAGAATTTCTCTGTAAGCATTGGACATGGTAGCTCATCCAGATTTCCCATAACAGCTGCTTCCTTTCTCTCTTTGAGCCTTTTCTTAAATAATGCACTTCTTTTACTTGACGACCTAAACTGTGTCCAGCGTCATTCAGTTTATGATGATGCAGAGGAGAATAAGAATGTTTAGTGCTTAACGTACCGTCATCGACGAGGGACATGCAATACACGTGCATTCTGGAAGAAAGGGAATACAAGTAGAACACGATTTTTATTGTCATTTGAGGATTTGAACTGATATCATCTTGAAGGATAACTGCATGGCATCACTAGATCCAGCGTTGACAGGGAGGGACGTTTAATTTGTGAAAAAGATATGCTGGAGGCCTGTGACCATTATGTCAGTAGCTGGGCACTTATTTACAATCGTTTTTGGTCGCCAATAGCAACGAGATACTGGTTTTTTTTTTAACGAGTTCGGACGTGGCCCAACAACAGCGTATCACACAAAAACTTCGCACGGAACAACTTGCCAAGGAGTATTGTGACAGAGGTTTTGGGTTTTATGTAATTTCTTCATGTTAATTTGCCGGTAGTTATTTTGGTCGTTTTCTTGGGTTCTAATGTAGGGCTGCAGTCATGGACTGTGCGGCTGGTCCCGGCGGAGATTCGAGTCCTCCCTCGGGCATGGGTGTGTGTGTTTGTCCTTAGGATAATTTAGGTTAAGTAGTGTGTAAGCTTAGGGACTGATGACCTTAGCAGTTAAGTCCCATAAGATTTCACACACATTTGAACATTTTTTTCTAATGTAGGGTAAATGAATATCTGTTTACCGGTTTTTTGTTAATACAAAAGCCAAATCTGAATACATGTATTCGAACGTAGGAATCCTTATTTGTAAATGTATTTCTTTTATTGTGCTTGTCTGTAATGTTCACGTACTGTATAAACACCAATTGGATGGGAAAGCCTTACAAGTCAGAGAACTCGAATTTGTGACGTAAGCGAGAAGCGGTGAAGATAAACAGCTTTCTTGGGTAGTATCAACGACGTACTGGGTATTAAAAAAATTTCGTTATATTATGTGATCGTTAAGAAATTGTTACTCAAGTATACAGAAATTGTGTTACGTTTTCCTAAGTTGTATCTGTGTGAGTTTAACACAACATAATATACATTTATTCACTTTCATTTTTATTACGGTTATGAAATGTTACCTACGCAAAGGGTAATGGAAATTACACATCACAAAACATAATTCATGTTAATCAGGTCTACTAAAGACGATATAATGAGACAGAAATGGCTCCATTCAGTTCCACAGCAAGATTTACTAATTGCTCAGCAGTAAGTTTAACACGTACTTCCATTTGGAATGTAATTTAATAATGCAGTTTCTAGATTATGGTATATTGTTGGTCAGACCGCTTGATATGAATGTGTTATGATTGCAATACTTAACTACTAATTTTTCGAATGTGTCACAGCTGTTTCAAAGCTAAAAACTTTTTCTGCTAGGTATTCGCCACCGACGAAAAACTAAAACTGCTCCACTTCTAAAACCTACTGCTAGATTTAAACGCAATGACATGCATTTTTCTGATCTTGTCAACCTACCCGTCTTCAGCTGCAAAACCATGCTGAGAGGGACCGGAATAAAAAGTTGGAGGTAGCAGCTCTGCACGAAAGCATCAAGGTTATTCTAGCCAGCCGTAATGAATAATTAACAAGAAAACCAAGCAATAGGAACAAGAAGATGAATTAAATGTAAACACCTTTACAGAATAAATGGGTGAAAATAGTGAAATAAGAGTTTATTATTTTTGTGTATATCGTTCTCGCTGTGCAGTCCCATGGCTTTACGTATATTGTGATTGAGAATCATCGCAGTTATACGTTCTTAATTGTTTTTGTCTCATTTCCACTTAAACAAATACATGACTTTACACTGTTCACTAACCTCATGCTAGAACCAACTCAAAAATTGCTATTTTACGAGCCCCACAATTTTGGCATTGGCTCTTTTGTATTACAATGGGCAGCGACGTAACGATACGGTTCGTCGACCAGTCTCTAGGTGGTGTTGATTGAATGTATGCAGGTCAGAGCTGTTCCCCTTTGAGTCAAACTTAATACCTGTATTTTTTAATCGAGATAGGGAAAGGGGAAACAGTTGAGAGAGGAGAGTTGGAATGTGATGATGGAAGTATGTTACTGGAGGAACGGCCGGCCAGAGTGGTCGAGCGGTTAAAGGCGCTACAGTCTGGAGCCGCACGACCGCTACGGTCGCAGGTTCGAATCCTGCCTCGGGCATGGATGTGTGTGATGTCCTTAGGTTAGATAGGTTTAAGTAGTTCTAAGTTCTAGGGGACTTATGACCACAGCAGTTGAGTCCCATAGTGCTCAGAGCCATTTGAACCATTTTACTGGACGAACGGTTCATGTAAAGGAGAAACATTTTGAAGCGCTGTTTGGACTGTGCGAATACGGAAGAAAATAATGCAACGATTATGTGGTGAAGTGACGCTGTTGTGGAGAATTTGTCAGTGTAACGAAGACTGTTATCGGAGATTGGTAATGACGACATTGTAGAACGTGCTGGGGAACTTTTCCGTTTAATATTACAATATAATTTTATTCAGAGACGGTGGAGGCCAAACAAGAGATAAATGAGGCGGATGGTTGTATGGCTGAGGAAGATGAGTTAATTTGATGTAGAAGACTTCAAGAATGAGGAGAAGAACCAAAAAAGGTTATTTAATGGCGTACGATAACTGCATCAAGGTGAAGAAGAGTACTAACTGCTTGCAGTATTATTAAAGATGCGTTGCAGAAGTTGTGATAAAAAATTGTAACGTCAGAACCCGCCGAGAATATTTATATTTGTCAGCATAGTGGAAGGTTTACGTAGACTGTAATGCAGACGGAATGTGTCAAATAATCGAACTGTTTATCTCTGTCACTGGCGGAGAATTTACTGCTGTTTTAGCATTTGTGAGGGCATAGCATTTCACTTGTGGGTGAAAAATTGAAGTTTTAAAGAAGTGGACACTACGCATGAGCAAATATAATAGTAGTGTAGCTTTTCATTGTTGTGTTTTTTACGACCTGCCACATCTAAATCAATTCCGAAGTTCTGCCAAGTTTATTCAAGACGTTTACTGTAAACCCAACTATGACTTGGAGCGTGGTTTTGGTCTAACTAATTTCAGCGTAATTTTCTTAATATGAACTGGAGAGGCCGTCACTCTTGCTCGTACTGCTGCTCAGTGTCGGCAGAGCGGTCCAGCGATACATCTCTGAGACAGACCACAGTCTACAGCCAGAGGTAGGAGAAACCCGGAAACACATCTTCGACTGCGGCTGGGAAACAACGACAAAGGCATGTTTGCAATGACCAAGCAATGACTCCCAACGTCGCGATCACCGCTAAATCATGTTGGACAAGTGAACTGACTGAACATCAAAACATTTACATGCAGTAGGAAACAAAACTATAGAAATAAATTAAACTTGCGGTGCAAAACGTTAAAAACGTACTTAAGAGTAGACAGCTCCACTTCATTAGCGTAAGCAGTTCGCCATAATTTCCCTTGTAGGCTAGTACCACAAAAATAGTTAATTATGGTGTACGCGTACGTGGAGACAGTGTTTGCGCAGCAATCGCCCACATCGTGTAACTGAAGCGGAATAAGGGGAACCAGCCCGCATTCGGCGAGGCAGATGGAAAACCGCCTTAAAAAACATATACAGGCTGGCCGGCACACCGGACCCCGACACTAATCCGCCGGACGGATTCGTGCTGGGGACCGCCACATCTTCCCACTCGGGAAGCAGTGTGCTAAACCGCACGGCGAACTGGGCGGGTGACATAATTCTAACTTATATTTGGTACAAAGTGAACGAAATGCTAACAAATACGTTCTTAAGAGAATTTCTTGTGTAATATTAATTCATTATATTCAGACACTGCTCAGTAAATATTTGTGTTGCCTATGTGGAAAGGAGATGAGTGATAAAAGGAGAAAATATAAAAATGCAGTAAATGAAGCAGGCAAAAAGGAATACAAACGTCTCAAAAATGAGATCGACAGGAAGTGCAAAATGGCTAAGTAGGGATGGCTAGAGGACAAATGTAAGGATGTAGAGGCTTATCTCACTAGGGGTAAGATAGATACTGCCTACAGGAAAATTAAAGAGACCTTTGGAGAAAACAGAAACACTTGTATGAATATCAAGAGCTCAGATGGAAACCCAGTTCTAAGCAAAGAAGGGAAAGCAGAAAGGTGGAAGGAGTATAAAGAGGGTCTATACAAGAGCGCTGTACTTGAGGACAATATTATGGAAATGGAAGAGGATGTAGATGGAGATGAAATGGGAGATATGACACTGCGTGAAGAGTTTGACAGCACTGAAAGACCTAAGTCGAAACAAGGGCCCCGGAGTAGACAACATTCCATTGGAACTACTGACAGCCTAGGGAGAGCCAGTCCTGACAAAACTCTACCAGCTGGTGAGCAAGATGTATGAAACAGGTGAAATACCCTCAGACTTCAAGAAGAATATAATAATTCCAATCCCAAACAAAGCAGGTGTTGACAGATGTGAAAATTACCGAAATATCAGTTTAATATGTCACAGCTGCAAGATACTAACGCAAATCCTTTACAGACGAATGGAAACATTGATAGAAGCCGATCCCGGGGAAGAGCAGTTTGGATTCCGTAGAAATGTTGGAACACGTGAGGCAATACTGACCCTACGACTTATCTTAGAAGAAAGATTAAGGAAAGGCAAACCTACGTTTCTAGCATTTGTAGACTTAGAGAAATCTTTCGACAATCTTGACTGAAATACTCTCTTTCAAATTCTGAAGGTGGCAGGGGTAAAATACAGGGAGCGAAAGGCTATTTACAATTTGTACAGAAACCAGATGGCAGTTATAAGAGTCGAGGGGTATGAAAGGGAAGCAGTAGTTGGGAAGGGAGTGAGACAGGGTTGTAGCCTATCCCCGATGTTATTCAATCTGTATATTGAGCAAGCAATAAAGGAAACAAAAGAAAAGTTCGGAGTAGGTATTAAAATCCATGGAGAAGAAATAAAAACTTTGAGGTTCACTGATGACATTGTAATTCTGTCAGAGACAGCAAGGGACTTGGAAGAGCAGTTGAACGGAATGGACAGTGTCTTGAAAGTTGGGTATAAGATGAACATCAACAAAAGCAAAACGAGGATAATGGAATG